>NW_015386390.1:1784802-1833674 GCF_001527695.2 Protobothrops mucrosquamatus
GAGAGAGAGAGAGAGAGAGAGAGAGAGAGAGAGAGAGAGAGAGAGAGAGAGAGGAGGGCATGGAAATGAATCAGTGATGTGCTTCTGACAAGTTGCAGATTTGAAAAGGACTGGAGCTTATCTGTGGGCTTGTTAAGACCTACAGTATATCCGTTGCCCTGACAACTAGCAAATGAGGATTTTATTAACCCTGCCACCTACCAGTGGGCATTTAAAAAAAAAAAAGTCAAAATGGGAGCCACGAGATAGAAGCTTGTGGGGTTTTGATCAGACTGATGTGGCTGTGAATTTGGCTTTTTCTGTTTTGACGAAACAGTGGCTTCATCCTCTTCCCATCTGCAGACAGAAAGCTAGAGCCCTTCAAACAGGAAAAGGAATACAGGTGGTCCTTGACTTACAACCGCAACTGAGCCCAACATTTCTGTTGCTAAGCGAGCTAAGTTGGGGTTAATTTTGTCCCACTTTACGATCTTTCTTGCCACTGTTGTTAAGTGAATCACTGCAGTTGTTAAGTTAGTCACCCGGTTGTTAAGTGAATCTGGCTTCCCTATTGACTTTGCTTGTCAGAAGATCGCAAAAGGGGATCCCATGAGCCCGGGACACTGCAACCGTCATAAATATGAGTCAGTTGCCAAGAGTCTGACTTTTGATCATGTGACCGTGGGGATGTGCAACAATCATGTGGAAAAACGGTCATAACTCACTTTTTTCAGGGCTGTTGTAACTTCAAGCAGTCATTAAATGAACTGTTGCAAATGGGGCAAAACTCACTTAAATATTGTCTTGCCCAGCAGCAGAATTTTTGAGTGGTCATAACCCTAACCTTGTACTACATTTTAAAGACAAGACAAAAAAGGCAGACTGTGCAAATTACAGCATGTCAGGCACAAAGAAACATGCTCAAATATGAAGAGTTCAGTTAGTTGTTTTATTGCTCCTCCCTATACATAGGAATCATCTCATAGAGTTGCACCTAGATGAGGTTCAACAGCATTCAAGGGGGTTTGACTTTCCCCTCTTCTGCCTATGTAACAACTCCAGACTAATTCCCTATTTGACTCCTCTCTCTGGCTTGGCCAGTCTCTCTCCTCCATGGCATGAAATTGGAATGTTTTTTGATCCATCTTTCTTATTATTCATCCCTCCCTACTAGGTCAGCATGCTAACTATGCTATCTTTCAGATATGGTCAATGAACATAAACCATGTGGTTTACTGGGACATCGGTCCCTGTCTGATGCCTGCTCCTGTCACCACTTTGGATCAATTCAGCTTGCTATGAAAGCTTTGTTACAAAGGCACTTTAAATGGGTTCACATGTATTGGAGTGAATTCAGCTCACATGCGTGCTGGGGTCATCTAGTTCAACCTCTTGCCCAGTCCAATTTAGCCACAATGTTTCTGATCAATGCCCATCCATTCTGTGTGAAGAATGGCTATGAAAGGGGCCTGGGGTTTACCCTGTCCCAAAATGGAGCATTGCTTGTTGAGTTTAATTCATTCAAAGGGTTTTCTCTGGGTCTCCATAGCGGGTCTTCTCCTTAGTTTGTCCCTCTGAAATGGCTCATGTTTTGAATGCATCCTTCTGGAGATCCTTGAATAAATGTAGGTGTTTTGTCACACTTTTTGGCACACACCGACACAAAACACTCCAATGGCCACACAACATTGGCAGACTACAAAACAGACTGTATTGTTTCAGATGTGAGGTGAAGACTGAGTTTCAGAAAACATCTTTAAGAGACCCAATATCAGCCTCTGGTATCCTTGTGCATTTCCTAATTTTAAGAAAATTTTAATTGACACACAGCTTCTAATATTTGGCTTTTAATTTGGTTTTATGGGGGTTTTTTTTTTTGTTCTTTGATGTATTTTGTTTGTCTGTTTTAATATGCTGTGCACCGCCCTGAGTCCTACGGGAGAAGGGCGGTATATAAATTAAATTATTAAATTAAATTAAATTAAATTAAATTATTATTTCCGGCCCCCACCTTTCTAGCACTCTCAGTAGAATGAGGCAACCCCATCTAAGTTCCTTGACAATCTCCCACAATGCCCTTGACTAATTGTGGGAAATTACAAGTGTAATCGGATACATTGTCCAGTACATTTGGTTCCACTGATAGTGGACAAGGATACCCAAAACGCAGAACCAACCTTGTCGTCTGCATTAAAAGCAGCTCTTGTAACCAAAATTGAGCACAAAATGAAGTTGCTGTGCTCCTGTTTATCTTAAATAAACAGAGAAATAAACCTATCCGTTGTTCATGTCTGTGGCTATCTTCATCACGTAGGACCAACCATGTTTCCTTTGCTTTCAACGAACAAAGGGATTGCTGTTTGCTTGCACGCCTCCTTCCATTTCCAGCGAAGGCAAAAATATACCTCAACCAAAGTGCAAAAATGCATTGTCTGTAAAGATGCACTGGACACGCTTCCAGAGATAATGTCAATCATCGGATGACATGGCCATCAAAGTAAGTCAGCGGGAGAACTCATTCGTTCAGTATTCAATGTCTTATGCCAACTGTGAGTTCAATATCACAATGCTTCTTCTGGGCTGTGCATATGTTGAAAATTATTTTGAAAAAACAACAAAAAACAGGTCAGACCATGCTTGAATATAGCCTTTTTGCACAGAAATGTGAAAAAAGATACAGCTGCTTTAATGAGCAACAGAAAGGCACTGCGTGTTGTGATTCTTCATCAGCCAGTGGACCCGGCAGCTGAGTCTGGGCAATCAGAGGAGGAAGAGGAGGGGCCTGGAGTGCCATCTGAGTCAGAGGAAGGCTCTGATGAGCTCCAAGACTTACAGTCTGACAAGGAGCCTGGCCCCTCCACTCGTGCTCAGGCTGAGACACAGCTGTGCTGGGAGGCTGAGTCAGACTGTGAGGACTCACAGCTGGAAGACATCATGGACAGAGGAAGGCAATGGGGCGGCTCCAAAGGCAAAGGAGAAGGCATTAGGAAGCCACGCCTTGGGCTGCATAATAAAAGGGAAGGTGTGGGAGGTGCTGGTTGCTGAAGGCAATTGTTTGGAAGAGATCAGGTTTCATTGAATTGTGTTTGCCTTTGCCTTTGGGCAATTTCCGTTTGGAAGAAATCAAGTTTCATTGAATTTGTGTTTTGTTTGCCTTTGCCTTTGGACATTTTTCAGGTCTGTATATAATAATAAAAGGGGTTTGCTTTTACTTCAGTTCCAGCCTGCTTGTTGGAAGAGGGATTTCTCCTTGTGAGTTTAACAAGGACTCACGTAGGCTGGGGCAGAACACTGTGTTTAGGCTTTACTGTATTCTCCTGAATCACTTTCAAAGCATGTACAGGTTTCCAATCTACACAGGTAGTCCTCGGCTTACGAGTACAACTGGGACTGGAATTTCCATTGCTAAGCAAGGCAGCTTTTAAGTGACTCATGCTTTGATTTTATGACATTTTTGGTATGGTGGTTAAATGAACAATGAGATTGTTAACCATGTCGCAAATGGTGATCACATGACTCTGGGATGCTGCAACCATCATAAACACATACTTGGGTTGACAAGAGCATAAATAACAGCAATGAGGTGATAACAGGAAATAGGTTTTACACTGCCATAAGAATGGTTATGTAGACAGTGTAAATTATTAGTGGAGAAATTGTAAGACCACACTTGGAATACTGTACTACATCCAGTTTCGGTTGCCCCAATGTAAGCTCTATTCTATGAGCTGGAAGGGACCTTGAAGGTCTTCTAGTCCAGCCCCCCGCTCAAGCAGAAGAACCTATATCATTTCAGACAAGTGACTGTCCAGTCTCTTCTTAAAAACCTCCAGTGATGGAGCGCCTACGATTTCTGAAGACAAGCTATTCCACTGGTTAATTGTCCTCATTGTTAGGAACTTTCTCCTTAATTCCAGGTTGCTTCTCCCTTTGATCAGTTTCCAACCATTGTTTCTTGTCCTGCCCTCTGGTGCTTTGGTGAATAACGTTGACCCCCGCTTCTTCGTGGCAGCCCTTCAAATACTGGAATACTGCTACCATGTCACCCCTATTTCTTCTTTTGTTTGCTCTAGCCAAACCCAAGTCCTACAGCCGTTCTTCATGTTTTAGTCTCCAGGCCTTTGATCATCTTAGTTGCTCTTCTCTGAACTTTTTCCAAAATCTCAACATCTTTTTACATTGTGGCAGCCAAAATTGGTTGCAGTATTCCAGGTGTGGTCTTACTAGGGTTTTATAAAGTGGTACTAATATTAAATGCTGAGACTCTAGAACAGGGGTGTCAAACTGCTGGCCTGTGGGCCGGATGTGTCACGAGGAAACCAAGCCCACCTCATTGCCGGCAATGGGGGAAAAGTTCTGATACGTCACGCGACGTCACGTGACATCGCGAGTTTGACATGTCTGCTCTAGAAAGACTGCAGAGAAGAGCAACAAAGATGATTAGGAGACTGGAGGCTAAAACATATCAAGAACGGTTGCTGGAATTGGGTATATCTAATTTAATGAAAAGAAGGACTACTGATGACATGATAGCAGCGTTCCAATATCTCAGGGGCTGCCACAAAGAAGAGGGGGGTCAAACTATTCTCCAAAGCACCTGAAGGCAGGACAAGTAGCAAAGGATGGAAACTAATCAAGGAGAGAGAGCCAACCTAGAACTAAGGAGAAATTTCCTGACAGTTAGAACAATTAATCAGTGGAACAACTTACCTCCAGAGGTTGTGAGTGCTCCAACACTGGATGTTTTAAGAAGTGATTGAACAACCATTTGTCTGAAATGGTATAGGGTCTTCTACTTGAATAGGGGGTTGGACTAGAAGACCTCCAAGGTCCCTTCCAGCTCTGTTATTCTGTTAGTCTGTTGTGTGAGGAACAGGCCTATTCAATGCTTCAAAGTGATAACAGCATCTTGGAGCATATGGTGTGCATAAATGAGAACAGTATTATGACCCTTTATTCTAGAATCACTAGCACTGAAATAGCATCATTTCTTGTTGTATTTGGTCTCATTGGTTTTTTTGAAGGTGAAGGAAAAGGAGGAGGAGGAGGAGGAGGAGGAGGAGGAGGAGGAGGAGGAGGAGGAGGAGGAGGAGGAGGAGGAGGAGGAGGAGGAGGAAGAAGAAGAAGAAGAAGAAGATTAAACGGCTGGACAAAAGAGACGAAAACTGCTCTTCAGGTAGGAAATTCAAGATGCATTGACTAATTCTGGAAGCGATCCCAGATTGCAGAATGTAGCTAATGATACACATCACACAATAGATCTTTAATCATGTTACTTGACTAAAGTCAAGCCCTTGGCAGATTTCATTAATATTTGGGATGAAACAGAATTTGAAAAAAATATCACAAACTAGAATCCTGATACTGGTAATTTATAATGTTTGGATTCCTTTAACCTGGACACTGTTGAAGGCTTCCCAAGAAATGTGCAATTTGTAGACATGTCAAAGATCACAAACATTTGTCAGTAGAGAACATGGCTTAAAATGAGTGCTGTTCAGTCTAGGTTTGCTGAATCAGCTTTAAGTTTTGCTTTATGTTGTTCCCTTGGGCATCACGTGTCAAAATCAGCTTGCTCTGATTGGACAGGCATAGCTACCATCTTCGTTTGACCCTCCCCCTCCATGGTTCCCCTGGAATGTTTAATACAAGGGGCTTCAAACTTGGCCCTTTTATGACTTGTGGACTTCAACTCCCAGAATTCCTCAGCTAGCATGCCTGATTGAGGAATTCTGGGAGTTGAAGTCCACAAGTCATAAAAGGGCCAAGTTCCTGTTTTAATAGATCCACAGTCTGACTAACTAGCTTCCAACTTCAAAAACAAATTGCCTCAGGATACACCAAATACTTTCATTATATTTATAGGTTGTCTTCTTTCATATACAACTATCTAAATTGTAGGTAGTTCCTTACTTGAAACTAACCATGGCTGAAACACATCATAGCAACCACTCCTTTTTAAAAAAAATGTCATGGCCTTATGGCCTCATATTTGCAGTATAACAAAAGCTTAAAAAAAACCCAAAACTGGAATAGTTTTCTATGAACCAGGCCAGTGTGTCTTATTAAACAGCCATGGTTTTAAGTATTCTCACATCTTTTGCTATGAACCTAACCTATATATCATTGGTTCAATGTGTGAGGGTAAACTGGGATGATATGGGAAAATCTGTTTGATATTCTTCATGATGTGACCAGCTGCATATCTGCAGTGCAAAGTCCAGGTGTCCACTAGATGGCAGCAGAGGTAATTTGTTCAGGCAGTCCTCGACTTGCAACAGTTCGTCTAATGACCATTCAAAGTTACAACGGCACTGAAAAAAAGTGAGTTATGATCGTTTTTCACAGTTACGACCTTTCCAGCATCCCCATGATCATGTGATCAAAATTCAGATGCTTGGCAACTGGGTTCATATTTATGACCGTTGCTGTGTTCCAAAATCCTGTGATTCCTCTTTTGCCACCTTCTGACAAGCAAAATCAATGGGGAAGCCAGATTCACTTAACAACCGGGTTACTCACTTATCAACTGCAATGATTCACTTAACAACTGAGGCAAGAAAGGTTGTAAATGGAGCAAAATTCACTCAATTGTGGTCGTAAGTTGAGGACTGCCTGTATTTCTTTGCTACCAGCCTGAGGATTATGATACAGTAGGTCTACTGATAAGAAGCTACCTATTGCTTTATTTAGTCCAGAAGAGGAAAAAATATATATATACAGGTTTACAAACTATAGGAGAAAATATGCCAAATTATTCAAGAGAGATGCAGATGGATGTCTTATTTTAATTCAGAGAGTGGGGAGAAAGCTAGGAAAAGACTATTAGTAATAGAAGTAATAGAAGAAGAGTTCTAAATATAATTAAAATAAGTAGGATTTATTCCTGATTTCCTCTCTCTCTCTCCCTCCCTCCCTGGATAAAAACGCACCATTTCCTAGTTTCTGGTCTCTTAATAAGATTTTGTTTCTGTTCTTATGCTAAAGGTAAGGAGAATGCAGTAATCTGATTGCTTGCATGTTTTGCAGGATGAGGTTTGCAATACTCTGACTGAGAGGCAGTCTGCCAAATTAATTGTGTAGCAGAGGTACAAGCTGGCTATGGGTAATGAAACCTCCGCTCCTCAATTTGCAGAGAAAGCTTAGTTGGCTTTGTAAAAAAATAATAATAAAAAAAAATCCTGGCTTAACATTTCAAGAAACTCTATTGCCGTCTGCCTCCTGGCACTGTGAGGTTCGGCTATAAGTTCAAAATTAATATCTATTTTTCAGGGAGGAATTGGCCCAATTGAGTGTGCGCACCTTCTCGTCCTCTGCAATACATGACTTTTCCAAGGAGACATAAAGAAAATGGGCAAAAAGGAAGTGTTTCAGTGTGTCAGTTTGGTGCAGGGGTAGGCAACCTTGGCTCTTTTATGACTTGTGGACTTCAATTCCCAGAATTCCTGAGCCAGCCATGCTGAGGGGAAAGGGAGAGGTTTCCAAGCTAAGCCATGCTGGCTCAGGAAATCTGGGAGTTGAAGTCCACGAGTCATAAAGTGGCCTAGGCCTAGGCCAGAGGTAGGCAACCTTGGCTCTTTTATGACTCGTGGACTTCAACTCCCAGAATTCCTGAGCCAGCCATGCTGAGGGGAAAGGGAGAGGTTTCCAAGCTGAGCCATGCTGGCTCAGGAAATCTGGGAGTTGAAGTCCACGAGTCATAAAAGAGCCAAGATTGCCTACCCCTAGTGGTTAAGGCACAAGACTAGAAACCAGGAGACAGTGAGTTTTTAATCTTGCCTTAGCCATGAAAGCCACCTGGATGACTTTCAGCCAATCACCGGGAGAGTCTGAGTTCTAATCCCACCTTATCCATGAAAGCCAGCTGGGTGACTTGGGATCACCAGGAGAGGGTGAGTTCTAGTCTGGCCTTTGGCATGCAAGCTGAGTGGTCACCTTGAGCTAGTCATTTTCTCTTAGTCTAACTCATCTCACAGAGTTGTTGTTGTGGAAAAAATAAGAGAAGGAAGGAGTATTAGATATGTTTGCTACCTTGAGTTGTTTATAATAAATAAAATAAATACCGTAAATAAAATAAACAAATAATAAAATTTAATCCTGAAGCTTTCTTTAGAGCAGGGGTTCCCAACTTTGGCAACTTTAAGACTTGTGGACTTCAACTCCCAAAATTCCCCAGAATAACAGAATTGGAAGGGACTTTGGAGGTGTTCTAGTCCAACCCCCTGCTCAGGCAGGAAACTCTATACCATTTCAGAGAAATGGTTGTCCAGTCTCTTCTTAAAAACTTCCAGTGTTGGAGCACCCACAACTTCTGGAGGCAACTTGTTCCACTGGATAATTGTTTTCACTGTCAGGAAATTTCTCCTTAGTTCTAGGTTGCTTCTCTCCTTGTTTAGATTCCATCCATTGCTTCTTGTCCTGCCTTCATCTGCTTGTTCTGACTGGTGTGCCACTCATCTAATCTAGCAGCATCTCTCAATATAACCTTTTTTTCAGGGTAATGTTGGAGACCTTGTGAGGAGAAGAAACTCATGAGAAATTATAAAGGAGAGCTAAGAAACAATAAAAATATGTTCTCCACTGGGAATAAAAAATATTGAGGACTGGAAGAAAATTAATCAAATACAAATCTCATTTTGTATTATAAAATGAAGCCTAGGAAGCCTTGGAAAGGCTTCAGGCAAAAACAGTGATTAATGAACTTGATTTTTTTTTAAAATCCTATTTTTTATTCATTTCTGTGGAACAAGATGGCAGTTGTCCATAAATCCATAGCTAAAAAAATTATAAAGTATCAGCATCTTTGATTTATTGTGTATTTCTCCAGAAAGGGAGGAGAAGTATATTTATATAGAGACATACAGGACATAATTTAGGTCTTGATAAAAAATGTTTGTCAGGAGAATATTTTGCAATATGGGAAAGAAGGTAGGGTTATCTCATGCCATCTGTCCACCCCATTCTGTCAGACATGACAGAGGAATTATGATGTCAATACCTGGATGAGAAAAAGTGTAACACTGAAATTTATGTGGAAGCTATTCCAGTTATCTGAAAAAGACAGCTTGTGTGGTTCAGTGGCCCTTGCAGAATAGTTATTTTTATAAGCCTTGAGTTTGATACAGTTAAGCCTATGCTCTGTGGACTTTCCCTTGTAATCTTCTGACGCTATTTAAGCATGTTCAAACCTATGGAGGATTTTTCATTAAAGAAAAAGAGAGAGACAGAGAGAGAGAGAGAGAGAGAGAGAGAGAAGTGATCTTAGCATCAGATGAGGATGTAAAATAGAAAGAAATGTTGCAGTGCTTAAAAAGCTCCAAATAATAAGAGAACATTTATGAACTAGCTCAAATAATTGATTTTGCAATATTTCAGGATAGTTCTCCGTGTTCTTGCTTAACATTTAGACTAATTTCCCAGACAAAAGGGTTCCTGTTTATTTCCAGATTCCCACCCCCCTAAGCAGTGCAAAAAAGGTAGGCACTTCGGTCTCATTAAGTGAAAATCCAGCCTTTTGCTGTGGTGGGTTACAGCCTACAGAGAGCTATGATCTAAGATCAATTGTACTGAGATGGCGCAGCAGAAACAGCGTCTCCAAGGGGATCCGAGAACAAAAGCTCAGTTCTTATTTTTTTTCATAACAGCCAGCCACAGATGAGAAGAAGATGCAATAAACAGGTTTAAAATGTTACTTTCTAATGCAGCTTCAAGTTAGGGATTTCTCCTTTGAAACATGTCTGAATTATTTTAAATGCGCCTTTATTAACTGAAATATAAACAACACAGAAATACGATGTTCCAATTGCACGTAAACGCAGCCATAGAAAAATGAAACAGAAGCAGCTAACAAAAAGGAGCAGAGACAGGGGAGGCAATTGTTGCCCAGGTAACACCTCAATCAGAACCAACTTAAAAAGCAGCCTTCCTCATCCTATCTCCTTCAAATATGTCAAATTGCAAGCTCCATCTTGCTCAGCAGCTTTGCAGTCAACGTGAGTTTGCATGGCTTTGTAATACCTACATGGTCTCACAGGAGAGAGAGAAAAGATGAATTCACTTGGAACGAACCAGGTTGGAATTTGTTTGAAGGTTAGTTGGTTGCACAGTCTGATCCAATCATGGCTTATTCCATAAATCACACATAATAAGGTATGGTTTAGCACATAACAGGGTACCAATAGAAGATAATATTTATAGCTCAAGGATAAACGGTAGGGTCCTTGGTGCTCTCTGAGCTTGGGGGTTTTCCTGCAGATGTTTCATTATCCAATTAGGTAACACCTTCAGTGATAAGCACTGAAACACTGAAGATGTTACCTAGTAGGGTAATGAAATGTCTGCAAGAAAACAACCAAACTCACAGAGCACCAAGGACCTTACACAGTAGTTCACACAATATGGTTATGAGAACCATAGTCTGATAAGCCAGCTTTCCTTAACCTAGTATCCTCCAGATGTTAACTCCTAGGAGTGCCAAGTAGAATAATCTTTGGACACACCAGTGTCCACACCAGAATTAAGGTCAATATGTTTGGAAGACATAAGACTGGGAAAGGCTACCACTATGCTAAGCCAAAATGAGGCTTGTTTCTTTGAGGCTTAATACGCTCAATGAATCCAACCATTCTGGTTTGCAAATCATAGGTTATGGCTTTGGGTGTTGGATATTTGTTGGAATTCATTGTTGGAATGTATTTCTATGCAACAACTACAGTACTATTCAGCCAGTAGATGGCAGTATTTAAAAGTTTGGGTCTATGGTACATACTCTATACCAGAAGTCCCCAATCTTTTGGGCACCAGGGACCAGTTCCATGCAGAAAGGTTTTTCCATGGACTGGAGAGTGTGTGGTTTTGTGTGCTGCCTGCATCCCACAGATGGGGCTTTGCTTGTTTGTGCAGACCGGTTGCTGGCATGCTGCGGCCTGATTGTTGTTGTTGTTAGTTGCGAAGTCATGTCCGACCCATCACGACCCCATGGACAATGTTCCTCCAGGACTTCCTGTCCCCCAGACCGGGGGGTTGGGGACCCCTGTTCTATACTCCCAAAAATGCTTTTTCAGGAGGCAACTGGACTTTCTTGTTTCTCTTTGAAGATGTTTCGCTTCTCATCCAAGAAGCTTCTTCCGCTCTGACTGGATGGTGGGGAATGGAAGGATTTATACTCCTTGCAGACAGCTGGTCATTTGCCTTCTTTGAGCGAGTCATTGAGGCCACCTGGAGGTTTATCTGTGTCCTCGGGGTCACCTGAGTAGTGCAAATGGGTGTGGAGCCTTCTTGGAACTGTTGAAAGGGCTGTGTTGTAGACTGGAGATAGATGATGTCATATCCCACCCCCTCTGTTGACATAGATGGCCTCTTTGGCCCCTCTTTTAAAACAGCGGTCCTCTCTGTCCAAGATGGAAGAGAAAGAACTGGAGAAGATAACAAAATACAAAAGACCTGCAAACAGACATAGAATGACTGTGGCAACAAAAGACAAAGCTAATATCAATAGTAATAGGCGGGTTAGGTGCAATCCGAAAAGAACAGGAGCAACACTAGAACGCCATCGGCCTTGACAAATTCACATCAGTCAATTACAAAAGGCAGCTTTACTCAGAACAGGTTACATCCTACGATGATACCTCACACCATCAAACATCCACATCTGCCTGTCCCAGGTCCTTGGTAAGCACTCGATAGGTAGACAAAAATGCCAACTGCAGTCTGAACATCTGGTTGACCGTGGACAGTACCATAATAAAATAAATAAATTATAAATAGGTTTTTGTGCCTTTCTAACAAGACAATGGTGAGAATCAAATTACAAAGAACTGGCTGGTCCATGGTTCCCTCAGGTTAATCTGGTTTTATAGTTACATAATTGCCATAATTAATAGCATTGACATGCCCAGTGGAGTCCCCAGCAGCTTTATTATTAACTTCAAAAAAAAAGCAGAATTTGGCATTCTGCTTTTATGTTCACTCATACAAGCAAAGTCTTTTAGTAAGGCTTCAGAGTGTCTCAAATTGCTTTTTTTTGGGGGGGGGGGAATTGTATGACTTTTCTTTCAATGTTGAGAATGGCTTCACCACACGACACCCATGGCCACCTGCAGCTCTTAAAAGCTTATGCTTTTTAATAAAGTTTGAAAGCTGCGCATGGATTTCTTCTGATATTTGGCTATCATAAACTAACACATCTCTCTGCACTTCAGTGAAGCAAATAACGAAAGAAAGGAAACCTTGCATATTTTATCTGTTATTGTTTCCCTGCACAAACTCTCACTGTTTTATTATCTGCTTTTCTACACTGACTTTTGGTCTTCCTTCCTCTCCGTCATTGTCCTTCAGCATCTTGGAAAGTAGCCCAAATTAAAGCAATTCCAAAAAGATATATTGCCTGAGCTAGACAAATAATGAATGAATACAAAATAATTCTAGCCTTGGGGAAAAATATTTTTTCTGTTAGGTCTAATTCACTCAAGCAGCTACCACATCCTTTACTTAAAATTAATATAAGTCAGGTAAACTGCCAGATGCAAGACAGAATGAGTGTATTTCAACTTTTGGAACTATACATACATACATACATACATACATACATACATACATACATACATACATACATACATACATACATACATACTTTTTAGAAGACAACAAAGTGATCACAGGTCCCGGCCGGCCAATCTTGGCCTCATCTGCAAACTGAGTTAATTCTTCCTTACCTCCTTTACCTCCATGTGTGTTGCCGAGATCTAGGAGCCGTGTGCAGACATGACTGTATTTATAAGCAAGCTCTCCCAACATCCTGATTATACCCTGACGATGATGGCAGTTTTAGGCCATCGAAAGCTTGGTTTTATTTATTAAAACTGTATTGTTTTATACTTCCTGGTGATCACTTTGTTGTCTTCTAAAAATATGTTCATACCCAGGAATCAATCTTCTATTTTTAATGTTATTTTTAATACATACATACATACATACATACATACATACATACATACATATAAATACCCGTCTCGACTCCTGAGAACTTGAAAGAAACAACTCCCTGATGTTTTCTTGGCCACATTTTTTAGAAGTTAATTGACCTTGTCTCTTTTCTGGGACACAGAGAGAGGGACTGACCCCAGAGTCATCCAGCTGGCATCATGCCTAAGAGAGACTAGGTCTCCAGGTCTCCTGATTTCCAGCCTGGTGCCTTAAACCACTAGACCAAAGTCATAGACAGCCATGATCAATGCTTCGCACTTCCATTCCACTAATGGAGCCAGAAGGTAAGATTCTGTATAAATGTTAATGTATTTTGTAGCAGTACCTTATCCAAGTCTTTGGGGAATTCTGAGTGTATTATATTTAACTTGACTTAGCAAGTTTGCAAGGCAGCCTATTGTCATTCCTAAATGTCACAGATTACCTTTCTTTGCATACATACACCTGCTCTTGGAGATATAGATCCTTCATCTGTTGGGAGTTTCAGAGTAAAGAGATAAAAGTAAAGATTCTTATTAGGGAAATCCTGGGGCCTGCCTGGACACCTCCATGTTAGCCATATGGAAGTTGTTTGTCGTTGCCATTTTCTAGAATTTGTTTAATGTCCCAGTTTAGCTTATAGTCCTGAGAAATTATGGGGATCATTCTTCCAGGTCTAACTAACTCTGCTTAGCTTTGGGGGAATCAGCCAGATGGTACCACTTGCTATGAGAAAATGTGAGATAACGAGAATTCTCTTCTTAAATTGGCCAAAACAATAATAATTGAATAGGATGTTTGATCTAATGCACTAAATTGGCATGCAAGGAATTCATTCTTCAAAATAATTGTAAATAATTACATTTTCTAGATTAATGTACCCAATGGAGCCCTGATATAGTATTTTTTACTAGAAAAACAACACGAACAGCATTGATTAGGCTAATTTAAACAAAGATCAGAATTGTGCAAGTCATACATCATCCCTTATGACATTTTATGGAAGTGAAAGTTAGATTTTGAAGCAGGAAAGGAGGAGAATTGATGTCTTTGAACTTTGGTGTTGGGAGAAGATTCCTGAGAGCACCATGGACAGCCAAGAAAACAAACAAATGGATCATTGAACAAATCAATCCAGAATTTTCACTGGGCACAAATGAGCAGGCTTAAATTATCCTGTTTCAGACACATAATGTAAAGTCCCAGCGCTCTGGAGAAGGGTCTAGTGCTGGGAAAGATGAAGGGAAAGAGAAGAAGAGCAGCAAGATGGATGGATTCAGTTATAGTAGCCTTGAGTGCACGGTTGGAAATGTCAAAGGACCAGGTTTGGGGCAGATCATCAAGGAGAAGATCAATCTATGCAGTCACTAAACAACAATGACTTCATGGGATGTAATCAAATTATTGAAACCAGGGGTGTCAAACCTTGGCAATTTTAAGACCTGTGGACTTCAACTTCCAGAATTCCCAGCCAGTTGAAGTCCACAAGTCTTAAAGTTACCAAGGCTGGACACCCCTGACTTAAACCAAAAATCACTGAAGCAGATGTTTAACTCTTTTTCCATCTCTCTGCTCTATTCCCACTTCTCCAAATATAGGAAGCAGCCACATCACCTGTAACAATATCCATTTAATGTGTCTCATATTTATGCAGCAAGATTTCAGGAGGAGCCCTGGTGGCACAGTGGTTAGAATGCAGTATTGCAAGCTAACTCTGCCCACAACCTGGAGTTCGATCCTGACTAGCTTGAAGTTGTAAACCTAAAATGAGGACCCAGATTGTTAGGGGCAGTATGCTGACATTGTAAACAACCTAGAGAGTGCTGTAAAGCACTATGGGGCAGTATATAAGTCTAAGTGCTATTGCTATATCCTCCAAACTGCTCACCTTTCAGTCATCAAATCTCACTGACAAAGCCAGCTTTCTGAAATTGCATTTCTTTAACTGTCTGGGGAACTTTTCCAAGAAGGCATCTGTATTCAGGAGTGATGGATCTTGTGCCAAGATTAAAACAGGGAGAAGAGTAACAAAGTGGTTCACCTCTTTGTCTCTATAAACAATCCACATAACTTACAAATTATGACCCTCAACTGTTACAAGAACAAGTGTTCTATCCAAGGTGGAAAGAGAAGAGATTTATAGCTCCCAAGTGGCACCGAACCCTGATTAATAAATGATTTCCTTCCTTTATTTCATCTCTGCCCCAGCAAGTTCTGGATTTTTTAATTATTCATTATTTCCCAAGAAAACATGTTAATCTCCCAGGGGAAAAAAAAACCCTGTCCCAAATAAACAAGGTAGGGATATAGAGTAACTTATGAGAATGAGGTGGGAGATTAGAATTGTATTGTTCCTCCAAGAGGAAAACCATTTATTATTACGAGGGGTGGGGGGAAAGAGGGTTCATTAAACAAAATTAACAAAATTAAGACTTGTACTCCTGAGCAACCAAGATTCATTCACAGCTATGCTTTTTAATTTCCGGAAAAGGATGATCATTGCTATAAAAATATTTTAAAAAGAAAAGCACAGTAAAGCTTTTTACAGAATTACAGACAACATAAATGTATCATAGAGCACATTCCCATATGCTAAACCTGGCATTTCATAACACCTCCTCCTCTTCAACTGGTAAAAGCTCATTTTAAATTGATTTAATAGAAAAAAAAAGAAATCCCACAACAACCATGATGGTGGAAAATACTTATCCAGATTTTGTTACTGGCCCCATCACTTCTGGCTGTCTGATTGTTTGGGCTCTTTATAAGCTGCCATCTCTGGATTTCATTAGAATAGAATAGAATAGAATAGAATAGAATAGAATAGAACAGAATATAGAATAGAATATAGAACAGGAATAGAATAGAATAGAATAGAATAGAATAGAATAGAATAGAATAGAATAGAATAGAATAGAATATAGAATAGAATAGAATAGAATAGAATAGAATAGAATAGAACAGAACAGAACAGAACAGAATAGAATAGAATATAGAATAGAATATAGAACAGGAATAGAATAGAATAGAATATAGAATAGAATAGAATAGAATAGAATAGAATAGAATAGAATAGAATAGAATCTGGAAGGGACCTTGGAGGTCTTCTAGTCCAGCCCCCTACTCAAGCAGGAGGATCTATACCATTTCAGACAAGTGACTGTTGACTCTAGCCTCTTCTTAAAAAACCTCCAGTGATGGAGCGCCCACGATTTCTGGAGGCAAGCTGTTCCACTGGTTAATTGTCCTCACTCTCAGGATGTTTCTCTAAACCAATTTATGTGATGCTTAACACCCAGTTCACACATTCAAAAATATGTTAGCCTTTCTTCATTTCTGCTTTTCCAGTGTTTGCTGTGGAAAAGGGGGAAAGGAAAAATTTCCGCACAGAAGAAAACAAAAGCTAGTGTGAGCACTAATGTAATGTTGCACAGCTGCTATGCTTAGGAGAAGACTGTAAGCGTATTTTACATTGGCAAACTGATGTGAGAAGGGAGCACAGAACAAAGCACACCAGTTGCTTCACAACGGGGATACTCTGGGATTATAAGAGGAACAGGTTTTCAGTCCACCCAAAAGGGATAAAGGTTTCTCTTTGACAGTGGTATGGTGAGAGACCTGGTTAAGGTTCTTGACAACAAGAAGAGTTTTTGACAGTAAGAACAAATCAACCAGTGGAACAGCTTGCCTTCAAAAGTTGTGGGTGTTCCAACATTGGAGGCTTTTAAGAAGGAACTGGACAACCATTTGTCTAAAATGATAGAGTTTCCTACTTGAGCAGGAGGTTGGACTAGAAGACCTCCAAGATCCCTTCTAACTCTGTTATTCTGGTTTCCTCAAATTAGAAAGTTCTGAATCCTGATCTGCCTTCCCTACATGATTATCCTAGAAAAACATCCTATTCTGAGAATCTGGGCCATTTTGGTAATGCAGTCTAAGTACGTATTTCCATTTGCTTTGCTTTGTCCTTTAGTATCTGATTATTTCATATTTTATCCTCTGACCCATTATTATAATTTTCTTTGTAGAAACCTTGTTGAGTTTTTATCTGCCTGCAAAGCACCATGGAAATAAGCACAAGCTAAACCTAGATATATAATTATTCAGCAGCATAGGAAAAAGACGATCGTGATGCACAAACGTATTTTCTTTATACGGTTTGCACAGGAATTAAATTTTCTTTACACAGTTTGCACAGGAATTAAACGTCAGGTGTCACCTTTAAATCATTTTTCACATCTTGGTATGAAATTTGGTTTGCAAGGTTAGCACTGAATTAAATCAAATGCCTTGGCAGTTAAGGCTACTCAGCAGCAGATTGAGAATAGAGCTATCTCCCTGTATTGTCTAAAATTAAAGAAGCTGACAACACAATAAGAAAAAATATTCACAAAGCAGAAGAACATCTATCCTAGCTGCAGGAAATAAATGGAAAAATCCATATTGCTATGGATTACACCTTCAAAAGCAAATAGTACAACTATTGAGAGTTAGAATTATTCACCACCTTTCTGAAATTGTCTCTCCTCAGTCCCAAAAGCCACTATCCTATAATTATTTCCTTGGAAATAATTTCCCTGAACTCAGTGGCACTACTAAGTAATTATGTATAGGATTTCACTATGGTTATACTCATACGCATCACGAAGTCAACACTGGACAAGTACTGGTGAATAATAAAAAAAGACTTTCCTATAAGAACCACCTGCTAAAAGCAAAACAAGAAAACATTCTAAATCTTGAAAGCAAGCTTCTAAAAAATAGAATTCTTACAAATCAGTGAGAGCAACCTCACTTCATGAGTTTTAGATATGGAAAAAGGTTTCTTTATTATCACTTCCTTACTAATATTGCCTTTTTTTCTCATAAATATATGATACCTTTATAATACAAAATATTTATGAGATGCTGTACAGTATTTATTTTATCAGTGTTTTACCCTAAGGTTGGGGATGCATATAGACCATCCAGGCTACCTCAAAGGGGGCGTTTACAAGGTCAATTCCTGCAGATTTGTTAGCTTTGAGCTACCCTTTTGTCTAAATAATCCCAGCAAATTATAAAATTAATCAGGATTCATGCTGTGACCAGGCCCGTTGAGGAGTAAAAACCTGAGATTTTAATCTGTTAGGAAAAGCACCAAAAACAGAATAGACTTATTTAACCTGGATGAATCAGTTGCAAGAGTTTCATTTTTCAAATGCTTCTAAAGAATGAATGATATTCTTGCAACAAAACTGGAAGTTTTTAACTTACCGAATCTAGCCAGTCCTTTTGCACCAGTAAGCCAAAAATAATAACAATAACAATAATAATTCTACAGTAATGCTTCCCCCCACCTTCTTAAACAGGCACTCCATTATGAATGAATTTTCCTGAGGAACAGACCCCCCTCTAAAAGAATCCGAAATTGCACGAATTGCATGAAAACAAGACAATCTTACCTCATGGAGGAAAATGCTTAAAAAAAAAGAAAAAAGAAACGTACCCCAGATCAGAGTATACAGATGGGCCTTGGGAATGAGAAGAAGGGAATACACAGCCCCAATGTGAAGCAAGGCCATTAGGATGACATTCCTCCACACAATTATTTGCTTGAGTTCCACTTTCTGCTTGTTTTCTTCTTCTCTTGATCCAAAAGGGCTCTTTTCGGCTTGTCCATTGCAGGACATGTCTGTCTCTCCATCCCTCATGCTCTTGGTTCCCAGCTTGGACATGACGGCCCAGAAGAATACCACACTCGGTGGTGGACCTTCACGGACTGCAAACGCCGGTAGAAATTCTTGCTTTGATTGAGGGACTGGAAAGGCAGGGGGGAAAAACAGGGGGACGAAAGCCTACGATTCCTTTTTGTTCTAGGGGTCGGGCTTCCGTTTCTCTTTCCCCTCCCTTCCTTGCCTTTCTCCCTTCCTCTTCTTTTCTTTCCCAGGACTGTTGTTCAAAGGTGTCTAGGGATGCGCGGCTTGGAGTCGAACAGCTGTTGCCAGCATATTATCCATGCTGCTGCTGCTGTGGCAAAGCTGAAATCCTCACAGTAATGAAAAACTGGGGAGGGGGGCAGGGGAGAAGGAAAGAGAGAGAGAGAGAAAAAGAATGGGAGAAAAACCCTGCATAGCTACAGCCAATCATAGGCGTGCTCTTAAAGAGATCCAAAGGGATGGAGGGAGGGATGGAGGGATGGAGAGCAAGCAGTGCAGAATCCCTGCCTTCTGCTGCTGCTGCTGCTGCTGGTGGTGATACCTATCGGTGAAGCTGCATGGACAGGAATTCTCCAGCTCTGACAAAGAAGAAAGCCGTGCAGATATTCCCGATGCAACTGGAATCAGAGGGGGAGAAGATCGGTTTGGGATGAGGAATAGCCCAAGGCATTTGGGGCTTGGTGTGCAAACCATGGTTAAAACCGAAAGAGATGAGGGTGATCAGTGAAGCCAGATTCTGAATGGGGTAGGGTTATGTGTAGGTCTGCCAAAGGAGACAAGAGTGGAATATACTATTAGTACATTTTGTACCTTTGTAGTTTGCAAGAAAGGTCTTTGCTATTCGGATCAAAGCAATCACAATTCAGATGCAGGGATCTATCATTCTCTCTCTCTCTCTCTCTCTCTCTCTCTCTCTCTCTCTCTCTCTCTCTGTCTCTCTCTCTATCTCTCTATCTATCTATAGCATCTCTATCTCTATCATCTATCTATCTATCTATCTATCTATCTCTATCTATATCTATCTATCTATATCATCTCTATCTATCTATATCATCTGTCTATCATCTCTATCTATCTATCTCTATCATCTATCTATTTATCTTTATTTTTCTATCTTTCATCTATCTTTCATCTCTCACTATCTCTCTATCTCTATCATCTATCTATTTATCCTTCTATCTATCTATCTATCTATCATCTATCATCTATCTATCTATATATCTCATCTATCTATCATCTATTTCTCACCTATCTATATCTATCTTTCATCTCTCTATCTTTTATCTCTATCTTTTATCTATCTATCTATCTATCTATCTATCTATCTATCTATCTATCTATCTATCTATCTATCTATCTATCTATCATTTCTCTCATCTCTATCTATCTATCTATCTATCTATCTATCTATCTATCTATCTATCTATCTATCTATCTATCTATCTATCTATCTATCTATCTATCTATCTATGTGTTATATTATTTTATAAGAATTCCAATGAAACACTGAAGAACCAACATGCTATACCCATATTCCCCAGTTTAGGATTTCCCAATTGCTTTGAACCATGATTATAAATATGTCATCATGACAAATTCAATATCTACAGGGGCACCAAGCTCAGAGAAGCTGATTTAAGCTCTTATGAAGCAGGTAGATAAGGAGAGCAGCTGAAAATAATCCGTAATGCAAGATGTTTAACAGCTTTTCCCAACCCATTATCCTCCAAACATTTTGTTCTACAGCTTCCATTGTCCTAGGCATCAAGACAGTTGGAGGATTATCTGAATTATTGTCTGGGAAAAGAAATCCTGTAGTTTATCTTTCAGTTTAAAAGACATCAATAGAATACAACATCTTGAATGGCTCATACTTCATATTAAATCCCAAATTAATATCATTTTTTTTTCCGGTGCCCTGGAGACAGTTTTTGATTCCTGTTAACTGCATGGGCCAGCTACCATACTATTAAAAAAGAGTTTGCATCAGGTTTTGGAATACTGTAATTTAGAAACAAGCCTCCTTAGTCAGGAGGAAGCCTTGCTGAACTTGAATGTGATTACTCAACTACTCTTCAGTAGATTTATATAGATGGTGATACTTGATGTCTTCCCATTTTGTACATCCCACACACTTCATTTATCCAAATTCTTACTAAAGTCTATCTGATCCCAATGTCACTTTAATTAAAACCTCAAATTAGACAAGACACGGATGAGATGCTGCAAGAGAAGAGAATAATCAATCTCAATTATATATATAAAACAGCTTGTGGAAAGGAGGGAAGCAATCTGTTTCAGATGTCCTTGATGTCAGATATGAACCGAGGATATAAGATAGCTTTTCTCAAGCTGTTGCTGACCTTAGCCTCCAGATTGTAGTTCCAGCAGATTGAACAGGCTACTTTTAACACAATGCAGGAACAGTTTCATCTTGGTTTCTGTTTGTCAAAATCAGACCAAGGTCAAAGAAAAAGCTGAAAGAAAAAGAGAGACAAAGATTTCTCACAGCTCCATGTCCTACATCAGTCTTCACTATGCGGTCCAGATATCCTTGGCATCTTTAGCCTGCAGCTAAAGCAGGTTCTTTGTAACAACAAAAAGGATGAGTAAGAAATCCTATACAGGTACAGTATAGATCAGGGCTTTTCAACCTTTTCACCCATCGTACCACTTTTAGGATATGGCAGTATCCGAGTACCACCAGTCGCCTAGCAAGCTGTCAAAAACTTGATGACCCCCCCCCAAAAAAGGAAAAAAGTGATGAAGTACAGGTAGTCCTCGACTTACAACAGTTCGCTTAGTGACTGTTCGAAGTTACAATGGCACTGAAAAAAGTGCCCCCCAAATCACAGCCGAGCAAGACACCTGCCGCCCGCCCGGCGGCGCTCTTCCTCCTGTCTGAGGTTTTCATGGTTGTGAGCATTTCTGTGGAGATTGGCAGTGGGGGTGGAGTGGGGGGGTGTTTGGTTTTTATTCCCCCCCGTCTGCTGGGTGGTTGCAGCAGGTTTTGGTCACTTCACATGACCCTGGGACACTGTGACCGTCATAAATATGAATCAGTTGCCAAGCATCTGAATGTAAATCACAAGACCCTGGAGATGCTGCAACATTCTAGCAGATCGGAGCTTCTCCTGGGCTCAGCAAAAGCACCAGGATCAGCGCCGAGCTCCAGCTGGAGCCTGGTGCTGATCCTGGTGCTTCCGCTGCCCTGACAGTCCCGAAGAAGCACTGATCCTGGCACTTCCGCTGAGTCCTGACAGCCCTGCAGCTCCAGCCATCTCTTGCTCAGGCTTGTGCGGTGCTGCCACCGGTTCAGCTCATTCCCCTCCCCCACTACCGCTTTTCTAGGATGGTCGCGTACCACCTGCCAATGTACCACAGGTGGTACCCATACCACTGGTTGAAAAGCCCTGGTATAGATGTTACCTTGCTCAATAGTAGTAAAGATGCATCTCTTCCACTAGGCTTTTCAGGTGTTCAGTAAAGTAGATACAAAAATAACTTTTGGAAAAGGTTTTTTGCTTTATTTAACCAGTATTAGTCATCTGAGTACTCATTTAAAGAGATTCAAAATCTTTCCTCCCTGGATTTTGTCTTTCTTGTTCAGAGACACTGTGCTAATATTTAAGGACTCCTGCACAATTCTGCAGTTTTTTTCCAAGGGCATTGTGTAGACTACACAGTGGTCTTTAGATTGCATGGCCTATGTTTACTTCCGAATCCAAGGGCCACTGATAATCACCAAAACTAGCTCAGAGCTATAATCTATCTTTTCCAGATCAGGGATCATCTTATAGCCCAGTTTTTACTTTTCCTTGTCTATAGTATTCATACAGTTGCAACTCTCTTTAAACCATGCTAACAACAGAAGGCCAAAGATTTATTTAGGACCACTTTTCCTAACCTCCAACTGATCAGATTTTCTAGAATAGAAGATGCACAATCTGGGTCCCATTCAATTCCCATTTTTACAGTAGGAACAGCTATTTTCTGCACTGCTTCTTGCTGAGGCTGCTGCGTTAAAAGAATTTTTAATGACTTGTCCCTTTTTTTTCTTCTTCAAAAAAATCAATTTTAATCCACTTTTCTCTTTAAATGAGTACTCAGATGACTAATACTGGTTAAATAAAGCAAAAAAAACCTTTTCCAAATGTTATTTTTGTATCTACTTTACTGAACACCTGAAAAGCCTAGTGGAAGAGATGCATCTTTACAGATTTTCTAAGAATAGAATAGGGCCCAAATACAATTCCCAAGGCTTCTGACTAGCTCATTGCTGCCATTGTTAGGTTTTTGATGTTTTGATAACTTGGTGATTTTCTTGCAACTATTTCATTATCCCAACAGTTCAGCTCTGTGCTGTGCATTCTCTATTGGAAGTATTGTTCTAATCAACCATTCAAAAAATGTGTGGTTTCTTGAAATCTAAATAAACTCCTTGAAGCTAAGCTTCAACTACCAAATATAGCTGGGGGAAAAATAAGGTTTTTTTTTTAAAAGCAGTGGAAGCTTTTAGGTTTAAATCCATCTAGGAATAAGATGACAATATGAGGAGGATTTTCATTCTTTGGATTGCAGTAGTAAGTCAAGATTTGAAACTATCTGGAAAGCCATGGAATTTAAATAGACAAAACCTCTTTGACATATAAAGAAGCATGCACAATTTTTCCAAAATGGTGTACCATGGATACCTCTGGATTTCTATATGAGGGCACATTTTTATGATCCTGCATTGCATCCCTCACTCTACTTGTAGGGTTGTAACACAATTAGAATTAGACTGCATCTCTTTGGGATCTGTGCAGACTGTGTTGCTAAGATGCTGGCAATTTGTATGTGTTCAGACACAGATTGAATCTATACTTCATGATTTATTAAAATGTCTGCCTTATACACAATGGTGACTAAGGCTTATAAACCCAATTATTACAAAGTATAATTTCCCTCACGATGAAGGGATTACCGTTTTATGTAATCAATTACTAAATATATCAAAGGCAGTAGCAACGTTTCTCTCTAGGTTTAGCTTACACGAATCACCTGATGCTTCCCTGAAATAGTCTTTGGCTTTTATGTAATTTATTTATCTGATTTCCTCCCCTGAACTACCGTATATATTTTAATGTTTGAGAGTTTGATCTTGGACTGTAAATTAATCAATATACAGTATACATTTTTGTAACGCTGCACAGAATCATGAAAAATAGGCCAACTCCCTAGTATTTAATCTGAATATCGCTTATTGTCCTCTCAAACATGAAGGGATTGCTTAATTGGCCAACATCTCATGAAGATCCAACGTGTCCAAACATAAAATATCAGAAGAAATGATGAATCCAACAGCACGATTCTATCACTGATATCATCAATACAATAATCCGTTTAAAACAGCCTTTGTGTAATTTTGACACGAAGTCTGAGGTACTGAACCTGAACTGAAATAAGGTTGAAGTTTAATTTTGAGAAAGTACTTTTTATTTATTTTTATTTTATTTGTTTGTATCCCATCTTTGTTATGTTTACAAAGAACTCAAGGCAGAAAACATATCCAACACTCCTTCTTCCTCCTATTTTCCCCACAACGTTATGAGTTGAGTTGGCATTCATGGCTAAGGCAGGACTAGAACTCAGTCTACTGGTGATTGGCCCAAGGTCACCCAGCTGGCATTCATGGCTAAGGCAGGACTAGAACTCTCAGTCCCCTAGTGATTGGCCCAAAGTCACCCAACCAGCTTTCATGGCTAAGGCAGGACTAGAACTCTCAGTCCCCTAGTGATTGGCCCAAAGTCACCCAACCAGCTTTCATGGCTAAGGCAGGACTAGAACTCTCAGTCCTCTAGTGAGTGGCCCAAAATCACCCAACCAGCTTTCATGGCTAAGGCAGGACTAGAACTCACGATCTTCTGCTTTCTAGCCTGATATCTAAATAAGCAGTCACGTGGCCCCAAAAAACCATTACATGAATTAAAATTTCAGCTGATTATAATCGAAACAACAATGGATGCTTAAAAAGAATAAGTCAGCACACATGTAAAATAGAATCTGGAACTTTTAATTGGTTGATAATGAGACTTGTGGAAGGAATTTCTTTCGACGATGGCTGCCTCACACTCTCTCTCTTTACAGTATTTAAAAGCCACTTTCAAAGCAGCAGATACCATGCATTTAAAATGGACGATATGGAAGGGGTGGCATAATTAAATACAATATCTGTAGGTAGAAATAATAAAAAAAGAGAAGAGAAAGAATAAGCACCAGAGCTCACGAGCCCTTCTAAAATGGAGCTCCTCTGGCAGGGACACTGCCGTGACTTGCTCTCTACCGCATCATGCTCTAAAGGGACAGAATATGGAAACACGTCATGCAGCCTTCCACAGCTCTATGACTTCGACCGAAGCCTACTTTAGACTCCAAGCTTGTTGGCTTGAGTGAGGACTACTTTCAGCACGGGCATGAAAGCTGACGTTTCGCTGAAGTTACTTGTGCTGACGATGTGAGTGTGGATGTTCAGCCCCTCGGTGTAGTTCCGGGTTTCAATGCTCCTGGCAATGTTGTGCAAGCCGTTGATTATCATTGGAGAGAGCTGGAGAAGAAGGGAAAATAAACATGAGAACCGTCTTTAACACAATGATTGTTTTTCCCAACCTGGGCCTGTTTGGGCGTCAAGGACTTTCCAAATTGATGTGTTAGAGCAGTGGTTCTCAACCTTTTTAATGCCGCGACCCCAACCAGTCGTAAGTCGAGGACTAAACCGGTCGTAAGTTGAGGACTAAACCGGTCATAAGTCGAGGACTAAACCGGTCATACGTCGAGGACTACCCAATCGGTCGTAAGTCGAGGACTTTCCCTGCCCGGGAGCGCCACGCATGTGTGGTTCCGCCCCCTGCACCGGCCGAGGCGTAGCTGGCAAGCGGCAGAGACGGAGCAGGCCGACCACCAGCTGGCCCAGCCCAAGGGAGGTAAGGCACCCGCCGGAAAAGGGGAAAAAAATGGCGGACGAAGAAAATGGCGGACAAAAAAAATGGCGGACAGCCTTGCTTGGCGACCCCCGTGAAATGGTCGATCGACCCCAAATGGGGTCCCGACCCACAGGTTGAGAACCACTGTGTTAGAGAACATCTGTAGCTTTTGTGATGGCTTGGATAGTAGTTGAATTTGCTTAACCAAAAGCAGCTGCTGATAGGTAAGGATAGATGCACACGCCAAGTCAACTGCATCCTCTTCCCCCTAACAGTACAGATAATCTTCGATTTATGATCACAATTGAGCCCAAAATTTCCACTGCTAAGCACGACCGTTGTTAAGTAGGGTTTGCCCCATTTTATGGCCTTTCATGCCACAGTGGTTTAATTAGCGCATTACTGCAGTTGTTAAGTTAGTAACAGGGTTGTTAAGTGAATTTGGCTTCCCCCAATGACTTTGAAGGTTGCAAAATGTGATCACATGACCCCAGGACACTGCAACCATCATAAATATGAACCAGTTGCCAAGTGTTCTAATTTTGATCTGGTGACCATGAGGATGCTGTAATGAGCATTAAGCGTGAAAAATGGTCATAAGTCACTTTTTTCAGTGCCCTTTAAACTTCCAATAATCATTAAATGAATGGTTGTAAGTTGAGGACTACCTATGTGTGGCTTACTAAGCTACTTCCTCCGAGGTTTTTTTCAATTTGCCAACCGAAATGTACAGAGAATTTGCCTTCTAGGTTATAAGGGCAAAGATGGGCTTTGGGGCTGAAACTACACTTATGGCTACTGTCCTATCCTAATCTTAATTTTTGGGCAAGCCCTTCATCTCTTACTCTCTTAGAGCATCCTCAACCATTGTTGGTTTGGGGAAACAATTGGGAAACAAAACTAGGGGTTCAAAAGAGATCTCTGTATGTCCTACCACATACAGATTCCTAAACAAGCGATTGTTTAGATGAGAAGTCCATATCAACTAAACCGACCTTGGAAGTCACTTTGTGAATGCATAAACTATTTCACTGCAGCCATCTTGCACAAGTACCCATGTCTCTCACTTCAAACCTTGCAAAATATTTCCCCTGTATCACATACACTCAACCATAACCTGTTTTTATCGAAGACAGCAAAGTACTGAATGGCAGAGCCTACAGTCAAACTACCTTTTGTGGTTCCACTGCTAGATCGTGGTGAATTGAAAGTGTAAGAGGAGGTGGCCAACTGAACAGGTTCATATAGTTCTTCAAGGTCTTCAACCTTGAACTTCTTCAAGGTTCACCTAGTTCTTGTATTGATTTGGAATCCTCAAGAGGTAAATTAGACCTAGCCCTGACCACAACTTACTTCTTGGTTAACTACAAAAATGTAGGATAGACAGCATCACCACCAGATGGATTTGTACCTGGCCGACCAACCACACTCAACCTGCAAGCCTCAAAGGAACTACATCTACATGGAGGGAAATAAGCAGTGGGGTACCCCAAAGGTTCTACCTTAGGCCCAATACTCTTCAACAATTTATAAAACGATTTAGATGAGGGGATAGAAGGGGAACTCATCCAATTGGCAGACAACACCCAGCTGGAGGGAATAACCAACACTTCAGAAGGATCTTGACGTACTTGGAACACTGGGCTCTAGCTAACAAAATGCAATTCATTCACTGGATGTAAGAGATAGGCATGGCAATATATAAAGCTTACCGTCTGATCTCTAAGCTTATCATACAGAAATTCGAGGCGTTTGTTGGCATCATCTAATTTCCTCTTGGTTTGCTATGGGAGAAAGCAGAACAGAAAATTACTGAAAATACTGTCTTATTGCACTGACAGAAGACCACAGTTGCATTTATCTGTTTTCAAGGTGTATATCCACGGAGAAAGGAATACAGTTAGAATTTTTACTTTAACCATTTTACTTTAACCATAGAAGCTACAAAGGACAACTGGCTTAGGATCAAGAAAAATAAGCTTCTTAATGCAGGCCGAATCCAAGTTCTGGATTTGCATCCTAGTAGTGGGAAGAAAAGAATACTCAGTTCTGGATCCTCTCCAGAGAAGAACTGACAGGTGGTATGTGACATGTCAACAAGTAATTCCTCTGTCTTCTCTTCTATCTAACTAACTTCCAATGGCTCTATGGACCTGCCAAACTGAATTGAACCCACTAATTTTTCTAGAGCTCTTGGTATTTCCTTGTAGGTCTCAGGATAGTGTAATGCTCAAATCTGTTATGCATGTCAACCTTTTCTAATATTTATTCTACTACTTCTTCTATAATTTCCTAACACTTCCCATCTTGGCTGGGGATGACAGGTGGCTATAGCTCAGTGGTTCTCAACCTTTTTAATGCCACAACCCCCAACCGGTCGTAAGTCGAGGACTAAACCGGTCGTAAGTCGAGGACTAAACCGGTCGTAAGTTGAGGACTACCCAACCGGTCGTAAGTCGAGGACTTTCCCTGCCTGGGAGCGCCGCGCATGCGTGGTTCCGCCCCCTGCGCCGGCCGAGGCGTAGCTGGCAAGCGGCAGAGACGGAGCAGGCCGACCACCAGCTGGCCCAGCCCAAGGAAGGTAAGGCACCCGCCGGAAAAGGGGAAAAAAATGGCGGACAGCCTTGCTTGGCGACCCCCGTGAAATGGTCGATCGACCCCAAATGGGGTCGCGACCCATAGGTTGAGAACCGCTGCTATAGCTTATCACAAACGGAGTTGGAAAAAATAGTTAAATGTTTTTCTGTGCAAAAAAAAAAAATAATAAGTAAGCTCTGAGTAAGTCAGGAGCTAACAGGACTGTGGGAGTCATCTATTTCCCATTTTAGACATAACTGTAAATGGATGCTTTGCATAGCTTTAAGTTTGCTTCCCATGGGTGCTGCTGGCAAGCACTAAATTTCATCAGAGCTTCTCAAAAGGAGAGGCTCCCTCTATGACCCACAGCATAAATCACCCAGTAGCTGCAATTCTGCAATTTCCCTGATAACCTGATTATATGAAGCATGGCGAGAGCAGAGCCAGGGGTAATAAATCAGGTCTGGTGTGACTTGTCACCTAATGATGGATGCCACAAGTTATGAATGTACGATTATGCCGTGCAAAATCCATTTTTTTAAAAAAAAAATAACAGAGCTGGCGTCTCCTGTGAAAGACATACTGGATCTGTAGCTGAAGAGAGACATCTCTGGATCAAAGCTTCAAAAGTGGTCTTTAGGATGAGGTGTTCTTCAGGAATGGGCTTTTTTGTTATCTTCTCCGTGGGCAGGGATTGCATGTGCTGGGGAGAGAAAGAAATAACTGAATAGGTTTTTTTGGGAGTTTGAGTGTCCCCAGCCTTGGTCAGTGTTGGTGGGAGTGGGCTTGGTTTGGGATCTTTGATTGGGCTGTTGTTTATGGTTAGCTTCTTTGGCGATTCCTGCCAGGGCAAGCCATTAGAATATAAAATGAGAACAAACCCCACTCCCTACTAGCACTGATAAAAGTTATCTAAATTGGTGATGAAATGTCTGCAAGAAAACAACCAAAAGCTCAGAGAGCACCACGAACTCCATAGTTCAGTGATGGCGAACCTTTTAGAGACTGAGTGCCCAAACTGCAACCCAAAACCCACTTGTGCATCGTAGAGTGCCGGGTGGGTGTGGCCAATTGGGTGGGCGTGGCTGCGGTGATAACGGCAGACTGGGTGGGACTAAAAAGTTCAATCAATCAATTCCAACTTTGCAAGATCTTTTTTTCCCCGTGAGAAGTTGAAATTGACTGATTGAACTTTTTTTTTTTTTTTGCACATGGCGGCGGAGGCCTAAAGCGAAAAGGTTTTATAAAACCCAGCTGAAGGTCTAGGACTGGGGCGACGGCGCGCATGCCCACAGAGAGGGCTCTGAGTGCCGCCTCTGGCACCCGTGCCATAGGTTCGCCACCACTGCCATAGTTCAATCCAATAAATATTCTTTTCTATAAGTTCATACCATAGTCAAAGTTCAGTCATAAACAAAATTCATATCATAGTTCTTTTCACAGAAAAACTTCAAATTTCCACCCCGGGCTCCTTCACCAGTGGAATTTCCTGAAAATCTTCCTGCAGACACTATTTCAGAATTCCTCCCTAGCAGACCCCTCCCCATGTATGTCCCAAAGGTGCTTTTCAAAAATACAACCGGAAAGCATTTTTGAAAAGCACCTTTGGGACAATCATGACCTGGATGACGGAGAATCTCCACAGACATGCCCCATCTATGGTGCCTTCAGCCTCTGGAGTTCTTTGCAATGTTCCAAGGAAGACTCTTCTAGTGGAAAGGCTGCGCCCACACCTATTAGGCAAGTAAGATTTTGGTGACCTCCAAGCACAATCGCTGGCCTATCGAGACAACCTTACCTGCATGGTGTTCCCTGTTGGTGCTCCAGGTGCTCCTTCCATGCTAGACGCCGATACGGGAGTCATGATTGTCTGGACCCCTGGCGGAACATTCTGGAAGGGGTTCTGTAAGCCTGGCTGGCCCGGAGGCAGATGGGAAGGCTGGAAGGGAACCTGAGGCGGAGGTGGGGCTGATGTGGGAGGCTGCTGCTGCTGCAGCTGCGCTTGTTGGTCTGACAAAGGAGTCATGATGGGGGCCATGATGGGAACAGGAGGCAAGAAGGTATCAGGCACCTATGAGGAAAACAAAGAACGAACGAATGGTTGACTAATTAAAATGGCTGGCTGATAGTTGACCAATTAAAAATCGACACCACCTCTCTCCCATGTGTCCAGCTCCCATCTTTGCCATCTTTTTTCCTTCATTTTATCTGTTAGTGTTTTTTAATCTGCTGGGTTTTTATAATGGATGATGTTTTTTTAGGTGTTTTTAGCTGTTTTTTCAGTGTTTTTAGGTTGTAAGCCACCCAGAGTTGTTGGATGTGAGAGGCAAATAAAATTTATAAATAAATAAATGAACGAGTCAAACATTGCAAAAAGAAAAAGATGATGGAACTGTGTCAGTTGAAGCAATGATGGGAAATACGTCATCATTAATACCCTGAGTAAAATAATCTTAGCAGGTGGTATCAACTGACTGGTTTAAAAGTATCCATGAAAATTAACTATTATTAAGAGCTTAGCAAAAGGCCTTTTAAACATGTAAGACAATTAAGTAGAAAGAGAGCCAACTGTTTCCAATCAAAACTGCCATTAAAAAAAAGTTTTGTTGCATATCATAAAATCGCACCCATAAAAATCTGGATCTTTATACATCCTTGTCAACTTAATAAAAATCCTATCTTTCTTCCCCTCAATCTTGGAGGACTCAAATTTTATCACCTTGCAATTCTTTTACAAATGATGTCTGAAAATTAAGGGTGGGCAATGTTTTCTGAGCCAAGGGACACAGCTGTCCTCTGAGTGGCATTCAAGGCTGTAGGGTTTAAAAAATTGTGGATGAGAACAGGGCAATCCCATTTAATTTACATTCAGTTAAGATTAAATGTGATTACTATTACTCTCCATCACATATATTTTTTTATTAATTTTCTATTTCTGTCATATTCAAAACCACAATTCTGTAATAATGTTTTCAGGATCCCTGCAACAGTAAGTTGTATATTTCCGCTGTTTAAGGGGAACAATGACATGTTCATCATTTCTGTGGTGCTTTTTTTTTTTTTTTTTTTTTTTTTTTTTTTTTTTTTTTTTTTTTTTTTTTTTTTTTTTTTTTTTTTTTTTTTTTTTTTTTTTTTTTTTTTTTTTTGCAGGTCTGTGTGTCTCTGCATTTATTAACGCAGTATATGGAATTCTGGGAGTTGAAGTCCACATGCCTTAAAATTGTCAAGGTTGAGAAACACTGATTTAACGCTTTCCAAAACAACTCTTTTTATCAGTTAGGAAAACAGAGAAAACCCATGAATGGTCCAATCTGCATGCTGTTCCGAACAAATATTATGTTTTGGGCCAGACAGAAGAAATACAATTTCCGTGACTCTGTTAAACCAAAAATAAATTCTGGTGTATTATTTTCCCAAGGGAGGACATAGAAGGAGAATAAGAGGAAGCTTGTAGATGTCATGTTTGAAGAAAGCACCATCCTGCCTGCAGGGTTAAATCTTGGTCAAGCATTATTTGTAAGCCAGACCGGGGTTTGTCGGTTCATACTTGTGTAGCTAACCTTTTTCTTCTTCGCAGCTCTGCTTAGAGCAGGAGGATCATTCCAGCCATTTTGAGGACCTGCAAGAAGAACAAACAGTCAGAGGCAAATCTGGAAAATCTGAGTGGCAAAAAGAAAGACCTGCCATATTCTAGACCAGGGGTAGGCAACCTTGGCTCTTTTATGACTCGTGGACTTCAACTCCCAGAATTCCCGAGCCAGCCATGCTGAGGGGAAAGGGAGAGTTTCCAAGCTGAGCCATGTTGGCTCAGGAATTCTGGGAGTTGAAGTCCACGAGTCCTAAAAGAGCCAAGGTTGCCTACCTCTGGTCTAGACAAAGTTCACCAATTCATCAAATCTAGAAATGTCACAGGAAGATGAACCTTTCCTATTTGAAAACATTGACGTATTTAATGAATCTAAGAAGCCTGGAGCTTAACTCCTTCCTCCTAACCTTCAACGTAAACCAAACTCTATTACACTGCTCTGCAACTATGTATATTTTGCCTCCTATAACTTCTCCTCTCCTCTTGTCCACATGTACAGGTAGTTCTCAACTTACAACAGTTCATTTAGTGACTGTCCAAAAATTACGACCGCACTAAAAAAAAAAGACTTATGCCCATTTTTCACACTTACAACCGCTGCAGCACCCCCATAGTCATGTGATCAAAATTCAGTTGCTTGGCAACCGGCTCACAGACGGTTGCAGCGTCCCCGGGGTCATGTGATCCCCGTTTGCAACCTTCTGACAAGCAAAGTCAATGGGGAAGCCAGATTCAGTTAACAACCATGTTACTAACTTAACAACTGCAGTGTTTCGCTTAACAAGTGTGGCAAGGAAGATCTTAAAATGAGGCAAAATTCACTCAACAAATGTCTCACTTAGCAACAGAAATTTTGGGCTCAATTGTGGTCATAAGTCAAGGACTACCCGTAGTTTGGAAACATCTTGAGGTAGAGATTTGGAATTTCTGCTTAGCTGATTTCTAAAATATGATATATCTTAATAGTAACATAAAATGTTTCTGTTCCTGTTGCCTCTACATCAAGCTGGTACTGGCTTATAAATCAGCAGACTGATATAATTGCTCTAAATGCATATACTATCACATCATTGTGATCATTTATTGCTATTCGTTTCTTATTTTCCAGTTAAGTGAATTGAGATTTGTTTTGACAGATGAGAATAGAGGACAAGTCTTTGGAACAGCCTTTTCTAATCTGGTGCCCCTTCAGATGTATCAGAATACAAATCTCATAATTTTTAGCAAGCAAGCCAACTTTAGCATCTGCAATCCTGGCACATCTAGAATGCATATTGGAGCAACTCAACTTGAATACTGAATTAAGAGCCAGCTGTTTGGATAAACATCACTATTCGCTTCTATGGCTCTGTGTATTCCATACAATAAATGTTTCAACTCTAGAGGGGAATCTGTATCCTAGATCTTCTAAGATTTGACTAGTTATGCAATGGGTACAATCATTATTAATTACAATGAACTGGACCTGTAATATAGTAAATTTTTCTTAATACCTAGTTTGAATCTGTTCTATGGTTTAACAGATACTGGGAAAAAGCAAAATAATTTTATATCTGCCCTGTCTCATCATGGAAATTTCTCCTCTCTCCTCACCTTGAAAAGGCTATCCTTCTTTCACTGCGCTAATACTCCAAGCCATAAATCCATAGCAACACAACATAACAGGAAAAAGTTCAGATTAAAGCAGAAAGATCAGAAAATCAGTGTCTGCCCATTTATAATGTACAGTTTCTGTGCACATTGAACTATCAGCAAATATAGCTACTCAAGTTGCTAATCATCTTAACTGGTAACAAAAGAAGGATTCTGCATACAAAAGAAGAAGGATTTTGCATACTTCTGCAAAAGAAGAAGGATTCTGCATACTAACACTTCTTAAGAAGTCCTGGGCCTCAAGTGGATTGACTTTCCACATCAGTAAACAGTTTTAATCTCAGAAACCTGGTTGGTATCATGGTTAAGGTGAAGGGTTAGGAAGAAAGTATTTAAACCTCTTAATTAGGGGTTCTTGAAACATTTCAAGCTTCAGACAGCTGGTTCCAACTTCTGTTAAATTTATATGCCCCCCATCTCACTCTGAAAAGCGACTACGGGCGGCCTATACATTTAATAAATTCCTGAAATACTTCTAATATGGTGGAGCAGCTGTTTCAAATTCCAAACAGAGGGCTTTGGGCAAAACCAAATTTCACGATGGATCACAGGAGTGACTTTGAGTCAGCTCAATTTTGGTCTTTTGCAGGCTAAAATAAAAAGGAGAGTGCTATATACACCACCTTGGCTCTGGCGGGAAAGGTGGAATATAACTCTTTTAACAAGTAAATAAATAACAGCCCTTGGGGCTTTTCTTCATTGCAGGTCAGCAGCTTACTAAATGGAACTGAAATAGGCTGGGGCAGAATCTCCAAGGTTAGACCATAAGCAGGGCTCTGCCAGATTAGATCCATGCCCATCTGGTCCAACAGTCTATTCTCATGGTGGTCAACCAACTGCACAAGGAAGCCACCAACCTCCCAGCAGATGGTCTTCAAAGGCAGTCACACTTGCCATCAAGATTAATAGCTGTTGATCTCCGTGTATTAGCCCAATACTTTTTGGAAGCTCGACAAGATGGTAGCCCAGGCTACCTTCTACATGTGCTTCAAGCTTTTAAGCCAAGTATTAATTGGCTTCTAAGCTAACTATTCTAATGTTCCGATGCTTAATGGAAACACTGTGGGACGGCTTTTTCAGCTCTAAACAAGGATCCTGAAGGAAAATGTACACATCTAAACCTAAAAAGAAACTAGGGTGGAAAATACTCTCACAAAGTCCACAGGAAAGGGACTGGTGAGAAACAGGACAACCCACGTCACATTAGGATGTGCACATGCAGATCAACTTGTAAGAGGAGAAAAAAATGTGAGCTCAAATGAAATGGGTCCCTTTGTATATACTGCAAGGGAAAGTGGCTTGCACAAGAGATCAGGCTGAGAGTCAATGTACAATCCTAAAAAAATGGGTAGATAATCCGCTGCATATAAATCTAGCTTTATTCAGGACTTGGGATGGTATAATTCTGAGCTCATTTAAATCACAGTCCATTAGGAATTGCTTCTGAGAAAGTCCAGCTGAAAACAGAGCTTCTCTGAATTGCAAAACTGTAGAAGCACATATTCCCACTGGAATTTCCTCTTATTCCCAGAATTCCATTCTAAAATAGTTTAAATGGTACCTAGAACTCAATGTTCTGTCCTTCATTCATTGCAAGGATTGTTCATATAAAAACAAAGAACACATTTATTGCACAACAGTGCTGTTTTTTTTAAAAAAAACAAGGACTTCTATGGGTTTTTTTTTACCACGAGGTTATCTGATTGTATTTTTTAAAGCTAACCAGAATTGGACAGCCTATAAATCTGTAAAGTAAATATGAGAAATGCACAGAAATGAAAATAATTACTGCTGGCCTTTGAACTGTAAATCTAGCAACATATGCCGTCAATTCAGGTAACATCTAGGTCTCCTAGGTCTACTCAGCATCAAGAAGTATCAATTCTGCTTTACAAGAATCCCAGTTTTGCCTCTGTTGCTTTTAAGAACGAGGTGGATATGGAAAAAATACTAAGAGAACATGACTAATATTTGGTCAAAATGCAGAGATGGGCCACCTGCTGGATTTAAGATGACCAAAGATTCGGTGTTCTACATTCCTCTTTTACCAACCAGCCAAAAACATAACAGAATCTCAATTTGTAGTGCGCCCAATGGAGTAGGTGAAATTGAATTTTTCCCCTCCAGCAGATATATCCATGGGACTCTGAATATATTATTCCTGGCTTTTGCATCTCTTAAACTCCCCGATTTATGTTTTTCACAACATAATGAGGGGCGAAGCTTATTTTTCTTCTTAGAATCTTTTGCTGAAAAGCCACTTCAGTTTGCTTCCTGCTTCTCTTCTCCCCCTGAAATCTGAGTGCTGGCTACTAAGGTCTGTTCTGTAACACGACTGCCTGGTTCCAAAAACCCTGTCTTGCCATCCCAAAGACAGGACATGTATGTGGTCAGCCCTTTCTCTATGACAATTTTGAATATCTTACGAGGCAAATGAGGTCATTTGAGCGCTGATAGGGCAGTGGTTAGACTGCAGACTATTTCTGCTGGCTGCCAGCATTTTGGCAGTTCGAGTCTCACTGGCTCAAAGTTGACTCATCCTTCCATCCTTCTGAGATCGGTAAAAATAATAATAATAATAATAATAATAATAATAATAATAATAATAATAATAATAATAATAATAATAATAATAATAATAAAAAAAAAAAAAGTTGGAAGGGACCTTGGAGGTCATCGAGTCCAACCCCCTGCTCAGGCAGGAAACCCTATACCATTTCAGACAAATGGCTGTCCAGTCTCTTCTTAAAAACTTCCAGTGTTGGAGCATTCACTGCTTCTGGAGGCAGGTTGTTCCACTGGTTAATTGTTCTCACTGTCAGGAAGTTTCTCCTTAGTTCTAGGTTGCTTCTCTCCTTGATTCGTTTCCATCCGTTGCTTCTTGTCCTGCCTTCCGGCGCTTTGGAGAATAGCTTGACTCTCTCTTCTTTATGGCAACCCCTGAGATACTGGAACACTGCTATCATGTCATCCCTAGTCCTTCTTTTCATTAAATTAGACATATCCAATTCCAGCGACCGTTCTTTATATGTTTTAGCCTCCAGCGCCCTAATCATCTTTGTTGCTCACTGACTCAGGGTTGACTCAGCCTTCCATCCTTTCGAGGTCGGTAAAATGAGGACCCAGATTGTTGGGGGTCAAGATGCTGACTCTGGAAACCGCTTAGAGAGGGCTGTAAAGCACTGTGAAGCGGTATATAAGTCTAAGTGCTATTGCTAAGTGCTAATCCGGCCTGGCTATTATTGCTATTATCTACAAGTGGTGGAATGAGTTTGTCCTAGATGAAAATTGTCATGGATTTTTTGGGATTCCTTATTTTAGGGGTCCACTTGAGAAACTACATATAGTCCTCGATTTACAAGCCTTCGTTTAGTGACTGTTTGAAGTTACAACGGCACTGAAAAAAAGGTGACTTACGACCTTTGCAGCATCCCCATGGTCATGTGATCCAAAGCCGCAAGCTTGGCAGCTGGCATGCATTTAGTAGGACGGCTGCCAGCATCCCGGGGTCACGTGATCGCCAGGTGCGACCTTCCCAGTTGGCTTCGAACAAGCAAAGTCAATGGGAGAAGCCAGTTGTGCTTAAGGACCATGTCATTCCCCTTAACACCTGCAGCGCTTCACTTAACTGTGACAAAAAAGGGCGTAACATTGGACATGACTCATTTTCCTAGATTTGTCCAGACTGAAATATTTTAAATCAAATTTTAGTATATCTCTTTCAACCTTTTATGTTAATTCGCCGCTTCCACCTGTAAGGGAATGGGGATATAATCCCCTCCCTTCACTTCTGGAGGTTTTCTTGCTTTGGGGATCTTTTCAAGGATTTAAATAGCAGATAGAAGAAAGAAGATCAATACTCTCATCAAGTCCAAGCACGCTGTTCACCGATAAGTTTAAGTTCATGCTCGGCTTATTTGAAGAATCATTCGAATGAACAATTTTTATCAATATGGGGAAGATGGATTGTTTATATTCAAAAGAAACATAAAGTGGTAGAATACAGGTTAGGTTTTTAACTTCGCAAGTTGGTTTATTTCTACTATTTTTTCTTGTAGATTAAGATACTTTGTAGAGCTAGAGATATTAGTATTTGTTTCATATGAATATTATCCTGGGATTAGGTTTGGGGAGTCCGGGGGGTGGGTGGGGGATTATTGTTATTGTGTACATTTATGATGTTTTTTATGATTGAAAAATAAATAAAATTTCTTTAAAAAAAAAAAAAAGTTTAAGTTCATGCTCTGGGACTTTAGCTGCAAGCAGCTTGAGCTAGACGCTGATCTCACACTAGCCTTTCTCCTGTCAGGTTCAGAGGGCTTTCCCCGGATCAAACGAAGCGATTGCCATCGTTTCGTGATCGATGGGGCACCCCTCCTTCAGTCACCTCTCCGGGGCAACTTTGGACCCATCTAAGGTCCCTCAAGCAGGAAGAAACTAGCCATGGGGAGCAGAGGTCTGCTCCTGCGCGGCCACGCACTGCAGATGCAAAAACCGGAAGCCCGGACATGACTCATTTAACAATCGCCTTGATTAGCAACAGAAATTCTTGTCCTAACTGGGGTTGTAGGTCAAGGACTGCGCGTATTAGATAATTTCTGTGAAACTCTTTCATTTGCGTAAATTACACAAATAATTCCATCTTGGACAGCACAATCTCTATTTTTTTTTTATAAATACCATACATATTTTCCAAGCTAGGAGTACTAGTCTAAAGACTGCATTTCTGTCTCTTTGGTTCACCCTGCTCATAACAGATAGCTGAATTTTCTTGCGGGTACAAAAGCTGCTTTACTCATTATAGTATTCACTGGACATTAAACATTTTGTAGAAAGATTATTAAGAATTTCGATAAAACTGTTTAAGAACAGAACTTTGATTGGAAAACCCAGATTAGTTACTTTTATTTTATTATCATTTTTATTTAAAAAATGTTATTAGATGCTAAATTTCATTGAAATTTACTCAATTTAATTCACTCCGAATCTGAAATCACACGATCGCATGCAATGCTAGATTCAAACTTGTTAGAAACTTTTGCTGAGTTTCATGTATTTTACAAGATAATTCACCTTGCAGGAAACTGGCTGGATCTTGTAAAGAATGATAGTCTGCGGGTAAAATACAAAACAACTTAGGAGATATTTTAAACTATATATTATGAACGAGTATTCCATTTTTTTCTTTTTTTTTAAGGCTTTGTACTTGCAGATGCAGTAAACCCCATGAAAGCAACATTCGTACCGTTCTCCACATTCAGCCCCGGAATTTCATCAAATATGCAATGAATATATATAATGGTCTAAGCCAGGGGTAGGCAACCTTGGCTCTTTTATGACTCGTGGACTTCAACTCCCAGAATTCCTGAGCCAGCATAGCTGGCTCAGGAATTCTGGGAGTTGAAGTCCACGAGTCATAAAAGAGCCAAGGTTGCCTACCCCTGCTCTAAGCCATACCGAGGATTCCTTATTTGTGGTTTAACATATTGTGCAAACTCGGCCACTGGAGATTAGAAAGCTTGGTTTATAACTCAGACTTAGTGTGAATCCATTAATTGTACCGTAGCTCAATAAAAAATATATAACAAAATTATACTGTAGTTTGTTGTGATATGCATAACTCCGTTTGCACTATATTGGTGACTTCTATTTCTTATTACTGAAATGGGAAGGGGAAGGAGTGTATGCTAAAATGAGCACGGACCTGATTGAATTTTGAAAGAACGCTGATGTAGATTTTCTCCCTGCAGGACGGCGTGGCTTCTGAAATCCTTTTAGTCTGCCGAAAAACCTGCAGCTTTACTACTGATAGTAAAATTCACGCTCCTCCCGATGTGCCCTTTGACACACTGGCTGAGGGATCATTTTTATTTTATTTGTGTCCCCCTTTATTATTTTTACAAATAACTCAAGGCGGCAGACATATCCAAAACACCTTCTTCTTCCTAGTTTCTCCACATCAATAACCTTGTGAGGTGAGTTGGGCTGAGACAGAGTGACTGGCTCAAGATTTACCCAACTGGCTTTCATGCCTAATGCAGGATTAGAACTCAGCTTCTCACTTTCCAGCCTGGTGCCCTAACAACTGAACGAAATTAGATTATACTGGTTCAAGACCAATCGGTTCCTGAAAGAAACCAAGTTGGACAAAATTATATAGTTAGATGAATGTAATAAGGTTGAACGTCAGAAAGGAAAGGAAGATATTCCTGAATAACTTTGAGGGTCATTTTGCTGATAACCATGCCTCCCTTTTCCCCCTACATTCAAGAGATGCAGCAGAGCTATGTCATCTTGGAAAACTTTGTGGAGGTATCTTTCAGATAATGTCCTTGCTGCTAATGCTCTCATTGAGAAATTTCTTGGAAAAGAAAGAACAACTTGCTCTGGACAAGGAACAACTAGTCCTGAAATCCCACACTCTGGAAGTTCTGAAGAAGTTTGTCTACACACCTCAATTCATGGTTCCCATCTAATTGGGTTGGAAGATACAAGGGCAGCAATGTAAAAATAAAATGGCATCAGTGGGACCACAGCCCACTTGCCATCCTTCACCCTTGCTGGATTCACAATGAGAAAACAACACCTGCCCTATCGTTCAATACCAATCTGATCTGCATGGTCCTGAGGAAGGACAATAAGGCGACACAATGAGCATCCCTCCAATTCTGTAATGCTAGCAGTAGACATTGGGCTCTGAAGACTTCTAAAGATCAATCCATCCAGGTCAACAAGGGGCATAGCAAATGTCCAGCTGAAAGCAGTAGATGCTATGTGGTAGGTTGGGAGACTAATAGATGGGATTAGGCCTTCTTTGATGTCTCCTAATTGCTTCATCTAAAGGTTTTTGGTCACCATATCACAAAAAAGACGTTGAGAGTTTGGAAAAAGTTCAGAGAAGAGCAGCTAAGATGATCAAAGGCCTGGAGACTAAAACATACGAAGAACGGCTGCGGGACTTGGCTTTGGCTAGTCTAAAGAAAAGAAGAAATAGGGGAAACATGATAACAGTGTTCCAGTATCTGAGGGGCTGCCACAAGGCAGAGGGGGTGAGGTTGTTCACCAGAGCACCAGATGGAAGGACGAGAAACTATGGTCGGAAACTGACCAAAGAGAGAAGCAACCTGGCATTAAGGAGAAACTAAATGTTCCTGACAGCGAGGACAATCAATCAGTGGAACAGCTTACCCCCAGAAATTGTGGGTGCTCCATCACTGGAGATTTTTTAAGAAGAGACTAGACATTCACCTGTCTGAGATGGTATAGGTTCTCCTGCTTGAGTAGGGGGCTGGACTAGACGACCTCCAAGGTCCCTTCCAGCTATTCTATTCTATTCTATTCTATTCTATTCTATTCTATTCTATTCTATTCTATTCTATCCTATCCTATTCTTCTTTAAAAAAATGAGGGAATATTAAATCACATCAGTAAAGGAACAGATCTGTTATTATGCATTAAAATGTGCCCAAGACCAAAGGGGGGAAAAGGAATAAAAGCAAGGTTAAAAAAAAGCTCATTTTTAAAAGCCACACTTTGTCTCTGTCATGCTTAACAAACTTAGAGCAGCAGATGCTTCAGTCATGCACACGTGTTCTGTTCAGCCCCTGGGGGGGGGGGAAACTGCATTGTTTAAACGGCCTTCTAAACTGCCTTGGCATTTGGGTGCAACTGGAAGGCAAACACTCCCTTATCAGTGAATATAGATTGAACATAGTGGCTCACCGGCCAAAAATAGTCCACTTGGTTGGAGTTATGACATTTAAAAAAAAAGTAAGCCAGATTTCAGAGAGGTGGGCCAATCATGACTCTGAAATTACTTAACACTATAGAATCCATCAGATCAGTGGTCCCCAGCCTTTCCAGCTTGGCGGATTGGCAGAGGCGGGAGGGGGGGAAAAGAGGGGATAGTTTTGGGTAGATACACCGCTTTTACAAACGGAACTTTGCGAGCTTCTGCGGACCGGTTCCTAGTGAGCTAAGGCCCGCACTGGGCTGCGGACTGAGGTTGAGGACTCCTGCATTAGATGACGCGGCTAAAGTGGGAGGGGCAAATTATTAAACCCTAACTCAGGGGTCTTCAAACTTGGCCCTTTTATGACTTGTGGACCTGGCTGAGGAATTCTGGGAGTTGAAGTCCACACGTCATAAAAGGGCCAAGTTTAAATACCCCTGTCCTAACTGGTTTCTCGCTAGTTTTTGGTAAATTTCTTTCTGAAAAGGGGAGAGAGAGGGTAAAAAGATACGCTGTCAAATAGATTTTTCATACCTGAAACAGCTATTGGGAAAAAAAGAGTACTCCCAAAATAATATTTAAAACTCACCCCCACCTACTTGCCCAGTATCAAATCTTTGCCCTCCAGTGTTATCTCTCAAAAAATGCAGCAGAAAACAACAGCATCCCCCCAAAAAATGGCTGAAGCCAGATGGCTTCAAGAAAGTGCATATTTTCTGCAAATTAAAAAAAAACCAGCTGCTTTGCATAAATATTTTATACAAGGAGGGGTGTTGGGTACAAGCATAAAAATAAGGTGCAGTAAGAACCCCACTCCAAGAACCCATACAGAGGTAACATCTTGGAGGTACAGAAAAGTTAAGTGCTTAGAAAAGGATATGAAGGGCCCTGCCGTCCAAGTCAGTTGTGAAGCTTGTTGCATTCTATGGCAGGAGTCTCCACACTTGCAACTTTAAGATTTGTGGACTTTAACTCCCAGAATTCCCCAGCCAGCATGGCTGGCTGAAGAATTCTGGGAGTTGAAGTCTACAAGTCTTAAAGTTGCCAAGTCTGGAGACCCTTGTTCTATGACAGGGGTCTTCAAACTTGGCCCTTTTATGACTTGTGGACTTCAACTCCCAGAATTCCTCAGCCAGGCACGCTGGCTGAGGAATTCTGGGAGTTGAAGTCCACAAGTTTTAAAGTTGCCCAAGTCTGGAGACCCTTGTTCTATGAGATCAGTTGTGGGCTGCTGGATTGACACATCTATACTGACATAGTTGTGAAACCAATCATATCGGCTGACAGCAGATGATGGTTAAAATAAAACTGTGGTTTGGCACAATGCATGGACCAGCTACTATGCCATGGTTTGGTCCACCTCTTGAGGTTGGCAAAAAAAAACCCAAAAACATTTATGTAAGTGCTCTGAATCTTTTGGAAGGAAGGATGAGAATAAACATGTCAGTAAATAAAAGAGCAGCATGCTAATGTCACAGCAAGGATTCGTGGCTGGTAAGCCACAGATTGCAAACAATAGCTAAACAATCCTGGGACAGAACAAAAATAGACCCAAGAGCCAGATTCTCTTCCAGTCTCTTGAACCAAACAGCTTATTGCTCCTACAAGCTGCTGATTCAGAGCTGCCAATTCCTTCTGACAGGCACAAACACGCTGCCTTTTGGTGAGCAACTGCACAATGCCTTTTAACTAACTGAAGTTATGGAAGCTGCTTTTCCTAAATATCCCCTAAAGCAGGGGTAGTCAACCTTGGCTCTTTTATGACTCGTGGACTTCAATTCCCAGAATTCCTGAGCCAGCTTAGCTGGCTCAGGAATTCTGGGAGTTGAAGTCCACAAGTCATAAAAGAGCCAAGGTTGACTACCCTTGTCCTAAAGGGAAAGGGGGAGTGCCAACTGCACCCCAGCTTCAGAGGGCCCCAAAAATGTATTATCTTAACTGCTCTGAACAGGATGCGAGGCAGTGTTGGATGCCAGGCGGCGTGCGAAGAGGGCAAGCCCTCTGCAATTGGTGACCCAGATGTCACGTCAGTCACAAGACAAGACCCATGCAACGTTAATAAGAAGAATATAAAAGGTGCCCTTGTCTCAACGGGAACATCCCCACATGTTCCCTTTTTTAAGAGCAGACCAGTTCTTTGGGGAGCAGCCAACTCACTGGTCGAGGTCTCCGTACCTGTTGGTCCGGGAGGCAACGCGTACGGCAGAGAAGATGCTGGAGCTCCTGGCCGGCCATGCTGGAAGGAGCCACCAGAAGGAGGGGGAGCGGAAGGAGGAGGAAGAGAAGAACTCGGATTCAAGCTTGTTGGAGAGGCCTGGGGCTGGGAGGTGTATAAGGGAGGAGGCATGGCACTGGCAGGGTTAGGGGGCATGTAAGGGGGGTTAGGGGTAGGGTACGAGGCCGAAGTAGGAGGAGCGAGAGGAGGTTGCTGCGGCTGATAAAGTGACGGTCGGAAAGAATACGGCTGGGTTGATTGACAAGCTACATTGGAGAAGAAAGAGGACAACGTTAGTAAGAAAAACACGCCGACCACTGTCTGCAATTCTTTTAGATGACAGGTTGTCCTCGACTTAACGCCCATTCTTCTAGTGACCGTTTGAAGTTACAAAGGCACTGGAAAAAGTGACTTATAATCAGTTTTCACACTTATAACCAGTGGTGGGATTCAGCCAGTTCGCACCACTTCGGTAGAACCGGTAGCTAATTTTTTATTGCCCAGGCCCAGAATGGACTTCCAGAAGCGGCATCCACACAGAGAACCGGTTGTTCACCTATTTGAATCCCACCACTGTCTACAACCGTCGCAGCTTTCCCCGTGGTCACATGATCCAAAGTCTACAGGGGTAGCCTGATTCGCTCAATGCCCGTATGATCCAGTTAACAACTGCAGGGATTCGCTTAACACCCGTGGCAGAAAGGTCCCACTTAGCAAAGGAAAATTTGGCCTCACTTGTGATCGTGAGTCGAGGGCTACCTGTGTAGATTTCTGAACAGGGTTCCTGTTTTGAGAGTTTAAAAACCACCCAAATGAAGCTTTGGGACAGAATTAAAACATCCGCATACGAACAAGGCGGAACTTGCTTTACAGATTTGTATCGGTTTAGAAAAGATATTAATCATTCAAGTGCCGGTTTTTTTCTCCTTCAAAATGCGATCATTAAAAGTTGGGATGTACTATTAGTCAGCCTAAAAGCACAAAATACTTTGCCCAGAATAGAAATTGCTAGGCTGTAAAGAATTGTTACACTAGTTATTGATTAGGTTGGGGGGGGGAGAGAAAAAAAAGGAAATCAAATGAATTCTCACTAAACTGCAGCTCTCTGACTGGAAAATCTATATTCATTTTCTTTAATGCCTCTAAGATGCCCTGGGGGAAATTAATCAACTAGAGCTGCAAATAACATAGTACAATATCCAAAACAGGACAGAAGGAGAGATCCGGGCTGAAATCCGGCTCAGTCAGAAACCACAAAGGGTGGGCCACTTGGGCAAGGCAGAGTCATTTTAACAAATCCAGCATGTGAGATTCGGAGAAGATGGCAAGCTACTTACGTTGTGGGCATGGTGGTCTTGTGTACATATTGTAATCAGGATGGGCAGGTGGATGCGATGGCATGTGGGGATTCATGTCCTTTTGCATAATAAACCCTGGAGGAGGTGGGGGATTCTCCCTCTGGGGAAGAAATGCAAGAAGGGAGCAAAAAACAGAGAAGTTAGACTTGATGGGTAGCAGCAGAAGACCTGCAGTGGAAGCGAGACGTTCTGATCTCAGCTTGCCCATTTTTTCTATCTACTATTGTGTTACGACAAGGACTTTGAATCTAAAACATTCAAATCTGATTCGCCAGGAAGCTTTATAGTCTCAAGCAGCAACATTACTGAATGCATATTGAATTGATTACTGTGTTGGCCAGGGAGGGGAAATGGATCTGTTTCAAGACTTTTATAAACAGGGACCATTTTATAAATGGGGGAGCATTTCAAGCAATCTGGGGGTTAGGAAAGGATGAGGAGACAATTCAAGATCTTCTGGGCCACAAATTAAAACCCCGGGGTGTGTGTGTGATTAGTTGATCTCCAAATTCATTGATTATCTGACATTCAGCAAGTCTCTTTAAAATAGAGCAATATCTTTTGTGGGAGACAAAAGATGGAGAAACCCAGGATAAGCTGAAAATCTGAAACCGCTTCCCAGATGGCCAAGAATTATAACAGTGTGTTTAAAAAAAAAAAGAGGAAAGAGTGCCAGGAATGTGGCATGAGGTCTACAGGGAGGAGAGCAGATTCTGCTCAAAGAGGAATAATGAATGTTATACCTGTGTCTCAGAGGGAGAAGCTGCAGGAAGGCTGGGAAGGGCAGTGGGGTTTTTGTTACTCCAGGTAGTAACAGTAGGGGCAATTCTAACCTGAATTGAACAGAGAGATACCAATCATGGAAAAAATAAAAAATAAAAATAAAAGGAAGTGAAAAGCCAAAACGTTTCAGACAGCCAGACTGCTCAGGAATGCACTAAGAAACTTTCAAATCATTTACAATAATTGGTAGAAGACCCCTATCATCCATGCAAGCAGCAATAAGGAAATAAGCGGAGAGACTAAATATACCAGCAAGCAGCTAATATTTACCAGAACAGCCAGCTCTTAAGAGCAAATATTCATGCTAAGTGTTAGAACAAGGGTCTTCAAACTTGGCCCTTTTATGACTTGTGGACTTCGACTCCCAGAATTCCTCAGCCAGGCACGCTGGCTGAGGAATTCTGGGAGTCGAAGTCCACAACTCATAAAAGGGCCAAGTTTGAAGACCCCTGTGTTAGAAGCTTATACTATCGTGTGTATTTTTCTCCACTGACAAAGGTAAGCAGCAAGTTAGAATCATCATGCTGAATAAAACCCAAAGAAAATTAGACAGAAATGTCATGCTAATGTCAAAAGAATGTGAAGCAGGTATCCTTCTATGCCAGGGGTTCTCAACCTTGGCAACTTTAAGACTTGTGGACTTCAACTCCCAGAATTCCTCAGCCAGCAAAGCTGGCTGAGGAATTCTGGGAGTTGAAGTCCACAAGTCTTAAAGTTGCCAAGGTTGAGAACCCCTGTTCTATGCTTTCTTTGGAAAGGACCGTCTGTTGTCAGAGTTTAATACAGGGCCTAACCCACAGCATTGTGATATATACAAGAAAAGGTACAGGAAAGGATAACGGCTGTTTCGTGCAAAACTCAGTAAGACAGTGGACCGTTTTATGTCCACCACAGTTGCTGGACTGGGAATCTAGGATTAAGACATGGGACAAGTGAAAAAAAAAAAAGCTCTATTTGCTTGATAAAGCTGCTAAATGAGGTTAGATAATTAAAGCAGGCAAAAGGGAAACATATGGGTGTGACTTAAGACCGAGTCCTGTGTTATGTTTCCAGGACTAAAGACAAAACTCAAATCCGTGAGGTAAAACTGTGCTCCTTTTCAGAAACAAAGCACATTTCCCTTTTTTCTGTCAGATAACATTTCCTAAAGTGCTGCAACGTTTCATATGCAGACGAATGAGGTAAAAATAGACATAATGGGACAACTGGCGAGAGTGCAGAAGCCTCATCAAAATCCAGCAGTAACTTGATTAAAATTGGTGTGATGCATTCCCATCATAGAACATAGAATAACACAGTTGGAAGGGGCCTGGAGGTCATCTAGTCCAACCCCCCCCGCTCGGGCAGGAGACCCTATATCATTTCAGACCAATGTCTGCCCAGTCTGTTCTTAAAAGCCTCCAGTGATGGAGCACCCACGACTTTTGAAGGGAAGCTGTTCCACGGGTTCCGTCTTGTGGTGGGAAGCACAAGAACCACTAGTGTTAAGCCCTAAATGAGACTTTGCGCAATTAAAGAAGAATAAAATCTAATCCCATATCCCATCTCACCCCACCTGAAAACTGGGAAAAGAGTATCCCGACCTGTTTACCTGCATGACACAACCTCCACATTCTCCATCACTGCTACACCCATTCTAGGTTCCACCTCACAGAAAACATTAAGAAGGGGCCCTGGACACCAAAGGTTGCCCACCTTACCTTTATAGACATTTATTTTGCCATGCAAATTAGTCCTTAGCAAAATAATATAGTTTGAGCTGGCCGGCATTTCTTTTGTAAGATTAAAAGTTCAGATTGTCCCTTTCTTTGTCTTTTCTCAAATTCCAGCAGCCAGATGACTCCCATCAGTGATAAATATATTCTGCTGGCTTGGTACTGTTATTAATTAGTGACCTTTAAAAACTAATTGTTGGGATTCATATGTAATTGTTGGTCCGTGGTGCTTTCTGAGCTTCTTGTTTTTTCTTGCAGATGTATCATACCAAACTAGGTAACATCCTCAGTGCTAACACTGATGATGTTACCTACTTTGGTAATGAAATGTCTGCAAAAAACCCACCAAGCTCAGAGAGCATCGAAGTTCCCACAGTTTAACCCTAACCCTACAAATATTCTTTTCAATCGGTATCATATGCAGTTGTTGGCTCTTTCTTCAGCCATGTGCTCATGAAAGCTCTTCTGAAATAAGGCTGGCTTTTGCTCTACATCAGTGTTTCTCAACCTTGACAATTTTAAGGCATGTGGACTTCAACTCCCAGAATTCCACAGCCAGCAATGCTGGCTGTGGAATTCTGGGAGTTGAAGTCCACATGCCTTAAAATTGTCAAGGTTGAGAAACACTGCTCTACATAGAGCTGCTGTAGACTGCTCTTATACCTAGCCTGCTTGAAAGAATTGTCGTCTTGTGTAACTGGAGGTTTTTGGTTCCTTGATCAAATGGTGCAACACAATTAAGAAAGTCAAGGGGGGGAGGGGTCAGAGAGAAGGGACATGGATAATCAAGGGTGGGCAGCTCCCTCGCAGGCAAAAGAATAACAGACTAACAGAGATGGAAGGGACCTTGGAGGTCTTCTAGTCCAACCCCCTGCTCAAGCAGGACACCCTATACCAGGGGTAGGCAACCTTGGCTCTTTTATGACTCGTGGACTTCAACTCCCAGAATTCCTGAGCCAGCATGGCTCAGCTTGGAAACCTCTCCCTTTCCCCTCAGCATGGCTGGCTCAGGAATTCTGGGAGTTGAAGTCCACGAGTCATAAAAGAGCCAAGGTTGCCTACCCCTGCCCTACACCATTTCAGACAAATGGTTATCCAGTCTCTCCTTGAAAACCTCCAGGGTTGAACTGGAGTTCCACTGATTAATGGTTCAGGAAATTTCTCCTTCGTTCTAATTTAATCAAAGACTAAGAGACCTACAGAGAAGCAGGTCGAGATAATCAGATAATGTTGAAGCACACTTTTTTTTTTAATTTGTGGGGATTTTAAGAAGTAAAATAGGACCTTTAATTCTTGGTAAGAGCTTAATAGCTCTACCACTTGCTATTTTGACCTCAACAGAGACTGGTGTCAAACTGCTGTTCCAAATTGATGTCTAGGTGCCAATGAGGAAAGAGAATAGGATGTGCCTCAGGAATCAATACCACCTCTAAGCCCAATTTATTGTGGGGGAACGAAGCAAAAGGAAATACCGTACTGTAGGTTTCATTCTACATATCCATAAAATGACTTTATAATCAGCTCTTGAAATGTTGATCGACAATCAACCCACAAAAACCCTCATGCTGGTGATTTGTGTCCTGAAAGAAATGAGTCATCTCCTTTTTGGTTTATGAGCCTTTTTTTTTTTTTTTTTTTTTTTTTTTTTTT
>NW_015386390.1:1833774-1864105 GCF_001527695.2 Protobothrops mucrosquamatus
CCTGGTTACCAACGGGCCACAATCCGGTACTGGGCCATGGACCGGGGTTTGGGGACCCCAATTTACAGGTCCGTGTAACAATCACCTACTTCAGTCTGTTGTAAGGAGATATTGGGAGCTGCCTTCCATCCAGAACAAGGGAATCCAACCGTGGCAACTTTTAAGACTTGTGGACTTCAACTCCCAGAATTCCTCAGCCAGCCGCGGCTGGCTGAGGAATTCTGGGAGTTGAAGTCCACAAGTCTTAAAAGTTGCCACGGTTGGGGACCTCTGATCTAGAAAGTCTCCAGTAGAAAAGGTTTAGCTGACAAGCTGTGGCTGTTGTAACATTTTGGGGGCAAGGTGTCTGCCAGGAAAATGACAACTGACTAAGCTTTATTAAAACTGAAGGCCCAAATTAAAGCCAAAAGCTCTCCCAGACATTAGCTGGGGGGCAAAATACATCAGCCTTCCAAAGGGCATTTCGAAGGCCTTGACTAGCCACTGCATGAACCCTCCAGCAGCTTCCTAGGCCAGCTTTCCAAAAATACCTCTGGAACAAGAGGACAAGGGGCTTCTCTCCAAACTGAAAAGCAGGATAGCGTGCTCTTAACTCAGGAGCTTTCAAGGGACACGTTCTGGGTAACTTTGAGCAGAACATCATGCAGACATGCTCAACATGATTTAAAACATGGTTAACTGCCAACGTAAGGGCGGCAGCTGAAAATGCCCTTTACCTGCTGGTAATATTGTGGAGTTGGGTTCTGTGGCATCTGCATCTGGCCCGCAACAGAGTCAGTTCTTCCCTTGGCTGCTGGCTGCCTCTGAAAGGGTGCCCTGGGCACCTCCCCCTGGGCTTTACAGATTCTGTCCCGTAGCACCACGATGTTGGGCTGCAAAGCACAAAACACCCAGTTAAGCACATTCACAGGGCCAGATCTATCAAGGGAGTGAGTTATGAGATCGAATCTGGGTCGGTCGCTGGGACCAGAGGTTTACTCTTCCAAGCTTTTGGATGTGTGCTGGAGCCCATCCTTGGGGAACTCCTCCCTACTGGAATATGTCCTTTGGGCTGTTCTGTGAGTCCTGTACATGTGATGCCTTCCTATTGGCTGATTGGGGTGTTGATGGCTGGCAATTGGCTGCCGTTTCCTTGGGCTTTTTTTGAGTCCAAACGCTCGGAAGAGTCAATCTCTGGTCGGGGTGATCGATTCAAATTGGATCTCACATCATTATCCTGGGACACGAATCAATAATAATAATAATAATAATAATAATAATAATAATAATAATAATAATAATAATAATGATGATGATGATGATGATGATGATGTTGGAAGGGACCTTGGAGACCATCTAGTCCAACCCCCTGCTAAGGCAGGAAACCCTATACCAGTGGTGGCGAACCTTTTAGAGACCGAGTGCCCAAACTGCAACCCAAAACCCACCTATGTATTGCCAGGTGCCGGGTGGGCGTGGCCCGCTGGGTGGGCATGGCCTCTGCCGCCTGGATCTATGCCTCCAGAGCGATTTCGCGCCCCCCCCACGGTCAAGAGAGAGCAAGAGTGCAGGCGCATGTGGAAAGGCAGAGGGGAGCAGTCTGGCCCGGCCTCCCTCTGGGGCGATGGCACACGTGCCCACAGGGACGGCTCCGCATGCTGCCTGTGGCACCCGTGCCATAGATTCGCCACCACGGCCCTATATCATTTCAGACAAATGGCTGTCCAGTCTCTTCTTTAAAACTTCCAGTGTTGGAGCATTCACTGCTTCTGGAGGCAGGTTGTTCCACTGGTTTATTGTTCTAATTGTCAGGAAGTTTCTCCTTAGTTCTAGGTTGCTTCTCTCCTTGACTAGTTTCCATCTATTTTGCTTCTTGTCCTGCCTTCAGGTACTTTGCAGAATAGTATATTTGCCTTCATTCGTGAGAATGAGTTACGTTATAATAAAAGCCACAGAAGTGTTGGAACAGAAACAAGAAGGCAGCGGACTCATAGCAACCAGTTGGAGACGACTGATGAGCCTCTGTTCTCTCAGGAAATGTCCAATCATGTGCACTAATCTAATACAGGTGGTCTAGTACAGTTCATTTAGCCACCATCCAAAGTTACAGCGGTACTAAAAAGTGTGACTTATGACTATTGCAGCATCCCCATGGTCACATGATCAAAACCCAGACGCCAGGGCAACTGGCTGATGACGGTCGCAGCGTCCCTGGGGTCACGTGATCCCCTTTCACGACCTTCTGACAAGCAAAGTCAGTGGGTGAAGCCGGATTCACTTAACAACCGTGTTGCTAACTGAACAACTGCGGTGACTCACTTAACCACTGTGGCGAGAAAGGTCGTAAAACGGGGCAAAGTTCACTTGACTGTCTCACTTGGCAACAGAAATTTTGGGCTCGATGGTGGTCCTAGGTTGAGGGCTACCTGCAAAAGGCAAAAGAAGAAAACATACAAGCGCAGAGTGAAGCCTGTTTACCTGGTTGGTATTAGCTGGGAGAAAAGCTAAAGCCGCGGCGATGCTGCCTTGTGAAGCCAAAAGGTTGGCATATTGGCTCATCTTTTCAGCCAGAAGGGCCCCGACAGCGTTGGCATCCATCACTTGGGTCTGCTGGACAGCTTTACGCAGAATGATCACTTTTTCAATGAGATCCTAGAAGCGTGAAATGGAAGGAGAAAAGCAAAGCAAAGCTTGAATCAGACTGGCTGATTGACTCTAAGCTAGACTTCAACCAGAATAGAGCTGGGAGGGACCTTGGAGGTCTTCTAATCCAAACCCCTGTTCAAGCAGGAGATCCTAAACCATCTCAGACAAGTGACTGCCCAGTCTCTTCTTAAAAACCTCCAGTAAAGCCTCTTCAATTTTCTGGAAGCAAGCTGTTCCACTGGGTTAACAGTCCTCACTGTTAAGAAGTTTCTCCTTAATTCCAGGTTGCTTCTCTCCTTGATTAGTTTCCATCCATTGTTTCTTGTCCTGCCTTCAGGCGCTTTGGAAAATAAGTTGACCCCCTCCCCTTTGTGGTAACTTCTCAAATCCTGGACTGACTTGACTGATTGTACATAACAAAAGCTGGTTCATAACCAGTTTTGCATTCCCTCTGCTGTGGGTCAGTCTGTAAGCTTAGGCCTGACTCATTTTGCTCTTTATAAAAGGCCCAGAAATGGTTGAAGCTCATTCGATGGAGGTAATCTCTCATGACCAATCAGCTTCCTTACTACTAATCTTGTAAAATAGTTATGTCATTTTAGAAAAAACATTTTATTTTTAATTTTGGGTGGACCAGAAGCCCCGTGTTGCCCATCTTTGCATTATATGGTACTTTAGCTGCAACAATCCACACATCAAAGTGAGAAAACAGACCAACTGCAATGGCTGCCCCCGTGGAAATACCTGTATGTCACAGGAATGGAAATTGTGACACTTCCTTACCCAAAGCTAGAGACTTTAAATAGGGGAGAACAGCCTTGGCAACTTCAACTCTCTATGGACTTCACCTCTCAGAATGCCCCAGCTAACCTTGCTGGCTGGGGAATTCTGGGAGTTGAAGTCCACAAGTCTTAAAATTGCCAAGGTTGGATACCCCTGGCTTTAGAAGGAGACTATAGTGCAGTGGTGGCGAACCTATGGCACGCGTGCCAGAGGCGGCACTCAGAGCCCTCTCTGTGGGCACACGTGCCATGCCCTGGAGATGGCAACTGTCTCTCTTCAACCAGCCGCCCACTAACTCGCCAGATGTATCCCAGCACCCATGCGCTCACTGGCCTCTGTGTGCAAGGGCCGATGGTGTCAGGCAGCAGCCGTCCCAGCCCCTGCCTCGCCTTGCCCTCCAACAATGGCACCCCCGCCCTGCCTCACCTCACCCCGCAGGACAAGCTTCCTGCCCACCACCCCACCCGCCAGAGACCCCCTGGATCTCCCCCAACCCTGCCCGACCCCCACAAGCGTCCCTCCCCACGAGCAACATCGAGATGACCACACCCACCTTGGCCACACCCACCCAGTCTGCCATGACCACCACAGCCACGCTCACCCAGTGGGACATGCCCACCTCGCACCCGGCGATAAATAAGTGGGTTTTGGGTTGCAGTTTGGGCACTCGGTCTCTAAAAGGTTCGCCATCACTGCTATAGTGTGTATCTTCCAGTGATTGAGACCAAAAGGGAATCGAAAATAAAAGGGCCTCACCTGAAGAGACAGTGGATTGCTTCCATCTTGGGCTTTAGTCCAACAAGCAACTAACTTCTCCACATTTCCGGCACAAATGTAACACAGGCAAGCCTGCGTTTGCAAAACGCTGTCCCCTTCGTTTTCAAGTCTTGAGCCCAACAAATCTAGTTAGGAAGATGAACAAAATGTAAATGGGAACCAACATTAACCTCAGAATGATTTATTCGGAGTATCAGAAAGTACTGGAGACTCATGTATACTTTCCCTCTTTTTTCCCTGTCTTTGCTGGTGCTGTATGTATGTATGTGCATGCATGTATGCATGTGCATGTATGCATGCATGTGCATGTATGCATGTGCGTGCATGTATGCATGTATGCATGTGCATGTATGTATGCATCGGATGTATGTGCTTCTCAACTCATCCGGAGGTGACTCTGAGCAGCTTACAAATATTAAAAAGGTAAAACAGTAATAACAATAATCAGTTGTGCTAAAGATTTATCATTAAAAGATTAAAACTGGGTGGGGGAGAAAGGAGCACGAAGACCACTGTGGGAAGTGGGGTTTTCTTTCAACAAATATCCTCTAAAGTCCTGCATGTATGCAGCCTCCAGATATTTGTTAGAAAGTCCACAAATTTACACACACACACCACACAGAAAGGTGCACTGTTGAATGCCTCTGTCAGCTCCAGTGTTGTCATCAGTGCTCTGCTAGCCCCCATAGAGCTAATTGATGTGCCAGAGAGAGAGAGAGAGAGAGAGAGAGAGAGAGAGAGAGAGAGAGAGAGAGAGAGAGGGAGGGAGGGAGGGAGGGAGGGAGGGGTCTAGCACTTTCTGGTAATCTGAAAGAAGACACTGGAATGAGAAGTAAGTTAATGAAATTTTAGCCACAACAGAGTTACCAACATTGTCTGACCTAGTGTAAGTAAGCCCAGGAGCTAAGGTTGCTTTCCAGTTTTGCAAATTGTGCAACTGGACAATCCCCTTCCAAATCTAAGGTGACAACAGCTCTGGAGAGTTGGAAAGAAATCTGATCAAGACTTTCTCAAGTCGCTAGAAAAGTCGCGGCTTTGACAGGGGGGGGGTGATGGGAAATGGGAGGGGGTGGCGGCTCCCTGTTGCTGCATTCTGAACGACAATTTTTTAACAGCTTAATAATTTTACAATTTCCTCTCAGAGTCTGGATATCCTGCCCATGTTTTCAAATATTAATTACCTGATATTAATCATGATCAATGCTCCTTGTCAGAGGCAAATTAAAGGCCCTTAGTAACCAGGAGGGTTTAGAATATGAGGCCTACAAAAAAGGGAGCACTATTTTTACCTTCAGGCATGAAACCCGAGTGTCCGAGTTAAATAAATTATTTAGTAAAGGAGATGTGCCCAGGTATTGCTTCCCTGGACCGAAAACATTATTTATATGTACGCATGCATGCATGCATGCATGTCTGTCTGTCGGTCTGTCTGTCTGTCTCTCTCTCTGTGTGTGTGTGTGTGTGTGTGTGTGTGTAAAGGGAAATGGGGGGAATATTTAGAATTATTAATGCCCATCTGGCTTACCACAAAGAACTGCAAATTCATCCGGCCTAGCGTAAGTCAACACAGCTGCCAAGGCCTCTTTCCAGTTTTGCAAATCGCAGGACTGGACAATCTCCTTCCAGTTCTTGGTTACAACAGCAGTGATGAGCTGGAATGGGGGGGAAAACACACACAAACGTCAATAGTACCTTCAAAATGCCCTTTCCCAATGATGAGTATTTTATTGGGCAACGAGGACCAGAACTCATAACAGACCCTTCCCCGATCAGATTATCTCTAGAGAGGTGGGAACTGCGGCCTCCAGAATTTGACCTCCACTAGCTTCCATTGCAGGAAACCGAGTCCCAGCACTGCATGTGGAAAGCTTCTTTAGAACTTGGCTCACGTCGTATTTCATTATGTTCATGAGTTGGTTTCACAGTTGGTCATACAGGTAGTCCTCAACTTACAACCATAATTGAACCCAAAATTTCTGTTGCTAAGTGAAACATTTGTTAAGCCAGTTCTGCCCCATTTTATGACCTTTCTTACCCCATTTGTTAAGTGAATCACTGCAGTTGTTAAGTCAGTAACACGGTTGTTAAGTGAATCTGGTTTCCCCATCGACTTGTCACAAGGTCACAAATGGGGAATCAGGTGACCCCGGGACACTGCAACCGTCATAAATGTGAGCCAGTTGACAAGCGTCCGAATGTTGATCACGTGACCATGGGGAACGCTACAATGGTCGCAAGTGTGAAAAATGGTTATAAGTCACTTTGTTGTAACTTTGAACCGTCAATAAATGAATGGTTGTAAGTTGAGGACTATTTCTACATACCTACTTAGCTGTTTTCTGGATTGCCCGACTTTTGGGGGAGAAGGGAGATAATCAACAGATTTGCCATATGTAAGTTTTGTTATTGCTTCCAACTGAAAAAGTCCACCCACCCTGGTAATTTTTCCTCTTGTTTTTGCAAAGTATTTCTTCTGCGTCTTGGATAACAGCTCCTGGCCACCAGCTATGGCGAGAATGATGGCATCAGCCATGCGATTGTCATGCAGGCAAAGGTCAACGGCGCTTTCAAAGTTCCCCGTCAGCAAAGCCTGAGTGATCAAACCATCAATGTCTGTATGAAGGAGAACAAACAAAGACAACGGTCATCACCACCACCACCACAATCTTATAATCAAATGTAGAACATTTTAACTACATGATGCTATGTAAATTATATATATATATTTTACCTCCGGTGACAGAAATGTTAAAGGTTTCATTTGTGGGTTGCAGTGAATCAACCTCAGCATTTTTACTCTGGAAGGGAAAAATAATGCAGCTTAGTAGAGTTTCAGAATTTGTTATTTAAATGCATCCTAATCATAATGTGCTTTATAATGGAAACATTATGAGATAGCTGCACTGAAATGAAAACTGCCACTTAACAATAATTTGTTTTTTTTCTGCTCACTATGATGAGAAATTGTATATTTACAGTTCTACCTTCTGCCCATTCATCTTTGGGAATGAACAGCATGGGCAGGGGTAGGAAACCTTGGCTTTTTTATGACTCGTGGACTTCAACTCCCAGAATTCCTGAGCCAGCCATGCTGAGGGGAAAGGGAGAGTTTCCAAGCTGAGCCATGCTGGCTCAGGAATTCTGGGAGTTGAAGTCCACGAGTCATAAAAGAGCCAAGGTTGCCTACCCCTGGGCTAAACGCTGAAGGTAAGTTGAATACGGTCTCAGTTTAAAGACAATCCCAGATACACAGGTAGTCCTTGACTCACCATAAATGAGCCCAACATTTCTGTTGCTATGTGAGACATTTGTTAAAGTGAGTTTAGCCCCATTTTACGACCTTTCTCACCACAGTTGTTAAGTGAATCACTGCAGTTGTTAAATTAGTAAATTAGTAAAGTTTAAGTGAATCTGCTTCACCACTGACTTTTGCTTGTCAGAAGTTTACCAAGTGATCACACGACCCAAGGACACTGCAATAGTCGTAAATATGAGTCAGTTGCCAAGGGTCCGAATGTTGATCACGTGATCAAAATTGCTGCAATGGTTTTAAGCGTGAAAAACAGTCCTAAGGCACTTTTTTTTCAGTGCCGTTGTTAACTTGGAATGGTCACTAAATGAACTGGTGGAAGTCAAGGACTCCTGTACTAAGAGAGAGAAATGGAAACACAATCTCTGTGATTCCATCATATTCAACATAAGGTCAAAATCTACATTTCTTGCGTGGAGCAGCCCATATTTTGAAACAGCTGAAAATCTAGAGCCAGGCTCCTACATCTGAGGACATGCTACTCCCTTTGTTCTGTCTCCTGAAGAGAAAGCTTGAAAATCTTCCTTCCTGCTAAGTCAGTAGGGAGACAGGAGGAAGGCAATTCAGTGAAAGGGATCCAGGCATTCTGGCATCCTGGTGTAACAGAGCTCCCAAGAGCCACAAAATTGGAATTCAGAAAGCCAACCAGGCCTGTTGCTCACAGATGGGACATTTCCTTTCATAACATGTGTAACTTGTGTTAAGTGGCATGTTTATTCCAGCTGCAAAATTCCATGTTTGCTGTAAAGTATTTAGTGTACAGCAGAGGTCCCCAACCTTTTGGGCACCAGGGACCGGTTCCGTGGAGAGAGGTTTTCCCACCGGCCAGAGGAGGGACATGGTTTTGTGTGCTGCCTGCACCCTACGGATGGTGCTTTGCTTGTTTGTGCGGACTGGTTGCTGGCATGCCGTGGCCTGGTACCGGTCCATGGACCAGGGGTTGGGGACTCTTGTTCTAATCTAGTCCAACCCCCTGTTCAAGCAGGAGACTCTAAACTGGAGGTCCCCAACCTTTTGGGCACCAGGGACCGGTTCCGTGGAGGTTTTTCCACGGGCCGGAGAGTGCGTGATTTTGTGTGCTGCCTGAATCCCGCAGATGGGGCTTTGCTTGTTTGTGCGGACCGGTTGCTAGCATGCCGCGGCCCCATACCGGTCCATGGACTGGGGGTTGGGGACCCCTGGTGTACAGAACATACAGCCTTGCTCAGTTGTTAAGGACATTCTCCTACTCAGTCACCCTCTCTTGCTGGCATTTATCTCTATATAACATGACAACTTCTGTTAAATTACAGGTAGTCCTCGACTTAGGTCAATTCAGCCCCAAAATTTCTGTTGCTAAGTGAGACAGTTGCTAAGTGAATTTTCCCCCGTTTTTTCCCATTTGCCACAATTGTTAAGTGAATCACTGCAGTTGCTAAGTTAGTAACACGGTTGTTAAGTGAATCCGGTTTCCCCATTGACTTTGCTTGTCAGAAGGTTGCAAAAGGAGATCACATGCAACCGTCATAAATATGAGTCAGTTGCCAAACGTCTGAATTTTGATCACATGACCATGGGGATGCTTAAGTGGTTGTGTGAAAAACGGCCATAAGTCACTTTTTTCAGCGCTGTTGTAAATTTGAATGGTCATTAAATGAACTTTTCTAAGTCGAGAACTATATGTATCGACATGAGGCCACAGGTACACACATCAGCAAAGGGGTTAGCTGGGAATCAGTGCAAAATCACTCACATTTACTACAAATGCAAGTCAGTTTGCATGTTTAGCACAAAAGGGGACGAATACCTCTGCCAACAGCTGGTCCTTAGCAGTTAGACCCTCTCCACCATCAGGCTGTGCAGGCTGTTCAGGTTCCTCGTGAGCCTTTCCCACAGATATGAAGAGGAAGATTAAAGCAAAGAAACCAACTCCTTAACCACTGCAAATAGCCCCAGATAGCCCCAAGATTCCTCCAAAAGGTATAATATTAGTAAACCTAGAGCGAGGGTAGGCAACCTTGGCTCTTTTATGACTCATGGACTTCAACTCCCAGAATTCCTGAGCCAGCCATGCTGAGGGGAAAGGGAGAGTTTCCAAGCTGAGCCAGGCTGGCTCAGGAATTCTGGGAGTTGAAGTCCACGAGTCATAAAGCGGCCTAGGCCTAGGCCAGAGGTAGGCAACCTTGGCTCTTTTATGACTCATGGACTTCAACTCCCAGAATTCCTGAGCTAGCCATGCTGAGGGGAAAGGGAGAGTTTCCAAGCTGAGTCATGCTGGCTCAGGAATTCTGGGAGTTGAAGTCCACGAGTCATAAAAGAGCCAAGGTTGCCTACCCCTGGCCTAGAGTTATAGCAACAAGAAGAACCCTATTTTTTTTCTTTCAACATTTCTCTTTCTGAAGAATGAAAATTTCTATTGCTCGTTAAAATATAACAGAAAACCTTCAACCCACACCAATAAAGGAGCAAGGTGAGGCAGCGTCGCAGAAGCCAGAGTTAGAGACCAGAGACTTGATGACTTTGAGTCACAAATACAAAACTTAGTTTGAAAGGAAAGAAGACAGCGGGGTAGTGGAGTAAAATGTAATTTCGGCATTCTGAAAGTTCAGCAGAACTTGTATGACCTTTTACACTGGTCTGTTGTTCATTTATTTACTTGCAAGCATTTTTAGACTTCCTGGTTCCAGTGACTCCTGGCATTTCCAGTCATACAGATTTAAAAAAAGTAATACACTTTCTGCAAGAACTGATAGAAAGAAGACATATTTGTGTACCTTACAGACATGTCATATTACAGCTCCCCTAACATGCATGTATATGAAGGGAATTGTAGTCTAGCATATTTACACACTGCCAGGTTGAAGGAGCCTTTTTTCATTAGTGAGACAAATTTGGGGTGGACCACACAGAATGGATTAAAGTTCTTAATAGAGCTTAATAGGGCCTGCTAAGTGGTTAAGAAATCCATCACTAACTCTTTTTTGGGACACCCCCTTCACTTTCAGAGGTTCGACCATGGGGTCTTCCCTGAATCTTTTGAAAGTGTGCAACAGACACTTGTTTCAAAGAAAACCTGAATACACATTTCCTTGTACTGGATAATAAAATTCCTTCTGCTTTGTTTCACTTATTTATTTAGCTATTCCAAAATTCATTTTTCAACTCTGTTCTCATTATGCAGAGTTACTGATGGATTTCTTAACCATTTAGCAGGCCCTATTATGCATGCTTCTAGGAGAAAAACAGTGTTGAAATTGAGATAAAGATAATCTAAAATAAGTATACAATCTAATCTATCTACCTACCTACCTATCATGTATAAAAGGAAAAAAGTAAGATAACTACAAAGCAAAAAAAATTATCAAAATCAAATAACTCTGTAGGAAGAGAAAACATGCCATAAATAAGGAATAAAAGAAGAAAAGGAGAAAGACAGGCTATGGCTGCAGAGGAATAAAGAGGAAATACTTTGGGATGAAATTGGGAGTCAAACTGGGATTTAGGGAGGTGTACAAGGGAGAATAGCAAGAGGATGCCCAGCTCAACTTGAGACAGCATTTAGCTTCTGCACAGGACGAGCAGTAAAAACTATAACTTTGTAATCCTTTGAAATGATTCACATTGCAGATGGACCTGTATGTACCCAGTGCGTGAAATCATAGTTTAGGGTAAAACTAACAAATTGCAATGAATACTGGGTCTTCCACACATCCTTTTGAAGAGATCAGTGTTTTCCCTTAATGGGTGTTGCACTGACAGGATTTTAAGTTTTTTCACTATATAAGCACTGGCTTGCAACAAAGTCAAAGTAAGAGAATGCTACTTTCCAACCTTCATCAAATTAAAAAACAAGTTGCACTGGATTGTTTTTGGGTTTTTTTTTACCTCATCTTGATCTTTGCCTCGAGGACTCTCCTTAGCAAGAGTTGAAGAAATCTAAGGAAATAAAACAAGCGGCGTAACATTCATTTTGGAGAATAAAGCCAATTTTTAACTCCTTAAAAAAAAACAGGCAAAAATATTAAGTATTTTCAATTTATCTGAAGTCAGATCTTGAGCGATACTGAAACAACAAATGCCATGATTTTTTTCCTTCCCTGATCATGCACCTATCCTTGTATGTTAGTTGACCCAGATGAATGATATAATTAAGCAAAAAACACTCGAATAATAAAGACTATTTTTTTTCAACTTGGGTCCACAAGAAATGGTGATTGAAACAAAAACAACAACAACAAACCATGTTTTTTGAGCTGAGTGCACTGCATAGTCCTGGCATTAGCAGCAGTAGGAATGTTTATGCGATGCAACTCAGGTGCCCACGTGTTGTTTTGCTGCTGTTGTAAATGCTGAAAAATGTGGATTGTGTAGGCTAGACATGACTTGTACTGTGAAGTTTTTGTATGTTTTGCAATTTTTAGGCAGAGATATCCTAAGCCCCAAAATTATTTCAAGAGTTCTTTCAGGCTAAAAAAGGTTGGGGAAAGGCTGCTTTAGACTAAGAAACTATCAGCAAAAAAAAAGGATGATATTTAAAGCAATTACTAGGAATTTCATAATTTGTTAATTTCATTAATTCCTAGTAATTCCTGAGCACTTTATTAATCAGAGAACAGGCTCTTTACAATTATCGAGAGGTGAAAGATTAGGCTACTTCTTGCCATATCTATTTTCCCCATGATTTCTTTCAAACCAAACCCAAAAGGCAATTAATAAATGCTTTGAACGTAGTTCTTAAAAATGCAATATAGCAACATTTACCTTCTGTCTCAAACCATCCTTTTTGTACCCCAAGAGTTCCAGATATTTGGCACGTGAGTCTTCCTCAAAATGCACCTTCAAAAAAACCAAACACATCAGAAAAGGCATTTGAGAGGGCAGCTAGTTTCTTCCTGCATCCACAGAACAAGATGTGCCTTTGCCAAACACTTAGAGTATGATAAAGTTTAAATGACACCTTGACAGAGGGCAACAAAATCAGCTATAAGGAACGGCTGTTGGAACTGGATATGTCTAGTTTAATGAAGAGAAGGATAAGGGAGGACATGATAGCAGTGTTCCAATATCTCAGGAGCTGCCACAAAGAAGAGGGAGTCAAGCTATTCTCCAAAGCACCTGAAGACAGGACAAGAAGCAACGGGTGGAAACTAACCAAGGAGAGAAGCAACCTAGAACTAAGGAGGAATTTCCTGACCGTTAGGAAAAATAATTGGTGGAACCTTTTGCCTCCAGAAGTTGCTCCAACACTGGAAGTTTTTAAGAAGAGATTGGACAACCATTTGTCTGAAATGGTATAGGGCAGAGGTCCCCAACCTTTTGGGCACCAGGGACCGGTTTCGTGGAGAAAGGTTTTTCTGCGTGGTTGTGTATGCTGCCTGTATCCCACGGATAGGGATTTGCTTTTTTGTGCAGACCGGTTGCTGGCATGCCACTGGTCCAAGAACCGGGGGTTGGCGACCCCTGGTATAGGGTTTCCTGCCTAAGCAGGGGGTTGGTCTAGAAGACCTCCAAGGTCCCTTCCAACTCTGTTATTCTATTCTATTCTAATCTATTCTGTTCTGTTCTACTCTAGCTCTACATGGGGGGAAATGGTAGGAAAATGAAGGCAAATTGGATTTATTTTCTTTCTGTCTTCACTTACTCTTCTTCCTGAAATTTGTGAGTAGTTTCATAGGTTAACTCAGCAAAATGCCATCTTTTCAAGATCTATTATTTCTAAGGATCAACCCATTTTCCAGGAGATGGAAACTATCTGGGGGAAGATTACTGTGAGCTGGCCAGATGGATTGCTTAGGGCAGACATGTCAAACACAAGGCCCGGGGGCCGGATGCGGCCCGCGAAGTGGTTTCATGTGGCCCGCGAAGCCATCCTGGAAACAGTGAGGGAACGGCCCCCTCTGCCTTGGCCCTGGCCCAGGCCATCCGGGAACCAATGTACAATTTTGTGGTGGCCATCTATGCTGAAACATATTCAGTCTTAGCTTCATAAGCCTCCCCCCTCATAATCTGAGAGGAACAGTGAGGCTCCTCCAGTGGACCATGCTTTGGCACTTGCCCCGGTCCCACCCCCTTCTGCCAGAGACCCTCAGATCTGTCCCACTCCTGCCCAGGCTCACAGGCACCCTTGACGTGAACGATGTAGAGCTTGTTACACCCACCTAGTAGGCCACACCCACTCCATCCACCCCCACCCAGTAGGCCGCACCCACCCTGGCCACACCCACCCGGCCCCCCAAGGGCAACCGCAATGCTGATGCGGCCCTCAAGGAAATTGAGTTTGACACCCCTGGCTTAGGGGGCTGATTTTTAGAAATGCTGGTCCTTCTGAAGGTCCCTAGAAAACCAACATCGTCCCCCCAAAAACTGCTGCCTTGTAAGCCCGATCCTACACGATCTATTGCTCTCCACACAGGTAGATCATTAAGAACTACCTCCACCTTGTCAGAACCGTCAACAAATAGGAAGTGAAGGCTTGTTGCTTTACAACTTGCAGAGGCATGCATAAATCACCTCTTCTCAAATCACTAAGCAGCTATTTGTCATCTCTGGGATTTGCATGGCTGCTTCAAAATGATTTCTGGCAGTCTCTGAATGCCTTTTTCTCACTGAAGTAGGACTCTGCATGCCAAGACAACGAAGAGCAAATTCTGAAGCAGCCACCCAAACTCGCAAATGACATGGTGGCTTTAATGATTCAAAAGGAAGTGCTTTTAATGTACTATTCTGGGATGTGAACCACTGCTTTTGAACACTTCGTAAATCCCTAGTCGAGTATAGCAAGGACAATATAACTTTATCTTTTATTCATCATCTTACTTGGTAGCACATGACTATCAAGTGGATGAAGTTGTGGCTGGTCCAGCATGGACACTTTCACTACAGGGAATCCTCGACTTATGACTGTCATGGAGCCTGCTCACTGCAGCTGTGAGTCAGAAAAGTTGTAAAACAGGCCAGGCACACGATCCACTCAATTTTATAACCTTTTTTTTGAGCAGTCATTAACTGAACGTCGCAGTCATTAAGTGGACCAATGGTTTGCTATGGGCATAGTTTTGCCAAAAGCTAAAAGTGAGGTCCAGTTTTTGGCAAAACCATCATAAAACATAGTCACATGACCACGAGATGTTGCAATAAATGCAGCAAAGTTGCTGAGCAGTCGAAGTTTGTTCGCGTGCCCCCTTTAAGGGGTGGTGTGAGCACTGGAATTTTGAATCTGGGTCGTAAGTAGATCCAAAATAGGTCTGTTGTAACTCAGAATGCTTGTGAAAGCAACTGGTCATAAACCTGAGGACTTACGTATTCGGGGGGCCAATGCCGGATCCAAAAATATTTCCCACTCTGGATCTGACTACTGCATGCCTCTTGTTTTTAAAGTGAGTGAGAGATTCTGTATTCAATCAACCCTGAAAATCACCTTGAGGAATGACCACACATTCTTCTCAAAGTCATTTCTGGCTGCATCGATTTTCTTCTGACAGTAGCTGATGAAGGCTTCGGCCTGAACAGCTTCTTGCAGCTGGTTGGACCGGTTCAAGAATTCCTTCTCAGTGACAACTTGACTAATGTAGACGTGGTAGCGCTGTTGGGGATGTTCTCCTTGCTGTTGAGTCTTGCTGTCCTCAAAAGTGACCAGTCTCCCTCCAAACTGGAATTCAAGCAATCAGTGGTATTGTTACCCACACATAGCCATACAACTAGGTAGTCTTAAAGCAAGCACTTTTGGGTTCTCAACAATTCTTGCTGCAGTTAACATATGTAAAATTAAACATATACAGTCTTTCTCATAATTTGCTCCTATTATTCCTAACAAAAATAATTCTGGCTTAAAATCTATTTGTTTTTTAGTCATTTTCTCCAACCGTAAGTGTATTTTTGACCAAAATCTTTTAGCTTTAGGGCATGTCCACCAGATATGGTAATAGGTACCTGGCTTTAACTTTTTGTTTTTTAATATGCATTGTTTTTCTTTTTTTATCTATAAGTTGTCCAGAGTGTCAAGCAATTAGGTGGTCTTGGCATTGGATAAATAATTTTTTTTAAAAATTCTTCTGCCTAAGATGTGATGGATGCCTTATGCTACACAAGGGTTTCTCTAAAATAAGACCACGGATTTCTATGAAGCATCCTGCAGAAAACCTAGTACTCGCTAAGTACCAAGTCTTTTCTTTTTATTTAAATGGCAGAGACTTACGGAGAAAGATGCTCCCACTGGTCGGCGAATCCACTTGGGTGGTTTCTTCAGAGGCAGAACTGTGCTCTGTTGGATGCTCTGTTGTGGGAGCTGCAATGGGGGAAGGGGTTGTCCCGTTCCAAAGGGATCAAGATTGCCAAAAGACGAGGAGAGCTTTTGAAAACAGAAGAGAAAGAGAAAACAATTCCTTTGTCAACGCTGCTAACATTGGATGTTCTTGCTTTGACAACATATGAAGATGCAGCCTTTTTCTTTCTTCTACTCTTAGAATTAGATGATGCTGGGGGAGGAGGAGGAATGTGATGGGAGTTAGTTAGACATAGCATTGCACTAGTGTATGAATTCAGAGTTTGAAATAAGAGATGGTAAGAAATGGAGAGTTGGAGAATAGGAGGGAGAGCCTGCATTTCAAACTAATTGGAGAATGTGATTTATGAGTTAATTAGAGGAGGGAATTGTGTTTGATACTACGTGCCAAGGGGAGGGGAATCCAGATTTTGGCTTCACTTATGTATGTGCCGAATCTATGCTGCTCGAATAAAGATTCTTTAAGGTAAACAATGCCTCAAGGTTCTTTGAAGAGTTTCATCTGTCGGAACCATGACATCCTTGTTCTTTAGCTTGATCCAATTCCAGGACAAACTTTTATGTCAGAATCTGACTACCATTTATCAAATGTGCTTTCTACGATTGTTTTTAAAATCAAAGGATTGTAAGTAAGGAATTTTAAAGGGATTAAAACAATGTCTCTGAACCTTGGCAACTTTTAAGGTGTCTGGGATTTCAAATCTCAGAATTCCCCAACCAGCATGGCTGACTGGAGAATTCTGGGAATTGAAGTCCATATATCTTAAAGTTGCCAGGGTTGAGAAATAGCGGATTAGAGGGTGAAATGAACACAGCCAAAGAACCACTAGTACTGATCAACATCCGATCTGTTCCTCCGTGGCAGGGGGACATGTAGAGTCTCATTAAGAAACCAAGAACAGTGAGTTCTGAGAAAGCCAATATTTCAATCATTTATTTTTATGCATTTCATCGTAAATGGCAAAACCTGCCCTTTCCCCCGTTTTCAAAAATGAGATACCTTGTCCACTTGTTTTTGTCGCAGGCTGTCTGTGCTTCCTCCCATGATTGAGTAAATACTGATCCTCCCATCAAAAGAAGCAGCAGAGAGAAGGGCGGGATTCCTGGGACACCACTGCACATCAAAGCACCACTGGGTAGAGGTAGGAAGCTCATACAACACCTGCGATCGGAAGAAAGGAAGAAGGACAACTAGGGCTGCCAAAACGAACAACTGCAAAATTGGTCAGTGACGTGTCTTAATATTCCGAGCAAGATGTAGAATTAAGGATATACTCTCCCGCAACCTCCAACCCTCCATCACATCCCTGCATACTCTCCCTGGCCCTACAGTGCACCTTCCCCAACCCTCCCCCTCAGCTCCTTTCTTGCCTAAAAGCTATCAGGGACTTGCGATTTCCTGCTGGCTCCCCCACTGACTTGGTTATTGGAAGCCGGCAGGAAATTGCTTTGCTTAACAACCATTAGATTCAGTTAATAATGGCAACCAGGACCACAAAGTCTGCTACTGATAAATGATGCAGGTGTACTTTACAAAAACATTGCTTAGCAATGGAAATTCTGGTCCCAACTGCCACTGTAAGTCGAGGACCCTCTGTATTTACAATTAATGGACTTTAAAAGGAACTCGGTGTTTTATTATGTATCCTTGTTTCATTAATCTCTTCGGTAGATAAACAGTAACATGCAAGCATTTCCAAGCCAACCTGCACCCAAAATCAATTCACCAAATACATAGTAAACATATTCAAGTTGCACAAATAGTTTTTTTAAAAAAACAAATCAAAAGAGTTAAATTGAATAGAACAAATCATATTCATAAGAGGAATGTTTATTTTTTTCATTAGGATCCTAAAAATTTTTTAAAGTTGGTTGTCACAAGTTGTCTTTGATGCAAGTTAATAATGAAAAGGTGATGAGCTCTTTATGCACTGCCCAAAAGACATATTTTTCAATTTTTAAAATTTAAATGTTACTTAAAAGCAAATACCTCTCCTGTATTTGGATTGGAACAAAGGATTTTAGAGTCTTTTCCACAGCTCAGCAGTAGTTCAGGATCTGCCATACTCCAAGCAATTGTCAAAATACCTCTGTGTAAAATACATATATATATATATATATATCAAATGCTTATCAAACTAACCAAACATTGCAAATATGTAACCGATATCAATGGGACATTAAAATTTGAAAGAGGAAAGATAAAAACTAAAAGGACTTTTGTCATAAACAAAAACTCCAAAATAATTAACCAAAATGCTCAAGAGTCCCTTTTTGGCCCTTTTCTCAAATAAAATAAAATCTTATTCCGAATGCTGATCGAAAATATGTTATCTCCCATCATCTGCTTTGAATCCCGTATATTTATTTTCCAATATTATTTCATCGTTGTTTTGCCAAACCCCTCCCCCCTTGTATGAAAATCTGTCAATAAATTTTGGCCTAACATCTCCATCAGTCTTTCTAGCACCATACATCAAATCTGTATTTTATGCACCTGGCATGGTTTTCTAGAACACGAAGAGGAGAAGATGCAAATCTCAGATCCCATATCTGGATTACGGGTAGCCGGTCATCTTCTGAAGCCAGAACCATTTGCGTGGCGACCTCAGGATGCCATTCCAGCCCTGAGCAATGCATCTGAAATGGTATAACTAGTGTTCATTTAAAAAACAAAACAAAACAACAACAACAACAACAACCATGTAATCCTTTGCATTGGGATGGAGTCAAGGTGACTGAATGGAGCTGAGTGTTGACTGGCTGGATGCCCTTCCTGACGCCTACGCGGAGTTCACAGCAAAAATTTTCTCTTTGTGCCCTGATAGAGAAATATCTGCCGCTACCTAGGATCAAACTCACAGCCTCCTGTGAGGTGAGAGCTCCACCTCTAGGCCACCACGCTGCTCATTATAAAACCATTTCTCTTACTTAGAAGTACTGTAGCATCCTAGTAATTTTCAGCAATACTTTCCCTTGTTTAGCAAAACATATTCAACATGTAGTCCTGCATGCTGACTGCAACAACTGCCAGGGCAGCAATTAACATGCAGAATGTGAAAATCTCAAATGAGATCAGAAGGGTAATCCCCCTGCCTATTTATGAAACAGCTGGCTCATACACTTAACAAGCCAAAAATTAATCTGTAAGATGGGGAGGTTAGGCACACACCCTGGCCACATACCATAAATGAACATGCGCTCTACCTACATGTGGCTTCACGTAGAGCAGTGGTTCGCAACCTTTTTAATGCCGCGACCCCCCAACCGGCCGTAAGTCGAGGACTAAAGCGGTCGTAAGTCGAGGACTAAACCGGTTGTAAGTCGAGGACTACCCAACCGGTCGTAAGTCGAGGACTACCCAACCGGTCGTAAGTCGAGGACTTTCCCTGCCCGGGAGCGCTGCGCATGCATGGTTCCTCCCCCTGCGCCGGCCGAGGCGTAGCTGGCAAGCGGCAGAGACGGAGCAGGCCGACCACCAGCTGGCCCAGCCAAAGGGAGGTAAGGCACCCGCCGGAAAAGGGAAAAAAAATGGCGGACAGCCTTGCTTGGCAACCCCCGTGAAATGGTCGATCGACCCCAAATGGGGTCGCGACCCATAGGTTGAGAACCGCTGACGTAGAGGATCATCTCAAGTACTTAAAAACGAGGGGGGAGGGGGGGAGAATGTAAGGATTACACAATCTGCACTGTATCAAACTGTAACTTCCATAACAAGTTAGTTTACATTGGTGATGAAGGACAGTTTGCACTTATTCTCTATGAACGGTAAAGATAACCTGGCCAAGCAGCTGACTGAATATTTTCTAAATTGAACGCTTCACCTTTTTAAAGTCTTTACGTGTATTGCTGTTGCTTTAATATGCAGAAAAGGGGGAAAAAAGAAAAACAAAATACTATATTATGCAATTATTTGGCCAAATTTTCAGACACAGCTTTAAAATCTGAGTACACTGAAAATACTGGTAAGTCTAGTTTAATGAAGAGAAGGACGAGGGGGGACATGATAGCAGTGTCACCATTATCTCAGGGGCTGCCACAAAGAAGAGGGAGTCAAGCTATTCTCCAAAGTGCCCGAAGGCAGGACAAGAAGCAATGAGTGGAAACTAACCAAAGAGAGAAGCAACCTAGAACTAAGGAGAAACTTCCTGACAGTTAGAACAATTAACCAGTGGAACAACCTGCCTCCAGAAGCGGTGAATGCACCAACACTGGAAGTTTTTAAGAAGAGACTGGACAGCCATTTGTCCGAAATGGTATAGGGTTTTCTGCCTGAGCAGGGGGTTGGACTCGATGACCTCTAAGGTCCCTTCCAACTTTATCATCATCATCATCATCATCATCATCATCATCATCATCATCATCATCATCATCATCATCATCATCATCATCACACTAATACTGAGCCAGCCCATAAAGAAAACACAGAGCACATCTAATGATCGTGGAGTTGTAATCTGGAGTTGCACTGTTTTTCCAACATTGAAGAGGAATCTTTCCTACTGCTCCACGTTGGCTAAGTTTGTAACTCTTCATACAGAAACAAGCTCCATATTTTCGATATTCAGTTCAGAAGTATGTTCACGTCTTTAAACCATTCTGATCTTTCTAACAGTCTTTTGAGACACTTAAAATCAAAATAGCACAATAACAAGAGAAACCCACATTGTATCAGCCTTTTCGTAAATGTTTTACATTTACCATATAACAAGGGAATTAGCCATCTGCTTTTAAACCTTCTGAGATATCCAGTAAAGGCAAAAAAGAATCTTTTGTTGAATTAACCTCATTTGAAGAGTGTGGAAGCCTATTTACTATTTATTGTCCCTCACACATTGTAATAAAATTCCTGCCATGATGTCAAAGTCTCATAAGATGCAGCAAGACTTAAAACTTTTCATTTAGTGACTATCTGAAGTGACAACAGCATTGGAAAAAAATCACTCATGACTTTTTTCACATTTATGACAGTTGCAGCATCCCAATGGTCACGTAATCAAATTTCAGATGCCTGTCAACTGACTCATATTTATGACGGTCGCGGTGTCCCAGGGTCATGTGATCCCCTTTTGCAACCTTCTGGCAAGCAAAGTCAACGGGGAAGCCAGATTCACTTAACAACCGTGTTACTAACTTAACAACTGTGGTGATTCACTTAACAACTGGCGCAAGAAAGATTGTAAAACGGGACAAAATTCGCTTACCAAGTGTTTCGCCTCGCAACATAAATTTTGGGCTCAATTGTGGTCACAAGTCAAGGACCACCTGTATATCCATCTATTTTAGCAGATTCTGCACAAAGCAGAACGTTGGGCTAGATAACCCAAGTTCCTTCCAGAGGATTTTGAGTGGGAAAAAGCAAAGGGTATTGAAGGATAGGGATATAACTGTACAGCATACTGTATTGTTCATGAATCTTTCAAACACTCATTAGATAAGGAAATTTGTAACCTCCCCCCAAAAAGAGAATTTAATGGGCTAATAGCATCCCCATGCCCATGTGATCAATATTGACAACTGGGTAGTATTTAAGATGGTCACAGTACCCTGGGGTCATGTGATCAACTTGTGCGACCTTCTGACAAACAAAGTCAATTGGGGAAGCCAGATTCACTTAGCCATCATGTTACTAACTTAAAATTGCAGTGATTTACTTAACAACCGTGGCAAAAAAGCTTGTAAAATGGGGCAAAACTCATTTAACAACTGTGTTGCTTAGCAATGTAAATTTTGGGCTCAGTTTTGATTGCAAATGAGGGGTCTTCAAACTTGGCCCTTTCATGACTTGTGGACTTCAACTTCCAGAATTCCTCAGCCAGGCACACGTGCCTGGCTAAGGAATTCTGGGAGTTGAAGTTCACAAGTCATGAAAGGGCCAAGTTTGAAGACCCCTGTTATAAATCAAGGACTACCTGTAACTTTCTAAATTATTCCCCCAAATTAATTTTTTCCTGATCTGTTGCATTTAAGATATAAATTTAACCCCAGAGCTGAATAGCTACCCGATTGCTGTGGTCGCTGACTTTGATGATCGGCTCGTTCTTCCTGAGATCCCACACAGTGGCACGGCCACTGGGGCTCGCAGAGGCCAAGATATGTTGGACTTGTCTGTTCCACGCAATACAGCTGATATCTTCAGGAGGCTGTTGGGGGAAAAAAATGGAAATTGATGCAACCTTCCTTAGCTTAATACTTACTGTGCACCATGAACAAGTTAGCTTTTTTTCTTCTGGAAAGATGTTGAGAGTTTGGAAAAAAAATCAGAGAAGAGCAACTAAGATGATCAGGGGCCTGGAGACTAAAACATACAAAGAACGGCTACGGGACTTGGGTTTGGCTAGTCTAAAGAAAAGAAGAAATAGGGGAGACATGATAGCAGTGTTCCAGTATCTGAGGGGCTGCCACAAGGCAGAGGGGGCCAGGTTGTTCACCAGAGCACCAGAGGGAAGGACGAGAAACAATGGTTGGAAACTGATCAAAGAGAGAAGCAATCTGGAATTAAGAAGAAACTTCCTGACAGTGAGGACAATTAACCAGTGGAACAGCCTGCCTCCAGAAATCGTGGGCGCTCCCTCACTGGAGGTTTTTAAGAAGAAATTAGACAGTCACTTGTCTGAGATGGTATAAGTTCTCCTGCTTGAGCAGGGGGCTGGACTAGAAGACCTCCAAGGTCCCTTCCAGCTCTACTTCTACTCTACTCTACTCTACTCTACTCCACTCCACTCCACTCCACTCCACTCCATATATTCTACTCTACTCTACTCCTAGTACTTAATGCAAAGAACACCAAGCAGGAAGTAAATGGAACAGAAGAATAATTGGGACAAACTTGTCAAGTCATATTTACAAGATGGTATTAAGAATGCAATGTGCCTTCAGAGTCAACACAGGACCTGGATACTCTCAACAAATACAATGCTATGTATTTGCTATTTTAAGGAACATGATTCTTCTTTGACTCAGTGGTATCTTACTGTTTTGTTTTTAACCAGTTTTTCTAGAATAACCTGCAAACACCTAAGAATGTTTGGGCCTTTTAGAACATCCATACACCGTGGGAGAAATCAAATGCATTTTCTTTATTTGAAAAGTCAACTCTGGGCACCCATTAAATCCAGAGACAGGACAAATCACCAGAGAGGTAAGGCAAATACAACTGTGCCTAACATAAGTGCAACACAACCTCCAGAGACTTCACCCCACTGATTTTCATAGGCCTCGCAGACATTATATAAACCCTGTACCTGAGTCTTGGTTCCCGGCGTCATTGGCGTTGCAAAGTTATTTAAATCCCAGATGTAGATCTCCGACTCATTTGCACCAGAAGCTACTAGATTTGTCTGTAACACAAAGCAAATGCTAAAAATTAAACTGCATCAAAAGCATTGTTTTTGAGGAAGCGAATGCCCATGAGTTTTAATTAATTTTTCAAATTTATATGGTTGCCCATCTCACAAAAAAGTGACCATGATGGCTCGGGAACAGCTGGAATCTGTGATCTATCAAATTTGGAGGGGAACTAGCAGGAGCCTGCAACCATGACAACTTTTAAGACTTGTGGACTTCAGCTCCCAAAATTCCTCAGCCAGCTATGCTGGCTGAGGAATTCTGGGAGCTGAAGTCCACAAGTCTTAAAGTTGTCACGATTTTAGTCCCCTGGGAACCAGAATGGGGAAGTTTGATCTGAAATGCTTTGAAGACACTATGAAAAGACGTAAGTAAAATCTAACCTGGAATAGATTAACATCCAGAGCTCTTACAGGTCCCGTATGTTTGTCGTTCTGAGCAATCATGACTTCGGTTTCACCAGCTAATATCTTAGCTGGATCATACAAAATTATATTCCCGTTTTCGCCACCAGCAATAAGAACTCCTGAAAGAGTCCCATCGGATGTTGTTGTGTGAGGACTCCAGATCAATTTGTGATACCTGCAAGACAATGTCAAGAACACATGGATAAAAATCATTGAGAATTTTCTTTTTTCTATCAGCTTTCTTCCATTTTTCTGAGAGATGATATCATTTGCCAGTAGAAGTCCTGGATCAGGATTTTCACTGGAACATGAAACAAACAGATTGGATGATAGCATCCTATATTAGGTAAAAGAAAGTCAGTTTGATTAAGCACCAGACTAACACCTAGGAAGACTGGGAATTCTAGTCCTGCTTTAGACATGAAATCAGCTGGGTGAGTTTGGGTCAATCCCACTCTCCCAGACTAGGAAGAAGGCAAGGCAAAACCACCTCCAATACTATGGACATCTAGGCAGCCATTAGGAGTCACGTCTGACTGGAGGGCACCTAATTTATTTAAAAACTTTAGACTGAGCTGAGGAATTTGGGGCCCTCAAGCTGTGCTTAAGGTCAACAGCATGGTGTATTGTGAACCGTAGATCAGCAACAAGCAAAGGATACAAATTCTTCACCTATCTACTTTTTAGTTTTCAAAAAATTGGGCATTTTGTGTTTGCTTTAAGACAGGGGTCTTCAAACTTGGCCCTTTTATGATTTGTGGACTTCAACTCCCAGAATTCCTCAGCCAGCGTGCCTGGCTGAGGAATTCTGGGAGTTGAAGTCCACAAGTCATAAAAGGGCCAAGTTTGAAGACCCCTGCTTTGAGATGTTTGAAGAGGAAAAGACTGATCTATTTGTGTAAAAAAGCGCAAACAACACTTAAAATCAAGATGCCTCTGGTGATAAGGAGTGTACAGAAGAACCAGGGTTCAAGGCTTCAGTAAAATGTTGGTTTAGAGGTAAGCAGAACTCCCTTGCTATTCTGAGGGGCATTTACTGATATTCTCAGAACTGACATCAAAAGCTGAGACCAATTTCACTAAAAGGATCAGTAGAATTCTTCCTGTTAATTAAATGCACCCAGTAGACAATTCCAGGTTCTATAGGTTTTAAACCAGTGCCCAGGGCTAGTCAAGAAGACCACGATGGCTTGATCAACATAGTATGGCTTGGTGTGACCTGTGAAATCAGCTGAGTGATTGAAAAGGTAGATGAAGCTAGAGCAAGCAATGCATAAGCCATGCATTGCTTGCTGTCAGCCTGACATACTTAACGGGAAGAGGGATTGTGGGGTGGGAGATAAGGGGGGGGCGCGTTAGCATGAGAGGAATGTGGGAGCTGCCAGTCACCTCAGGGTCACATTATGGAATGCAAAACCATCCAGCCCAGGAACATAGGGATTGTTACCCAAAGAATTTGTTAGCACCTAATTCAGGGGTAGGCAACCTTGGCTCTTTTATGACTCGTGGACTTCAACTCCCAGAATTCCTGAACCAGCATGGCTCAGCTTGGAAACCTCTCTCTTTCCCCTCAGCATGACTGGCTCAGGAATTCTGGGAGTTGAAGTCCACGAGTCATAAAAGAGTCAAGGTTGCCTACCCCTGACCTAACTGGACACTCACAGATAAGCAGGGGGAAAGGTGGGAACATTCTTTTTGCACGAAAATCCCAGATTTAGCTTTGCTTCTTCTGTAACCACTTGGCTTTAGTAGAGTGTACTTTCGCTAATAATGGATCCGAGAGTCTTTCTTTTCTAACTGACCAAGTGGGGACGGTTGACAGAGCCTTACTTTCTGCTGCCTAAATCCAGGCATCATGAAATCTAAGAAACCTGCACGTGTTGCATAATTCTTGCATCTTCCTTCTCCACTCCCATCTCCCAGGCCCCGCCAGTACAGAAGAGGTAGTTATGTATTAAATCTATTTCCTGCCCACCTCACCACAAGGCGACTCTGGGCAGCTCAAAACATTACAAACAATAAAACCATAAAAATATACACAGGTGGTCCCCGGCTTACAACCATTCGTTTAATGACTGTTTGAAACTACAAAAACACCGAAACACGGATGCAGCTTTTAATTGCCATCCATACTCTGACATTTCCCTTTCTGTAAAAAAAAAAAAGAAAAGAAAAAAAGAAAAAGGTAAAGAAGTCACCCGGATTTTACCCTGCTAATCGCTGCTAATCCTAAGGGGAGGTGTTCATCTCTGTTTCAAGGCCAGAGCCAGCACTGTCTGAAGACATTTCCACAGTCACCGGGTCAGCATGACGTATCCTTCCCATCAGAGTGGTGCCTATTTATCTACTCGCATCTGCATGCTTTCGAACTGCTAAGACTGGCAGCAGATGGGGCAAGGACAGGAGCTCACCCCGTTGCATGGAGCTCAGGTCTTGAACCTTTCCAGCCGACATGCCCAGCCTTTTAATTGCTGGGCCACCGTGCCACCCTTTCTCTTTCCATGGCGTGCTGCAATTCTCAAAAGCAGAAATAAAGCTTTTAAAAACCCAGGACTTACCTATGAGGGGAGGAGAAAATGGCACAGGACTTCATATCCAGTGCTGGGTCTGTCAAATCAAGTTCAAATATTTCTAGAGAAGCATTGGTACTGAAAGTGGCATCCAACTGCTGAGCAGAGGTACCTGCAAGAAAGACACATTCATTCGCTTAATGTTGTTGTTAGTTGCGAAGTCATGTCCAACCCATCGCGACCCCATGGGCAACGTTCCTCCAGGCCTTCCTGTCCCCTACCATCTTCTGGAGTCCATTTAAGCTCACGCCTCCTGCTTCAGTGACTCCATCCAGCCACCTCATTCTCTGTCGTCCCCTTCTTCTATTGCCCTCAATCTTTCCCAGCATTAGGCTCTTCTCCAGTGAGTCCTTCCTTCTCATTAGGTGGCCAAAGGACTTGAGTTTCAACTTCAGGATCTGGCCTTCTATTGAGCAGTCAGGGTTGATCTCCTCTAGGACTGACTGGATTGATCGCCTTGCAGTCCAGGGGACTCGCAGGAGTCTTCTCCAGCACCATAGTTCAAAGGCCTCAATTCTTTTGCGCTCAGCCTTTCGTATGGTCCAACTTTCACAGCCATACATTGCAACAGGGAAAACCATGGCCTTGACCAATACGTACTTTTGTTGGCAGGGTGATGTCTCTGCTTTTTAGTATGCTGTCTAGATTTGCCATAGCTTTCCTCCCCAGGAGCAAGCGTCTTTTAATTTCTTGGCTGCAGTCCCCATCTGCGGTGATCTTGGAGCCCAGGAAGATAAAATCTGTCACTAATTCACTTAATACTGACTTATTATAAAAAGGGCACCTGCGAATTCCAATGTAATTCAGCAGAGCTAAGGAGAAACCTTAAACTAATGTGGTTCTGCAGGTCTGCTTAAAACTCATCTTCTTCTAAAGAATCACCCTTTGGCTGTTTGTGACTAGGATAAACGACACATTCTATGTCTAACCTTTCTGTGGGCAGATCAGCCGGTTTTCAGTATCTGTGCTTGAACTAAAAAAACACCCCCACATTTCGGATTTTTTGGTTTATACCTAAAAGGAAAGAGGGCTGCATTTTTCCATGTATGGACATCTTCTCTGGAGAAGAAGGCTATACAGGTAGTCCTTGGCTTACAAGAGTTCATTTAGTGGTCGTTTGAAGCTACAACTGCACTGAAAAAAGTGAATTATGACTGTTTTTCACACTTATGACCGTTGCAGCATCTCCATGGTCACATGATCAAACTTCAGACACTTGATGACTGACTCATAATTATGACGGTTGCAATGTCCTGGGGTCATGGGATCACCTTTTGCGACCTTCTGGCAAGGAAAGTCAATGGGGAAGCCAGATTCACTTAACGACCGTGTGACTAGCTTAACAACGGCAGCGATTCATTTAACAACTGTGGCAAGAAAGGGTCATAAAATGGGGAAAAACTCAAGTTAGCAAATGTTTGGCTTAGCAACATAAATTTTGGGCTCAGTTGTGGAGGACGATCACCTGTATAGCCATCTATTTAGAATATTTTAGCAGATTCTGCACAAAGCAGAATTTTAGGCTCAATTGTGGTCATAAGTCAAGGACCACCTGTATATCCATCTATTTTAGCAGATTCTGCACAAAGCAGAACGTTGGGCTAGATAACCCAAGTTCCTTCCAGAGCTGAATTTTGAGGGGGAAAAAGCCAAGGGTATTGGCGGATAGGGATACAACTGTACAGCATACTGTATTGTTGGTGAATCTTTGAAATACTCATTAGATAAGGAAATTTGTAACCTCCCCCCCAAAAAAAGAGAATTTAATGTGCTAATAACCCTCTGGTGTTCAGGGCCCAAGTTTAATCTTAGGTAAATGCTGCAAAAAAAGCTGAAATTTACGCACACAGCAGGGTTTTCTTCCCTGTGTACAGGATTGTACTATAAATGGGTCTTTTCTCTTGGCTGGATGGCACAAAACTCAGAACAAGGCATGAAACAAACGTTATTTCAATTTTGGAACAATGGCTCCAGTAATTCATGAAGTCAGTGGCTCTAAACGATGAACTGGACATCAACATACAAAGATAGGGCATGTGGTCCTAAATAGGAGATCTGAATTAGATAGATACTGTCTGTTCCAAATACTTTAGTTTGTTAGGCATCCATTTCCACTTTCCACATAATCAAATAACTGTAACTTTTTGCCAGTTGGAACGTTCAACTGCAGTAATTATCAAGTATGTCCATGTTTGGAATGAAAAAATTAATTCAGTCCTTTTTAATCTGTCCAGCCCAACAGAGTGCTAGAAAACTGGAGGACTGGAGGCTAAAACATATAAAGAACGGTTGCTGGAATTGGGTATGTCTAGTTTAACGAAGAGAACAACCAGGGGGGACATGATAGCAGTGTTCCAATATCTCAGGGGCTGCCCCAAAGAAGAGGGAGTCAGGCTATTCTCCAAAGCTCCTGAAGGCAGGACAAGAAACTACATATAGAAACTCATCAAGGAGAGAAGCAACCTAGAACTAAGGAGAAACTTCCTGACAGTTAGAACAATTAACCAGTGGAGCAACCTGCCTCCAGAAGCGGTGAATGCTCCAACAGTGGAAGTTTTTAAGAAGAGACTGGACAGCCATTTGTCTGAAATGGTATAGGGTTTCCTGCCTGAGCAGGTGGTTGGACTAGATGACCTCCAAGGTCCCTTCCAACTATTATTATATAAATTTAATTCAGTCCTTTTTAAAATCTGTCTAGCGAGCCCAATAGAGTTCTAGAAAAAAATATGGAAAGAGATTCATAGCTCTGTGTAAATATCTATCTATCCATCAACAGGATATCTCTCCAAAAGTAAAAGTGAATGGGACCAAAATTGGTGCGGAGGAAGAGACGTTGGTTAACAAAAGACTGAATTCCAAAGTATGTGTGTGGCAGGGGAAAAAAACAGGGGGGGGGGAATCCTCCAATGCATCCCTGTGAAAAATGTGTCTCTGCACAGATAGGAACGCTACCAACTTCTCCACTCTAAGCAGTCATGTGTCTAGGGCCTAGGTACATAACTCAAGAGTGGAGCTGCTATGAAGAGGTTGCAAATAATTTTGGAAGCCACGCTGTGCATTTTTACCCAATCCTCTTAAATCAAATCCAACAACTTACCTGTAGCCAAGTAAATGGGATGATGTTGAGAAGGGCTCCATGCTTGCATGGCAGTACGGTCTACCTCTTTCAGCTTCATCCTGCTAAGAAAAGGAATATAAAGTACATTAACACTACTATCCTACTAAGATCACTTCTTTTAATATGTTTATTTTTTTTCCAAGGAAAGGCATCTGTGAGGGAAAAAAATACAGGTTTTTAGAGAGTCGTTGAAGCCATTTGGAGGTGTACCTGTGTCCTCAGGGTCATCTGAGTAGCGCAAATGTGTGTGGAGCCAAGATACAGGTAAATCTCCAAGTGGCCTCAACGACTCTCTAAAATCTCCAAGTGGCCTCAACGACTCTCTCTGCAGCTAGGAGGAGCCGGATGGCCTGGTGGTGGAGGCCCCGGCCCTGCTTCCCTCCGACCTCGCTCCCTGGCTCTCGGCCCTGGAGGGTCCAGCTCTGGCCCTGTTTTGCCTCGGAAGATCTCGGAAGATCTCGGCCTGGACCTGGTCTTTGGCCGTCGGTGGCTCCGGTGTGGCCTGGATTCGGGCGGCCGGGCGGTGGAGACCAGGCCCCGACCTGTTTTCGACCCGTCTCTGGCCCGTTTTTCGATCTGGGCCTGGTGCATCCGGCAGTAGCTGGGAGGATCCGGACAGCCTGGCAGTGGAGGCCTGGGCCTTGGCCCTGCTTTCCCCCGGCCTCGCTCCCAAGCTTTTGGCCCTGGAGGGTCCAGTTCTGGTCCTGTCCCGGCTTGGAAGATCTCGGCTTGGACTTGGGCTTTGGCCGTAGGATGGAGGACGAGTGTGATCTGGAGACCTGGAGGCTGGATGCTGGATGTTGGACTTGGGTGGGCTTTGACCTGGCTCACCAATTTTACCATCTTACCAACTCCATGAGGATTGTTTCCACCCCCCCCCCTCACCCCCTTTTTTGGTTTTTCACAGCCGGACTTGTTCCTACCGAATGATCCATAGGACGGTTCTGCTGGCTCTGCGCGACTCCCCCGCCGCGCAGACCTGGCCCAGTACACTCTCAAGGGCCCACCTTGATGAAGGGGTGTGGAGCCCCGAGAGGTGGTGTGCAGCAGTAATTTGTGGGAAAAAACCCAAATTGGTTAGGTTTTTAGTGGGGTGTTTTGAGAAATTTTTAGGGGGTGTGGGGGGGGATAGGG
>NW_015386390.1:1866323-1885918 GCF_001527695.2 Protobothrops mucrosquamatus
GGGTGCCGTCGGCCAAACAGTGTCGGCTGGCGACCCCCAGGGGGAGGGCCTTCTCTGTGGGAGCCCCCACCCTGTGGAATGAACTTCCCCCAGAGATCCGGATTATTCCGGATCTCCCCTCCTTCCGCCGTGCCCTCAAGACATGGCTTTTCCATCAAGCGGGATTGGCCTAGGGGGGGGGATTGTATAGGGATTTTAACAGGGATTTTAAAACTTTTCTAAAAAGAACAGGCTTATTTAATATATATTTTAATTGTTTTTAGATATTTATTGTATAGTTCCGTTTTTATTGCCTGTAAGCCGCCCTGAGTCCTTCGGGAGAAGGGCGGGATAGAAATTAAAGTAATAAATAAATAAATAAATAAATAAATAAATAAGGCAAATGATCCAGCTGTCTGCAAGGAATATAAAAGCCTTCCATTCCCCACCTTCCAGTCAGAGCTAAAGAAGCTTCTTGGATGAGAAGTGAAATGTCTTCAAAGAAAAACAAGAAAGTCCATTTGCCTCCTAAAAAAGCACCTTTGGGAGAATGCTGTTACCTTCCCACCAAAGTGGTATCTATTTATCTACTTGCATTTTACATGTTTTTGAATTACTAGGTTGGCAGGAGCTGGAGCAAGAACAGGACCTCACCCTGTCACATGGTGCTTGGGACTTGAACTGCTGACTTCCTTTGTCGACAAGTCCAGTGTCTTAACCACTAGGCCACCACACCCATAGTTAAACTGTAGAATCATAGGATTAAAAGCCATGTTGTTCAACCAACTGCAGGAATGCACTATTACAGACATCACCCTGCCAACAAAAGGCCATGGTTTTCCCAGTTGCAATGTATGGCTGTAAAAGCTGGACCATAAGAAAGGCTGAGCGCCAAAGAATTGAGGCCTTTGAACTATGGTGCTGGAGAAGACTCCTGCGAGTCCCCTGGACTGCAAGGCGATCAAACCGGTCAGTACTAGAGGAGATCAACCCTGACTGCTCTTTAGAAGGCCAGATCCTGAAGTTGAAACTCAAGTACTTTGGCCACCTAATGAGAAGGAAGGACTCACTGGAGAAGGGCCTAATGCTGGGAAAGATTGAGGGCAATAGAAGAAGGGGACGACAGAGAATGTGGTGGCTGGATGGAGTCACTGAAGCAGTGACTCCAGAAGATGGTAGAGGACAGGAAGGCCTGGAGGAACATTGTCCATGGGGTCGTGATGGGTCGGACACGACTTCGCAACTAACAACAACAACAACAAGTATCCCCAACAAAGAGCCAATACAATTTCTGTTCAAATAGGTTCAGCTAAGCCAAGGTCATCATTTGCTGAGCATCCTTTCCATTGTCAAACTCTTGTCAGGAAATTCTTCCTAATATCTAACCAAAGTTGCCTTGTTATTTAAGCTTGCTGCCTTAGCATCCAGTCAGAGCTGAAGAACCCTCTTGGACGAGAGGTGAAATGTCTTCAAAGAAAAGCAAGGAAGTCCAGTTGCCTCCTGAAAAAGCACCTTTGGGACAACCATGATCTGGATGGCTGAGAATCTCCATAGATGCCACAGCATTTTGTGTGCCTCGGCATATGGTCTTGCTGGCCACATGACCCCGGAAGCGTCTTTGGACAATGCTGGCTCCCTCGGCTAGGAAATGGGGATAAGCACCACCCTCTAGAATCAGATATCACTGGCAGGGGAAACTTTTATCTTTACCTTTACAGTTTAACTATAATTTATTGAATAAATCCAAATTGATGGGTTTACAGAAGATATAAAACATGATTCACAAATCACAATAGGCAAGTCTGCATATCATGCTAAGATCCCAAAACAGAACACATTAGGCCACAGAACTGTGAACACACTGTGACGTCTGTATCGTATTGTATTTTATATCTTCTTTGGGATCTTGCAACAACTGCCTAGGCCAGTGGTGGCAAACCTTATGGCACACGTGCCAGAGGCGGCACTCAGAGCCCTCTCTGTTGGTCCATCAGGCCGCCACCGCCAACTGGAGCAGGAGCCCCGCCCAGCACAAAGGAGGCGAAGTGGCCAACTAGCAAGCTCGAGTAGAGGTGCTACAGCAGAGGTCACCAACCATTGGTGGACTGGAAGAAAAGGGAGGGGGAAGCATTTTACATGCGTGCATGTGCACACGGGGCTGTGAGCACGCACACACTGCAAATGGGGCGGGGCTAGTGCCTACTCACTAGCCCTGCCCCGTTCTTGCGTGGTGCAGCGCCTTGTATGTGTATGTTGCGGTGCGGCGGCAGCTGCCGCCGTTTTTGCACCTTGCAGCACAGTGGCCCATTTTTGCGCCCCCGGTTTTTGCTTGCCAGAGGCACTTCCCTGCCCCCCCCGAGGGCACCACAATGCTGATGTGGCCCTGGCACTTTGCGATAAATAAGTGGGTTTTGGGTTGCGGTTTGGGCACTCGGTCTCTAAAAGGTTTGCCATCACTGGCCTAGGCCATGTCTTCTTTCCACCTAAAATACTATGTAAATGCTATCTATGTCTTGAAATAAAATGCTTGAGCCGCCGCGCAAGAGGAATTAAAGAATTAGCCACAAAATAGTATTTGTAAGAGACCTTAAGTCCCTACTTACTCACAGTCCTCCAGTGAGAAAGTAGGTGTTAATCTGCACATGGGTGATTTTAAACTGATACAGGTTGCCCTCAACATACGACCGTAATGGAGCATGCCCATTACGGTCGTATGTTGTGACATTCATAAATTGTAGTCATTTAATGTGACAGTCATAAATTAACCAACCTGTTTTTATGACCTTTTTTGTGACAGTCGTTAAGTAAATGCTGCAGCTGTTAGGCAAACTCATTGCCAAGTGACCGGTTGTAAGTGTAATACAGGGCACATTTCAAGAATTCAGGAGAACAATATGGGAGAGGCCTCTGCATAATCATAACTCAAATAATTCAACCTTTGGCCTCTGGTTACTCTTTGTAGTTATAAAGTAATGCTCAGAACCCTCCATAGTGGAAAGTTCTACGAACCAATCATATCCTCAGCTATTAATATTGAAAAGGTATCTTCAGCACTCTTTGCTTTCTCCTGAATAAGCTGTAGCTTTTCCCTACTCACCATGATGGAAATCAGTATGCCAAATACAAGAATCTAAATCAACCCAATATTAAATTAGATTTTATTATGCTATTATTATTATGCAAAAGTTGGCTGGAAACTCAACATTAAGAAAACCAAGATCATGGCATCCGGCCCTCTCAATTCCTGCCAAATAGATGGGGAAGAAATGGAGGTAGTGACAGATTTTATCTTCCTGGGCTCCAAGATCACCACAGATGGAGACTGCAGCCAAGAAATTAAAAGACCCTTGCTCCTGGGGAGGAAAGCTATGGCAAATCTAGACAGCATACTAAAAAGCAGAGACATCACCCTGCCAACAAAAGTGCGTATAGTCAAGGCCATGGTTTTCCCAGTTGCAATGTATGGCTGTGAAAGTTGGGCCACAAAAAGGCTGAGCGCCAAAGAATGGAGGCTTTTGAACTATGGTGCTGGAGAAGACTCCTGCGAGTCCCCTGGACTGCAAGGCGATCAAACCGGTCAGTCCTAGAGGAGATCAACCCTGACTGCTCTTTAGAAAGCCAGATCCTGAAGTTGAAACTCAAGTACTTTGGCCACCTAATGAGAAGGAAGGACTCCCTGGAGAAGGGCCTAATGCTGGGAAAGATGGAGGGCAAGAGAAGAAAGGGACGACAGAGAATGAGGTGGCTGGATGGAGTCACTGAAGCAGTAGGCGTGAGCTTAAATAGACTCCAGAAGATGGTAGAGGACAGGAAGGCCTGGAGGAACGTTGTCCATGGTGTCGCGATGGGTCGGACACAACTTCGCAACTAACAACAACAATGCTATGGTCAATAAATGACCATGTGCCTGGATTAGTATTTATACAGATACTCTCCAAACCACCGATAGCCTTATACAGAAATATGTTTTTGTTTAGTGTGAATTACTACTAGGAGTATTCAGATGCAAAGGCAAAGTACAGGTAGTCCTTGACTTACAACCATTTGTTTAGTGATCATTCGAAGTTACAACGGCACTGAAAAAAATGACTTATGACCGTTTTTTACACTTTCGACCGTTGCAGCATCCCCAAAATTCAGATGCTTGGCAACTGACTCACATTTATGACAGTTGCAGTGTCCTGGAGTCATGTGATCACCTTCTGTGACTTTCTGACAAGCAAAGCCAATGGGGAAGCCAGACTCATTTAACAGTCGTGTTACTAACAACTGCAGTGATTCACTTAACAACTGTGACAAGGTCGTAAAATGAGGCTAAAGTCACTTAACAACTGTCTTGCTTAACCCCAGAAATTTTGAGGTCAATCATGGTCAGGGACTACCTGTACATGTGGGTTCTCAGGAAACACTTTCCGGTTTATGTAGGTCCTTTTAAACAGCTGCATTTTTCCCAGCTTTATGCAGCTGCACTCCACAAGGGAAGCACAATCCACAGAAAACATGCATTTTGGTTTTAAAAGTCGTGGACAGTTGCTCTAGGATAGGGTTAGGCAACCTTGGCTCTTTTATGACTCGTGGACTTCAACTCCCAGAATTCCTGAGCCAGCCACGCTGGCTCAGGAATTCTTGGAGTTGAAGTCCACGAGTCATAAAAGAGCCAAGGTTGCCTACCCCTGCTCTAGGAGCTACCCTTTGCACTCCAAAATTTCCATCCTGCCTTTTGAATCCAAAAAGCTACACAGAGGGAACAATAAGCATTATTTTGCCATTTTAATCGGCTTTCCAGAACAGGGGGCAGAAGGAAAAGTCTGTGTTCACTCAAGCCACTGAAGGACAGTTTAGCTAGCACTGTGCTCAAATCCTGCCCATGTGATTAATTTATGTTTCACTATGTTCGGCAAATGCAGGAAATAAAGTAAACTACAGTTCAATTAATCATGTCAGGTAACCTCAGCCACACAATAATTTGCACCAAGACCATAACCATATAAATTAGGGAAGTAACTAGTGAAAAGGAAGAGTGTAAATTCATGTATGTGATATGTTGGCATCTTTTAGAAGGACTTATTATCTATGTGTTTTGCAACTGACGCAACAATTACAGGTAGTCCTCGATTTAGAATTCATTTAGTGACCATCTGAAGTTACAACAGCACTGAAAAAAGTGACTTATGACCATTTTTCAGACTTACAACCATTGCAGCATCCCCACGGTCACGTGATCAAAATTCGGATGCTTGGCAACTGATTTTTATGACGGTTGCAGCGTCCCAGAGTCATGTCATCCCTTTTTGCGACCTTCTGACAAGCAAAATCAATGGGGAAGCCAGATTCACTTAACAACTGTGTTTGCTAACTGCAGTGATTCACTTAACAACTGTGGCAAGAAAAGGTTGTAAAATGGGAACAAAACTCACTTAACACATGCCTCGCTTAGCAACAGAAATTTTGGGCTCAACTGTAGTCGTAAGTCGAGGACTACCTGTAATTATAGAAGCACTCTCTCTATATACTTTCCCATGCTTGGATATCCACACTGAAATTTAAACAAGAAAAGTAGGCAAAGGACTGAGAACAAAAGACCCTTCTGCAAGATTTTACCCAGATGGGTGGTGTTCTTTTCTACAACCACAATCACAACAATACAAACTCAGAGCTCTAAAGAGGAAGGCAAGCAGAAGTTTGGAAACTGCCCGGCTTCCCTTTGAACCAGCTGACACCCCCCCCTCCCGCTTTGAACTCTCCGCGTTGTGCAAATCCAGCCTGGAAGTTGAGTTAGAATAGAATTACAGAGTTGGAAGGGACCTTGGAGGTCTTCTAGTCCAACCCCCTGCTCAGCCAGGAAACCCTCTACCATATTCAGACGAACGGCTTGTCCAGTCTCTTCTTTAAAACTTCCAGCGTCCGAGCACCCACAACTTCTGGAGGCAAGTTGGTCCACTGGTTAATTGACGATTTTCACTGCGTGGCAGAAAGACGGTTTTAGCCCGGAAATTGCGGCCACGAGCGGGGTTGCAAAAGCCACGGGCTGGCCTAGAGATCCATCCGGGCTGGACCAGCCACGGACGGGCACCGGCGCCCTGGAAGCCACAAGGCCGGGGAAACAAAAGCGGGGCCGAAGCCAGCGGCCCTCCCTGGGAATCGGCCGGCCTCTTTTTCAAAAACGGCAAAGCCAAGGCGGGTGGGCCGAGGGGGCGTCCCTGCCCCAATTCTCCCGCGTCAGCCTGCTCGGGGTTAAAGGGTCCCCCCCCACCGGCAGAGCCCTCACCTGCTCGGAGGAGCGCCCCACCAGGCTCCGCTGCTGCTGCTGCCGCCGAGATCTCCTCCAACTCCTCGGCGTCTCGCAGCGGCCGCGGCTGCTCCACGTTCGGCTTCAACGTGGCAGCGGGAGCACCGCCTTCATCGCGCCGGCTTCCGGGACTAACCGACGCCCGCCCGAAGGCTGGGCTGGGTTGGGCCTCCTCCGCCACGCAAGCGCGGAGCCCGCCGCCTTTGTGGCCTCCCGGGGCCGCCAGCTAAGCCGGGCGAAGCAAGGGCGAAGGGCCTCTGCCCGCGTGCAAAGCGGAGCCGCCGACTAGGCTACCATGGCGAAAGGTGCTGCCGAGATCGAGGCCCGAGGGCTACGCCGGGCTCCTGCCGCTCAGCCCGGGGCAGAGAGGGCGGGCATTGGGGCAGTCAAAAGTCTGCGTAATTTTGCAGACACTAGAACAGTGTTTCTCAACCTTGACCATTTTAAGGCATGTGGACTTCAACTCCCAGAATTCCACAGCCAGCATTGCTGGCTGTGGAATTCTGGGAGTTGAAGTCCACATGCCTTAAAATGGTCAAGGTTGAGAAACACTGCACTAGAACAAAATTTAGCTGCATTCAAGGGACTCGGATGCTCTCCTTGAATGTAGCCAAGTTGTGTTATACTGTCTGCAAAATTAAGCAGACTTTTGACTGCCCAATCCACCACCAATTGTTCAGTATTATCGCCTCTTTATTTCATTTGACTTTATTAATGTCTCAAAAGCAACTGGACAGATTTTTTTTTTGAGGAAGAAGAGGGGGGAAAAAGAGATGTCTCACTTCCCATCCAATAGTACTTCCATCTCCCCCACCATCCAGTACAACTGTTGAAGCTTTCCCAGTGGGAAGCCAAACGGGGTTTTTTTTTTCTTCCTCCTCAAAAAAAATCAGTCATTGCTTTAAAAAATATATAACACCTTTGAGACAACTGTAACCTGGATGACTGAGAATCTTCATAGACATTTGACTTTATTAATGCTTCTTACTTGGTGTAAGCCCTCTTCCCACCCTCCCAGAAGGAAATATTTTGGGGGGTATTAAAAAGGCAGAATATTATATTCCCCCCCCAGGAAAGCAGGCCAGGTCTGTAGAAATGCAGATTTGATAATCTTAATAGCCCCAAACAGAAACTCAGCAGGCCAGGTCTGTAGAAATGCAGATTTGATAATCCCATTCAGAAAGTCTGAGGCCCCATTCATGAGCAAATACTACTGCAGAAACCCATTCAAGACAGGATCTTTCGAAATCGTTTGGAGCAAAACTGATAGCTAACAATAGCAGAGTGATAGGATTAGAAACAGTAACCCCTCACCCAAAAGAATTCAACACAGGACACAGCCATCAGCCACAGGGAACCAGACATGAGCTTTAGGACATAATAGGATTAACCCACCACCATCAGAATACAAAAAGGGCACATTCAGACTCAGGTCAAAGTACATGACACAGGAAATACAAAGCCACATGAACAGGAACAACTCCAAACATAAAAGCCCAAGAAGGTATAAAAACCCACCACGCCCAGCAACAGGTGGTCAGCTGCTTGAGTCACATGCTGTTGTGGTTCTGCTCTTTAATAAACTAGAACCTTTTTTTCTAAAGTAGTCTCCATTTTGTTTATTCCAGGCTTGGATTGGACCCTGATGAAGATTTTTCTTTCAACATTGGAATGCTGGTCTGTGACTGCAATAAAACTATTATTATGGTGGGCATCCAGCTTGGCCATTAGGTATGATGGTGAATGCTTTTGTAATTAATCCTGGCTTGAGGAAACCCATTGGGTAGGTTCAAGCATCACGCTAAGCCACATTGTACAAGTGATAGCAGTCTAGGGCTCTAGGCAGTACACTAAGCTACTGGTATAACTAAATTGCTTGCTGCTGGATCCCCACATCATGTTCAGACATGCTTCTTTTTGGCTGGAGGAGGTTATAGATTAGATCTATGACTAGCCCTGTTTTCTGCTCTTAAGCCATTGCACAGAATTGCTAAAAAAGCAAATAAAATCTTTTCATTTAACAGGTTAGTTATGTCGTACACCACAAAAATAAAGCCATAAAGCATGACAAAAAAATGTCCAACCCTAATTTTAATGCCTAAATAATATATCTTAGAACAGCAGCAAACCAGTATTTTCTGTTTACATGAGATGAGGGAAAACACCACTAAAATAGTCATACAAAAATCTGAAATATTTTTCAAGCAAAAGTTTAAAGCAATATTATTTACTGATACATGTGTGATTTGTAACTCTTATAATTCCCAGCTAAAATAGGCAAAAACTGGGAAATATGGGTGCTTTCGTATAAAAATATCTGGTAGTGCCAGTTTTGAAAAGATAGCCTTGAATTCTATGGCAACTTGGTAACATAGCCATAAGAGATCAGATGAGGAAATTTAAAGGCCTACAATTATGTGTCATCAAGTGGTTTTTGACTCCTAGTGACCACGTAGATAAGATGAAGTTCTGCAATCCTTAATTTTTAAGCAATGACCCACTTTTTCCTGTAACTCCAAAGTTTGCTCAGGCTGATCATTTCACAATAAAGGACTTCTTTTATTTAAAGTTGTAATGCTGCATAGAAATTACATATTTATATATCTTTAAATAAACATCTCAACTCCTCTCAGTGCTTAACAATACTTATGAATTCAGCATCCCCTTTAATAATACAGTATAGAAATCAAAACACGTAAGGCAACATTAAGGTATTTTTTTATTATAAACAAAATCAGGAAAATACAAGACATTGCCTTCTATATTTTTGACAAACCTTGAAGTTCATCTCCCCATTTGTGTTGGAAATTTGATCCATCAGATTACAAAGGAGTTAAGAACAGTTTTAAAAACTGAGGGGAAAAAAATCAGATGAATTGGTGAAGAATTCACAACATGAATGTTCTACCATTTAAAAACATATCTAAGGAATAAAAGAAAGGTTTTATCTGTAACTTGATTTTTATAAGTTGCATTTTTAATGTTGACATGCAGGTGAGATAAATTTTAGTTTTTGATAACAAGGAACAGTATATTTAAAAATGATCCCATTTTATGTGAACATTTTAATCATTAAGGATCCCTGTATGGGACCTGTCTAAAGGTATAGATTGCCACAAAATACAGAATAGTATGTGCAAATATTACACAAAATAGTCCTATGAATGATACCATATACAATAATCTAATAATAAAGCTAATTTTACACGAAACATTTTGTATCTGTGCGATCAATCTGATAATATGCATTCAGAAGGACAGGTTGAATTGTCACAATACCTCTTTATTTAGCTACCAAAACCACAAAATTGCAAACAATTCACTGGTTTATTCTGCAGCTAACAAAATACAGCTATAAGTTTAAGTGACTAGTATATGAACCCCATCTTTATAGACCACCATTAAAATGTATGGTTTGCTCAACCGTGACCCAGCTTAACAATTATACCCCCATGTGGACCAATTATTTTATTCTCCACTATTATTACAAAATATTGTAATGGTTACCTGGACATCCTCCAAGAGAAATTTCTTGTTTCCTGAAAGCAGGAAAAAGAGTACTGTGAATAATATATAAATAGCATAAATTATACTTTCTTCTATAGGTTGAAATATACTTTACTCAAAACTGAAATATAACAGAATATGGTGTCCTCATCTACGTGGATAATAATCACAGCAAATCATGATGTGAACAGCAAAAATGTTTTAATCATTGAACACCACAAAAAAGAAAGATAACAGCCTAAACATCAATTTTACAAATACGCAAATATATTAGCCTGGCATTTTAAAAGTACATTATTTTTTAATAACTACTGTATGCATAGTATCTGCTTGGCTAGTCTGACCTAGCAGAGTTGGTGTGCTCCAGATTCCTTGAATTAAGCACCATTTATTGGGACTCTGGAAGAACATTTTCTCTATAATAGTGCCTGCATTCTCGAACAAGATTCCTCCTGAGATTCAAATAGGATAATCTCTATCCTACTGTTATTTTGAAGGTCTCTAAAGATGTGACTCTGCCCAGCCCTTTGGCAAGAGATGATTTACACCACATTTCTTTTCTTTGTTCCCCATCCAGGTTTGTTTTTCCTGCCCTCAATATTTGTTTTGTGTTGTTTTGCATTTTTAAATCTTTTTAAAAGTTTGTAAACTGCCAGAATCAGTGGGAACCAGGCAGTATATAAATCTAATTGCTAATAATAATTTTGTGGCAGACTTCTGAATCTTTTATAAACAGTATCAACTCATACAAATGTTAAATAATCATAATGCATTCTTAGTTATATTTTAAGGGCACATTCATTGCAATCAAAACCTATCAATGTTATTATTCTTTATTAATGCATTGTAATACAAAGTAACTCTGGGTGGCTTACATTAAAATATCACAATGTAAGAACCCATAAAACCCCAACCCAGCGGCGGCAACCATACAAACCTATCCAAATCTGAAGAATCTGTTTCAACATACAATATAATACATGAAAAGGAATATTCAAGGGACAAAAAAAATCCTTACCTCAAATTGTGAGACTCCATGTTCCAAACATTGCACGTGTATAACTCTTTAAGAAAGCAAAACAAAATTAACAATTCGTGGGGTTTTTTCCCATCCAAGGGTAAAATGGTAGATGTCTAAAGCACAGACTACAGCTAGAGGTTTGGGATGCATGTCCTTAAATGTAAATCACATTATGCATTTAATATTTTAATTGCCACGTTTTACCACAAGGTAAAGGGCCACTTTAGTGGGTGCACCAAAAGGGGCCACAAAGTCCTTGGCTCAGAGAATCCCTCTATATAACCATCAAAAACCAACTTAGTGCCAGGCGTTGCTCCGACCCCCGATTCCCCCCCCCCGCATCTAAGCGTTCCCGGAACTTCAGTAATTCGGATTTGCCACCCAACATGTGGCTTATAAGCCAGGAAGGCATCCGAATTAAAAAAAAAAAAATGCAAGCAGCAGGGAAGCAAATCCCTACCCACGTGCCCTTCAGCCGCGCAGACTACAACACACATCATCCCCTCCCGCGAGCCTGACGCTCGCCTCTTTCGCTAGAACTGAAGGCATGAATCCTCCTCGTGCGAAAGAGCGAGGCGGTTACTCTCCCTCCCCCGACACCACGGAATCCTCGTAAGCAATTCGAAGGAAAAAGAAAAATATCCACTGGAATTATTTTCTGATTTCTATTTATCTGACTAATCCCCCACGGCGAGGAGAGAGCGCCCTTTGCTCCACCACGCCCGGCTCAGACACCCATTTCTCTCTCCCCCCCCCTCCCCGACTCCTCGCAGCACCAGCCACAGTCGGAGGCCCCGCGCGAAAGAAAGCCGCGCGCCAGAATCCGCGAATAAAGCCTACTCCAGGGGTAGGCAGCGGTTGGCTCTTTTATGACTCGTGGACTTCAACTCCCAGAATTCCTGAGCCAGCCATGCTGAGGGGAAAGGGAGAGGTTTCCAAGCTGAGCCATGCTGGCTCAGGAATTCTGGGAGTTGAAGTCCACGAGTCATAAAAGAGCCAAGGTTGCCTGCCCCTGGCCTACTCCCTTTCCGTTCTAGCCGCGCTCCCATTGGCCTTAACCAAACGCTGGCTTTGATTGGCACATGTCTTTTTTCCGCTTCCGGTTGTGCGAGCGTTCGGCGGTCAGTTCCATAGCCATAGAGAGAGTTATACTAACTAAGGAATGCGGCAATTCTCCTTAGCGCTTCCGGCGCCACTTCCGCTTTTGTTTGTCAAGGACAGGGGTAGTCAACCTTGGCTCTTTTATGACTCGTGGACTTCAACTCCCAGAATTCCTGAGCCAGCTTAGCTGGCTCAGGAATTCTGGGAGTTGAAGTCCACGAGTCATAAAAGAGCCAAGGTTGACTACCCCTGGTCAAGGAGGTGATGGAGTTCTTTCTTACGGGGGTTCCGCTAACGGGAAGACAAAGAAAGCCATGGCGCCATTTTCCTGCGGAAGGATTCCTCTCCCCTGCAGGAGAGAGGACGTCGGTTCGAATTTGGTATCTCAACGGAAGGGGAACCAAAGGACAGGCAGGATCCCTCAATTGACCCGTCAAGGAATGGCGCCTCTCAAGAGGAGACTTTTTCCAGCTGTCCTCTGTTACGGCCGATCGCCCGGGCACGTCCATTTAACTCTCTCGACAAGGATACAGAAGCTACTGCCATCTTCCGCTCTTCGACTTTCCAAGCTAGGCAACGATTCTTGGAATATCCTGGAATCTCAAGCCAAGGTCTGCCAGAGGCAGCCGTGGGCTGTGGTTGACCACGTTGGAGCGCTACCGTCATAAAGTCCTAAACTCAAACTTGGTGCTTCGTATTGTAGACCAAAGTTGGAAACTTTGGCGACTTTAAGATGGGTGGACTTCAACTCCCAGAATTCCCCAGCCAGCATGGGGAGATAGTCTGGCTTGGCTGGGGAATTCTGGGAGTTGAAGTCCAAACATCGTAAATCCGCCAAGGTTGAAAACCATTTGTAGTGGGACAATGTTAGTTTGCGGTGGCTCGGAGTTCTTCAGCTCGGAAGTTCAGGACCCGGGACAGCGGGATGAGCCGAGAGAGGAGTTTTTTGGCAATGATGTGAAAGGGGCTGGGTCCCACCACACTTCTAAAAGCAGATTTGGTGGAGAATGCAATAAAGAATAAAGCCTACTTTATAAATGACAGTGGCTGGGTTCACAAAGCACCGCACCAGGGGTTGTTAAGCTGTATCATGGCTTAAAGTCTAACATAGTTCAGTTATATGTGGCTTGGTTTGGGTTCGGCATGTTGGGCGATCCCAGTCATTATGGTATGTAAACACGGTGTGGTATCAACCCAGCCGGTTTAGGTTTGAAGTTCTCATTAAAACGTGGCTAACAAACCATGGCTTAAGACAAATATGAATCTAATAGAAAGGAGAAAGAAAATAGAAAGAAATACAGTACTGGCAATATATGTAGGAACCCTAAACTTGGTTCTTTTAATCTTAGAATTTTTTAAATGATGCATTATGGATATCTCAGCATATCATGGCAACATCTGACCTGGAGAAAAAAGAAACAATTAAAAGTCTGCTACGACGACTCCCTGTCCCCAGCAAAAAAGAAAAAGAAAAAAATTCTAAAGCTCACAATAGTGTTTGAATATCACCTTCATGGAAATAATGGTGCTGGCACTTTGCAGCATCCCAGTTTCCTATTTATTTTAAAACAATCTGAAAGCAAAATAGTGTATCCCAGGCACAAATCTGTACATGCCCAGTAAACAATTTAAATAAAAATCATACAAAACGAATGAGGAAAAGCTAAAAATAAAAACAAGCGGTAGCTTGCTGTTTTTATAGGCAATTCAGCCATGGGGAGAAGGCTCAGATAGGAGGGACGGAAAGCAGCACAGGTGTCTGCAATTTTCTCAGCAGCCTGCTTTTCCACAGGTTGTAACAGTCATTTGGTTGGTTCTGAAACTGACTGTGGAAAGCTCTAATCCTCACAGGCATCCTTAAATGTTTACATCCTTCAGTATAGCTATGTTACATTTCTGCCATTGTCTGCAAGTGTGTTTCCAGGAAAATGCAAGGGGATGGTTGTCTGCTCTAAAGCCCTTCATAGCATGGGGCTGAGTTATTTGCAGGACCCCAATTGTTTCTGTCCCATAAAGTCTAGCAGGAGAGACATACTGTAAATCCCATGTTGAATAAACGTTATCTCCAGCAAATTCAGTAAATTTTACACCTTTATACCAGTTTTTAAAATGTTTTTAAGTTGTAGTAATTAACACACAAAATGAATGCAGAGTTTTATTTGGCAAAAGAAGGGGAGGGAGGGGAAGAGCATTGAATGGCATTCAAAAATCAGTTCAAGGCTGCAAGATTGTGATGGAAATTCAGATACCCGAATGGTTCCTACGGTAGTGCAATTTCTAAGCACCAGGTATTATGTTTAGAAATAAGGTGCTGGAATGACACAAGTTTCTGAAGTTATGATGAATGTGCAAATAAATGGGCCAGGTTGTATAATAGAAGCTGTTCGTTTCTGGAGTTTTCGTGATACAACATGTTCTTGGTGATTTCTATGTAATAATTCAATATGGTAATATTCAGCATGGCTGGCTATGGAATTCTGGGAGTTGAGGGCTACACATTTTCAACTCGCCAAGGCTAAGAAATAGTAGCATAGTTTCCCTTGTTTCCTAGAGAAATCAGTGGCAAAAATTAAAGTCCGGGTCCCTCAGTGGGTCCCATCTATTACGAGTAGGTAACAGTGCAGGGCAGGGGTCTTCAAACTTGGCCCTTTTATGACTTGTGGACTTCAACTCCCAGAATTCCTCAGCCAGACCCTTGGTGTAGAGACTTCTTTCTGTAATACTATTCAGATGACAGACCACTTTGGAGATGTCATGTCAACTAGCTACTGTACATGATTGTGGTTCTATTAATGACACCGTATCAAGAATTAATCTGAAGATAGAAGTAGGCTTTCCTGAAGGGTGTCAATTATAACAACTTTAGGAGGGAATAATGTAGTGGGAATACCCAAGAGCATTAGAAGTTTTGTCTTCTGAGTCTCTAGTGAAGTGTGAATGTAATAATTTCCAGTGGCCCCAACGGAAGCATAATTCACCCAAATTACTGGATGGTTATTCAGGATACAATGAAAGAATCTTACATAATGATCATTTTAAAACACTGCTTTTTACAACTAGTCCATATCACCGCCCTTGTTGTGATAAACAGGTGATCTGGTTAGGCTGTCATCCCTTATAAGCAGGACTTGGGGCTGAATATTTATAGACATGAACTACAGGCTTTTAAAAATGTCTTAAATTGTAATATAATAATCTAGACTTTTATAATTAAGTGTGCTTTTACTAACCAGCACTAACCTGATGAGGTTTTGTTAACTATTCAACAATTATGGAAAAGGACAGCCAGTAAATGCCTTGCTTTCGCAAAATTTTAGAGGAGAAAGTGTTTTAACAGAAGAAACTTAGAGGACAAAAAGAGAGAGAAAGCAAAGTCTACATGTCAACATCAGCATCAATAACAACATAACAAATTATATAAGGAAACATTAAAGCAAAAATGAGAAGTTTAATTTTGAAAAAAGTTTCAGATGACACATTTTAAAAATTAGTGACAAGTGAATTGTCAAGTTGTGGTGGTCATGCTAATGAAATCTAGTACAGTGGTACCTTGGTACTTGGCTGCTTCAAAACTCGTTGAATTTGGTACTTAACACATTTTGAAGTGAAAATGTTGTCCCGGTACTCGACGCACTGCAAAAGGAATTGGGGGACAGTTGCAGAGGGCGGACAGGAAGTCAGCCATGCTGGGAAGGTCGCTGACATAGGAAAAGGGACAGATAGGAAGTCCTTCCCGCAAAACAAAGGGTCACGTAGTAAGTCACATGGTTTGTTTGCTACTCATCTTTTTTAGTACTTGCCGTGCTTCCCAGAACAAATTAAGCATAGGTACCAAGGTACCACTGTAATTTCTTCATATTACTGACTTTAGCAAAAAAAAACACCTTTGTCAATTTGTACATAATAGTATAAACATTTTATTTTTTTCTTTATCTGACATTTGTTTTTACAATATAGAAAAGTGTATTCTTTTAATAGGTCTAGTAATATAAATTTTATCTATTTTTGGATGTAAACCATAACTAGAAAATTTTCCCAAATACCCTCCCCCATCTCAAAATCTGCTAATAAGGGGATGCAATATAAAAGCATTCTGGCTAAGCAGCTCCTAATTATTATTATAGGGGCTTTGAAAGAAACACTGCAGAATCTCAGCTGACGGAGAGGATCACAATGCAGGCATAATTTGATAAGCTGCTGTCAAGATCTTGATATATTTTTACTAACCTGTGAGCACTTTCATGCAAACAATCAAGAAAAACTCAAAGGGGAGAAGATCCAAGCTAGGTAGAAGAGACAGCTTGTTTTATGAGACAAAAAACTAGCTTTCTTTGATTGCACCTTCTTCAAATCTTTTACACACAATTCCATTATACATAATCTACAACCAGAATCCAAACTTCACAGGTTTTCTGCACACTTATAAATACACATCACAAAAAAAGGTGCAAGTTAAAATAAGACACAGAATATGTACAACATAAAACAAATGTAATTCTAGACAAAACAATGGATGTTTGAAAAATAACTTGATCAATTTTTACTTTACCCACTTACACTAGTTTACATTTATACAAATCTTGTTGTATGGACATTTATGAAAGTAGTAAAAAGGCAAGTCTTCATCTACTCAGAAAATTAACAAACTCTCGCCCACCCAAAAATAATTCTATATGTAAAAGAATTATATTGAAATAAAGAGCTTCCCTTTCAGGGTTGTGTGTAATTTAAGCAAGTCTGCTATGTACATACATATTGTAATACAATAGAACATGTGTTTGCGTGTGTACATATATCTATACACACCCCACAATTCTATGGAGATAATATCCATTTCGAGAAAAAAAATTGCAGCACTATAATTACAGAGCAGGCTACATTATCTAACAGGTGCTTGCTAATTCAAACGTGGAACTTAGACATTCATAAACTCATTTAACGATTTCTTCACTACAAAACCATGCAGTTGTGTTTTGCATTTTAATAGCTTTTATTACAAAGGTTCTCTCTCTCCTAAGCAGTTCCATCCAAATAATGTTTTTCCACTCTTTTCTCTCTTTCCCAAGGAAATCTCTTACGTTTTTGTCCTAAGACTATGCTTCTAAAATACACTTTTAAAATATAAACTAAGCCAATTCAATAACAAAAAGAACGCACACAGCTTAAAATTGGTTTGAACACTGCTAAAAGAACATCTCGGCTGAATACTTAACTGGGACTAATGCTTGTTCTTGGCTGAAGAAAAAAAAAGATTGACCACCTCAGTAATACCTTTCCCTCCTTTTCCAATTGAAATATTTTCACGTACTGCACAAGCAGATATAGCTCTACAAGTTTCCACTGTCTTATCCACTTCAGCCATAGCCCAACAGACTGAAGACACGTGAAAGGTCATGGATGTGAGTACAAAGTCTATCATTATTGCAGAGTGGCCACTGTTCCTCCTACTGTAAATGACAATCACACAGCTGTTTGTTTTTTTTTTAAAAAAAGACACCTCAGCTTTCAAAAGATGCACTCTCCACACTGCGCCATGCGCACTTTAAAACAAAACTCACACAGTTCTTATAAAGGCAGTAAATGAGCTACGTCTAAGTAATTCGCTGACAATGGATGAGAACCACATTAGGAAACGTACTGACTTCTTCCCTTTCCATTTAAAAATCTCTTTTTCAAAAACAATTTCACCATGTATAATCTGGAAAGGAGGCAAAAAGATTTGAGAAACATTTAAGAGGCCCAAAAGAATTGCTAAAGTTTGCTTCTACTGGAATCTCAGACAGTATAGTAAGAACATCCACCATTTTACACAACTGAAAGTAGCCTCTAATTTTAGCATCTCCAGATATAATGGGTTTTTTGGAATCTTCAGGGATGTGGAATTTTGTAACTTGAACGCCAGATTTGGGGAAGAAACAAATATAGGGAAGTCTAAACTAAGGATCATCTTGTCATCCTTTTAGCATTAAAGAGGAAATATTACCAAGAGTTCCTTAGTTTACAAATGTCCCCAGTATTGCTTCCATTAACAAATATGGGCACGATCGTCAATTTATTTCCACATATTCCTGCCATATGAGTAAAGCTTAGATACTACAAATATAAATTAAGATTAAATTCATTTAAGATTTATTTTTTTATTTGTCTACTGAAGTATTTGAAGGAGAAATTGGGAAACTCAACGGTTGACTGGATAACAATAGTTAAGATTCTAAACAAACAAGAGACAGGTTTTCCTCATTTTGTCGTACGGCATTTAGCAGAAATGTTAAAAATCTAATTACACTGACGTTTGTCAAATAAAATATCAATCCCCTTGAAAGCTAGACATTAAAATGTCTCATTAAAATTTGGAATACATGTATTTTACAGTGATGTATTTTTAAAAACATACCAAAATAATTAAGATATCAATTATGACCTTGATTTTTTTTAAAATCAATGTTATTATATATATATTTGCAGCTATCACTGCTATGGTGTCAATAGTTTAAGATCAACAGACAAGGCACTGTCACTGAGTTAGATTGGGGTCAACAAGACAACTTCTAAATTTGCATATATTTTTTTAGCTGTTTTCCAGCAAATATTTATTTCTAATAATTTCCAGTCAGCATTATCTCATCCACAGATGTACCACTGCCTATATTTTTTTGCAAATATAATCTGTGCTATGATGCTGAATGAATGGGCTGGAAAAATCTATCCAGTGTACGGATATTGTTCTTATAAGAATATCCAGGCATTTCAATTCGTTTTGCACAAACGTTGCTCCTGATAAACTGACTAGTTTCTTTCTTCTTCTCCTAAATACAAAAGTCAACCGTATCAATTGCAAATAATAATTTAAAGCAGGGGTCTTCAAACTTGGCCACTTTAAGACTTGTGGACTTCAACTCCCAGAATTCCTCAGCCAGCCCTGGCTGGCTGAGGAATTCTGGGAGTTGAAGTCCACAAGTCTTAAAGTGGCCAAGTTTGAAGACCCCTGACTGAAAGAACTGCTTCTAGAATACCCTTTTAAGGAGAATAAAGGGAAGGAAACCAGCTAAGCTTTGCACTGTCCCAGGTTGTTTAGAGGTTGGGAATAAAATGCATCTTGTATCTGTGAAGTAAAAGAGAGTTAGGCTAAAAAAAGGTAAAGCGTCATTGCGAAGTTCCTACGTTAACATATACACCAATGGAAACTTCACAGCACCAGTTAACCAACGACGAATGCTGCTGTGAACCAGAAAGTGTCCGTGTGCCTTTTAGTGTCCCAGTTCGAGCAAAGCCCGTTTTTTCAAGAATCAGCAGTTCATGGCACAAGGATCACTTTTGGATTTTCCTGCCGAGTTAATGATTCTCATTAGACAACGTCCAAATTCCTCTAGAATCATCCGTTCTGCTACGGCTTTGGATTTTCCTGCTTTCTCGGCCTGTTCGGCCTGCGCCAGTAAACAGTCACAGGTCGCGTCAGCAACCTCCTTTGTTACAAACGTAAAGGGCAACCTGGAAAGGAAAAGAAATTTAAAAAAAAAAGCATGAGCTGTGCACTTGGAACCACCACACTTTTTTGAGTTAACTGATATACCGAGCTATTCACAAACCACAAAAGGAAGATTTTGGTCAGTGATGGCGAACCTTTTAGAGACTGAGTGCCCAAACTGCAACCCAAAACCCACTTATTTATTGCCAGGTGCCAGGTGGGCGTGGCCCACA
>NW_015386390.1:1886018-1899795 GCF_001527695.2 Protobothrops mucrosquamatus
ACTCAGGGCGGTGAACAGGCGATAATAAAAATCACAATAAATATCTATTCTAAAATCAAATTAAATAAATAAAGGCCTGCTCTAAAATACCCCATATAAAAACCTATACTAAAACCTAATTAAGACTACGCCAGGCCGGCCGCACGAAATAGATGGGTTTTCAGGGCTCGGCGAAAAAGGCGCAGGTCCGCAGTTGTACATAGGTCGGGGGGTAGGTCATTCCAGAGGGCAGGAGCTGCCACAGAGAAGGCTCTCCCCCTGGGGGTCGCCAGCCGGCATTGACTGGCCGACGGCACCCTAAGGAGGCCCTCTCTGTATTTGGTAGGAGGCGGTCTTGCAAATACCTAGGTCCATTGCCATGGAGCGCTTTAAAGGTTGTTACTAACACCTTGAAGCGCACCCGGAAGGCCACAGGCAGCCAGTGCAGCTCACGCAGCAGAGGTGTTACATGGGAGTATCTAGAGGGAGAGTGGGCGTGGCTGTGTTGGTCATGGCAGATTGGGTGGGTGTGGCCAAGGTGGATGTGATCACGTTGATGTTGCTCGTGGGGAGGGACGCCTGTGGGGGCCGGGCAGGGTTGGGGGAGATCCAGGGGGTCTCTGGCAGGTGGGGCGGTGGGCAGGAGGCTCGTACTGCGGGGTGAGGCGAGGCAAGGCGAGGCAGGGTGGGGGTGCCATTGTCACAGGGCAAGGCGAGGCAGGGGCCGGGGCGGCTGCTGCCTGACACCATCGGCCCTTGCACACAGAGGCCAGCGAGCGCATGGGTGCTGGGATGCATCTGGCCATGTGGGACCTCGGCAAGTTAGCGGGCGGCTGGTTGAAGAGGGACGGTTGCCATCTCCGGGGCATGACGCGCGTGCCCACAGAGAGGGCTGTGAGTGCCGCCTCTGGCACGCGTGCTATAGGTTCGCCACCACTGATTTAGGTTCTTAGCAGTGCTAATGTATTTGAATTGTATTTCGCTTCCTTTCCTCTATAAGACTTAAGCATTCAGCCTTCTATAGATTTTAATTAATTAGTCTGACAGCTCTTTCTTTGGGTTTAAAAGTGCTGGACCTTTAAATCTACAACAGGGAAAATCATAAATCAGCACCCATTCATCTATGCCAGGGGTCTCCAAACTTGGCCCTTTTATGACTTGTGGACTTCAACTCCCAGAATTCCTCAGCCAGGCACGCCTGGCTGAGGAATTCTGGGAGTTGAAGTCCACAAGTCATAAAAGGGCCAAGTTTGAAGACCTCTGTCTTAAAGCAAATACAACATGCCCAATTTTTTGAAAACTAAAAAGTAGATAGGTGAAGAATTTGTATCCTTTGCTTGCTGCTGATCTACGGTTCACGGTACACCATGCTGTTGACCTTAAGCACCACTTGAGGGTCCCAAGTTCCTCAGCCCAGGCACGCTAGCTGAGGAATTCTGGGAGTTGGAAGTCCACAAGTCATAAAAGGGCCAGGTTTGAAGACCCCTGCTCTATGCAATGTATTCCACTCTCATGATCAGTCTCAGAAGGGAAAATAAAAAGAGCTTAGCCCCTAGCCAAGTGAAGAGAGAAAGAAAGCACTTAGACATGTGGGGGGAGGGGCAGTCCTCCTCTCAAAAATCTAATTTGCACGCAAGAAATGGTACAAAGCTTAACAAACCAGAAATGAACACACCTTCCCCCTCCACTTGTCAGCACTGGAGCTGGCCTGGTTAACAGATCCGAAATCTGTGAAGACAACTTTGTCTTGGCAGCCGTTTGCTGCTGGACTCGCACTTCAGCAGCATCGGCTAAGTGCATCAGTGTTTTCCGTTCCGGGCTTTCTTCAAAATTCTTGCAGCCGATACATTTGCAAATTGAAGAACACATGATCTTTGCCTGCAACAGGGAGAAATCGAAAGTCAACCGAGTGCACTTTCACTGTGGTTTAGAGAACTGCATGGAATGTACAGAATAAAGTGCTGCTAGGTACAAAATCCCGACTGCTCTTTGGAAGGCCAGATCCTGAAGTTGAAACTCAAGTACTTTGGCCACCTAATGAGAAGGAAGGACTCACTGGAGAAGGGCTTAATGGTGGGAAAGATGGAGGGCAAGAGAAGAAGGGGACGACGGAGAATGAGGCGGCTGGATGGAGTCACTGAAGCAGGAGGCGTGAGCTTAAATGGACTCCAGAAGATGGTAGAGGACAGGAAGACCTGGAGGAACGTTGTCTATGGGGTCGCGATGGGTCGGACACGACTTCGCAATTAACAACAAGGTACAAAATCGGTTACATTTGGAGCTTCACCTTTCAGTGTAACCTCCGCGAGAAAAAATACTGGCAAATCCGTGATAATTCAAGTATTGTCATAATGACCTTTCTTTCATTCCAGCTCTGTCCACGAAGATGTTCTTGTGCTGGGGATTGTTTATGCAAGTATAAAGTAGATTTTCTGACCTAGAGAAATTCAATGACTCTCCTCTTCACCACAGCTCTATTTGGCTTCTACATCACAATCTCCCTAACTGAACACAATTTCTCCATTTAGATATTATTTTAGTCTGCTATTCCTCTTATTTAGTTTTGATGATTGTTACAAAACATCCTTAAGTTGTCCATTCTTCTGAAGCCCAAATTAAGGTGAACGAGGCTATAAATATGCTGTAAAATAAATATCTGATTGCCACCTCAAAAATAATACAGGTTTTCAATTTCTGTCTCATTTCTGGCATTTACCCTTAATGAACTTCTGAAACTGTATGATCTTGATGTAGCAAATCCTCTCAGGATGGCTTTCTTGATTGTTCTTGAACCTTTTTTATAATTAAAGATGTGGCTAGCATTTTTTTAAATTTACAGCAAAGGCATTTTGACAAATAGTGTAGAAAATTAATACTAATAGAGTAATCAAAAAACTTACTAACTTGGTATGGACAGGAGGAAATAAAATTGAATTAAATCAATTTTATTGTTCCTGAAAAGCTTACTACTCTGAAATATCACCCCATCTTCTATAAAAGAATTTTCCATCTATTGCTTGACCAGAATATAGGATCATTTTTAAACAGGGGTATGGTTTTACTTCACTCAAAGAGCTACAATTATGAAGCTTCTTTTGTAGAAATGATACTCATTAAAACCATTTCACAAAAAGTTATCAAAATAGAAGCTGGAAAACCCTGAAAAACAGTCATCGTCAAATACACAGAAAGATTACTAAATAGGGAGAGAACGGTGGAAGGCCTTTATAGAAGTGAGACACTGGGATTGTCTCCATTAAGAAGATCAACCGACATTAGGAATTTTTTTAAAAGAACTGAAGATATTTTTATTAACTAGGTTTTTGGTGACTGAACACCTACTTAACTCTGAGTTTTTAAGAGGTGTAAAATATTAGTATTCCACGTAAATTTTAGAACTAAATGGTTAGATTTTTAAAATACTAGATTTTATAAGACTAAAAACAAAAAAAGCATCACCAAAAAGCTCCTTTTTACCTCATAACACTCGCAATAATTTTTGAGGCATCCAGACCTTTTGCAGTTACAACCTTTGCTGTGTCGCCTGTCCGACTCGCCTTCCTTTCCCTTCCCTATTTTAGGTTTAAAGGCTTCGGGATTTCTGTCCAGGCAGGCCTAACAAGGTAATCGTAAAGAGAGAAGGGAGAGAAGAAAGAGAGAAAACAAAATGTTAGGGTCCTGTGCAGGAAAAACTGGCAAAAACACCCATCTAATGTAGTAAAGACAACAACTGTGGTTTCCACCCACTATTCAGGAAGGAATTCATGAGTACCGTGAACTTGGGAAATGTATTTCCCCAAGATTTCCCTTTATATATATTTAAAAAACAAACCTTACCTTGATTGCTTTTTGCCTATCATTTTCATGGTCCAGGTTGTTATAGCAATTTGTACAGTTGCAATTGTTACAGAATTCCCCGTTTGCAAAGCAATCGCAGTATCTGTTAAAAAAAATCAAAAAAAAAAAATCTCTAATGATGATTAACCAATTCAGTGCTGAGTTTCTGACTCCTTCCCATCCTCTATCCTCTTCTGCATCCAACCACACAGACGTGTGTTGGGAGAAACTTCTGGACATGGAGGGTGGCAATCTGCTGGACTTTTATCTTTATCCAAACCTATAACCTAACCCAGGGATAGGCAACCTTGGCTCTTTTATGACTCGTGGACTTCAACTCCCAGAATTCCTGAGCCAGCCATGCTGAGGGGAAAGGGAGTTTCCAAGCTGAGCCATGCTGGCTCAGGAATTCTGGGAGTTGAAGTCCACGAGTCATAAAAGAGCCAAGGTTGCCTACCCCTGACCTAAAGATAGATGAGTGTGTGCGTGTGTGCACGCGTGTGTACCCTGGTTCCTTTATGCATGAGTGTGAGCATGTTAACCTTGGGCTTAACAGGAACTCTCAACATGTCATGAGCCATAAAAATGGTCCCTTCAAAGGAACAAATAAATTAAAGGCCAGAAACAAAGGCTGCCTCTAAAGAAAAGGCTTTTGACATTCACCTTACATGGAGTTGGGCTGATCCCCTCCTGTCCCCCTTTCCTCCTGATTCAATTGGCTCCAACCTCGCTGGGCTTTTGTAAGGCATTAAAAAGCTGAGTTTTCCACAGGCATTCAGGCTGGAATGTTAGATGTGCCCATTTTGGGAGATGATATAATATTATTTATCTTCATGATTGTTTTTATAACATTTTGCTAGCTACCCAGAGTCACTTAGGTGAGTGGGCAGCCATAGAAAATGGATTAAATCAATACAAAAAATAAGGAAATAAACTAGTATGGAAACTAGTAGGTTTCCTTCAGGTTGGCAGCCATGAATTCATCCTGGGAATAACCTGTGGATATCAGAAAAAGAAATGTTGCTTTTACCGCTTATTCTGCGAACCAGGTTTACTGTTGGTCTGCCTCTAAGTCTGAATCATTCAGCTACAGATCAATGCACAGAGACCTATTCTAATCATGCAAATGGACAGTATCATTTCAGAAGATTTTAGAGAATAATTTTTGAAGTGGAATCCCTGGGAAAAATGTGGCTTTTGTTCTTCCAGGTTTTCCCCCCCCTAATATACAGCGAAGTGGATTTTTAAATCTCCGAAGAGGTTATGTGTATAATACTCACAGCTTAAGACACAGTGATTTTGTACAGTTGCAGGGTTTTCTTGGACGATTTGCAGATTCAGACGAGATTATCCTAGAAAACAAGATTTCAGTATGATTTTTATTTATATTTCTTATTTCTAAATTGTCGATCTGCCTCAAACAGGGCTCTGGAGGGTGTACAATATAATACAATTGATAAATGAAATCTAGAAAAATTAACATTAACATTAATTTAGGATTAAAAATTAAATGACAAAATAACGACATTATGAACTTCTGAAGGATAAAAATCCCAAGAGCGGCATTTAATGCTGGTTACTGCAGGCAAGGCCGCACAACCAAATTTTGATCTCTTTGCAGAAGGCTAAGAGAGTGCGGGCCTTCCTCACATCTGGGGGCAGGACGTTCCATAAATTCAGCAGGGAAGGCTCTCTTCCTAGACCAGGGGTAGGCAACCTTGGCTCTTTTATGACTCGTGGACTTCAACTCCCAGAATTCCTAAGCCAGCATGACTCAGTTTGGAAACTCTCCCTTTCCCCTCAGCATGGCTGGCTCAGGAATTCTGGGAGTTGAAGTCCACGTGCCTACCCCTGTCCTAGACCCTGCCAGACAAAATTCCTTGACTGACGGGGTCCGTAGCATACCTTCCTTGTCTGAATGAGTGAGACCAGCTGATGTGATGGGGTGAAGCCCCATTTTGTTTTCCAAAGAAGAATATGACATTTTTGAAAAATTTTTCCATTTAAACAGCATAACATCCCTTCACAACTTAGCCTACTCAACTCAACATGTTCCACAATCAGAGGACAGAAGCATGACTCAGAGGCATTGCACAAAGGGCTCCTACAGACGAGCGTTTCAAAAGAACAAGGTTGATATGTTATGAGAAGCAAATTGTCTAAGACACCAAGTGAAGCACAGCCAATCTGTTGTGGCTTTTCCCCTGGGCTCTTTCCAGTGGGGCACAACTTCAGATGAGAATCAGGTGGCAATTGGCCATTCATTCATTCCAATGAGGAAGAAGCTATCATCTGACAGCAATGTCTAAATTTCCACACAAATCACTGTTTTGGGATGGTCTCCACTTTGCACGTATGCCCACATTAGCAACAAGCCAAAATTCATAGGTGAGCTCTTTTGGAAATCATACGCACGTACATACTCTAAAGCAGACATGTCAAACACCAGGCCCGGGGCCCGGATGCGACCCACGAAGTGGTTTCATGTGGCCCGCGAAGCCATCCTGGAAACAGTGAGGGAACGGCCCCCTCTGCCTTGGCCCTGGCCCAGGCCGGCCGTAGTGGCCATCTATGCTGAAACCCATTCGGTCTTAGCTCCATAAGCTCCCCCCCTGCATGGCCTGAGAGGAACAGTGAGGCTCCTCCAGTGGACCATGCCTTGGCATTTGCCCTGGTCCCACCCCCTTCTGCCAGAGACCCTCAGATCTGTCCCACTCCTGCCCAGGCCCCAACAGACACCCTTGACGCGAACGATGTAGAGCTGGCCACACCCACCCAGTAGGCCACACCCACCCCATTCACACCCACCCAGTAGGCCGCACCCACCCTGGCCACACCCACCCGGCCCCCTGAGGGCAACCACAATGCTGATGCGGCCCTCAACGAAATTGAATTTGACACCCCTGCTCTAAAAAGAAACTTATCCAGGTAGCAACTACAAACACATCCCTTTTTCTAAGAAACGGAAAAACAATTCCAGGTAGGCCATCTTCCTCAAATCTGTCTTTAGACTCTGCATGATCAGGAAAACATGATGTAAAAATAAGCTAGATGGATGGACAGGCTCTTCTTTTAATTGGATTCTTCTATATAAAGGCTAAGCCTAACAGATGGCTGCAAGGTTATATTCTAATAGTTGTAAGATCCTCTCTCTCTGTTTATCTCTTTTTAACCGCCTGTTTTCAAATTGTTTTCTGTCTTGAGACTCTGGGGTCAAATAACCCAATCAATAACACGACAATCTGGTCAGGTAGCCAAGTTGTGCGAAACAAAGAAGGAAAATCTTCAATATCTAGTATACATAGACAAGACACTATGATTGCAGCAGCTGTTTTTTAGTAGCTGAACATTAAACTCTATTTCCAATCTCATTTCCTTCATGTAATATGTTCTGTAATTTATATAGACAATACCCACCCATTGAACGGAAGCCGAGCTTGGGTCTGGATACTTGATGTCCCACTAAGATTAGTACTGCTCGCTATGGAGACACAAGATGGCTGCTGTAGCTTAAAAAACACACACACACACAGTTAATGCATCACATGCTGTCTGTAGATGAGGATTTTCACAAATAGCTGCATTAATGACACTCCCTTCTTTTTCTTGGAAGTCATAAGATAGTCATTGGTATTTTTTTAGGCAATATGGCTTTCTAGAAACTTGGTCTTGGATGGTATCTTCCAATTTAGTATACCTACAAGGATAGCCTAATCCAGGGGCCTTCCAACTTGGCCCGTTTTTATGACTTGTGGACTTCAACTCCCAGAATTCCGGCTGAGGAATTCTGGGAGTTGAAGTCCACAAGTCATAAAAGGGCCACATTGGAAGGCCCCTGGTCTAATCTCTTGTACTGTAGTTGCCATGTTGATGATGAATAAAGGCTTAAAGTGAAGAAAGAGATAGGCAAATTTACTAGAAGTCACTAAAAATAACAGCCTGCTTGACTGCACATACTGTACATAAAAAATGCTTCGTTGATTTGCAATCAACGCTAGCTTCAGGAGGGCAAAATTCCACAGGTATATGAACTGTAGAAAACTAAGCATGGTACATCCTGTTCCCACCACGATCTTTTACAATAATGTTATAATTCTCTGCAGTTCCAGTATTTGCTTTGGACTCTTATTGCCTTTAGTGCAGGGGTCCTCAACCTTGGCAACTTTAAGACTTGTGGACTTCAACTCCCAGAATTCCTCAGCCAGCAAAGCTGGCTGAGGAATTCTGGGAGTTGAAGTCCACAAGTCTTAAAGTTGCCAAGGTTGAGGACCCCTGCTTTTAGTGGATTTCTACAAAACATTTCTTTACAGATTTTCTGAAACTCATTTGATGATACCCCATTTCCCCCCCTCAATACATTTAAGGCTAGATAACATCAGAATGGACGAGCATCTTAAAAAACAAAACAAAACGGATCCAGGATTTATTCAGAATGTGTAATACCTGAAAAAAGTTGAGTCGAAGGGAAACGTGTAACCCAAATCAAGCTTGTGAACCTGATTTTCCCTATTCGTGTTTTATGCTTCCCATAAAAGTATTCTGCTACCGTAACTCTTTTTTTCCCCTGCATCTTTTACACAAGCTGGCTGCCCTCCAAATTATGGATTTCAACACTCAGAACTCCTTAGAAGGCTGGCTGGGGAATTCTGGGTGGTGACATCCACCCATGTGAAGAGTGCACAGGCTACGGAAGACAACGTCGAAGAATAGCTGTTCTTTCTAGCCTGCAGTTGCCTTTTAAATATTGCCACGCTGAGTTTCTCTAAATGCGACATTGCAGAAATATATTCTGCTTGGCCACCTCAATTACATTATGTCACACTTCATTTCTCACAGTCTTGTTCCAAATTATTTTTTTTTCTTGGATTTTTAGGGAATAAAGAATGTTCCCTCTTCTCAGAGAGCAAATTCTAGACCAGTCATGGCAAACCTTTTAGAGACTGAGTGCCCAAACTGCAACCCAAAACCCACATTTATCGCCGGGTGCCAGGTGGGCGTGGCCCACTGGGTGGGCGTGGCTGTGGTGGTCATGGCAGACGGGGTGGGTGTGGCCAAGGTGGGCATGGTCATGTCGATGTTGCTCATGGGGAGGGACGCCTGTGGGGGCCGGGCAGGGTTGGGGGAGATCCAGGGGGCCTTTGGCAGGTGGGGCAGTGGGCAGGAGGCTCGTCCTGCAGGGTGAGGCGAGGCAAGGAAGGGCAGGAGTGCCATTGTCGCAGGGCAAGGCAAGACAGGGGCCAAGGCGGCTGCTGCCTGACACCATTGGCCCCCGCACACAGAGGCCAGCGAGCGCATGGGGGCCGACAGTGTCCGTCAGCAGCCACAGCCTGCCGGCCCCTTCACTGGCACACTCTGGGGCTCTGCAGCCTGCCGCTAGCAGTTCAGAGAAGCCACCTCTGAGCTGGACGGCTGACCGCTGAGGAGGTGATACAGTGGGTCATGCCCAGGAAAAGGAGAACATGGCCAGGAGGGATGGGACGGGGGGGGGGAAGGGAAATCCGGCCACGTGGGACTTCGGTGAGTTAGCGGGCGGCTGACTGAAGAGGGACAGTTGCCATCTCTGGGTCATGGTGCGCGTGCCCACAGAGAGAGCTCTGAGTGCCGCCTCTGGCACGCGTGCCATAGGTTCGCCACCACTGTTCTAGACTCTATTAAGCAGGTAACGTCTCCCATGTAACGCCGTTGCTGCGCGAGCTGCACTGGCTGCCGGTGGCTTTCCGGGTGCGCTTCAAGGTGTTTATTATCATCTTCAAAGCGCTCCATGGCATCGGACCTGGTTATCTCCGAGACCGCCTTCTGCCGCAGACTACCTCCCATCGGCCGATACGCTCCCACAGAGTGGGTCTCCTCAGGGTGCCGTCAGCCAGACAGTGCCGGCTGGCGACCCCCAGGGGGAGGGCCTTCTTGGTGGGAGCTCCCACCCTATGGAACGAACTACCCCCAGAGATCCGGGTGATCCCGGATCTCCCTTCCTTCCGCCGCGCCCTTAAGACATGGTTATTTAAGTTGGCAGGACTGGCCTAAGGGTTTTTAGCTTGGTTTTATAATATTTTTAAAAATAACAAAGGCCTAATAATATTTCATTTTAATCAACATTTTAACTTTAGTATTTTCTGTATTTATTTATTGTTTTAAAAGGCTGTAAGCCGCCCTGAGTCCGCAGGGAGAAGGGCGGGGTAAAAATATAAATAATAAATAAAATAATAAATAAAATATACTCTACAATGTTTAATCTCAACTTTCAAAATGAAGAAAACATCTCAGATTATTTCTAAGATTTAACCTTACTAATGAACTGTTTCTCGCAGCATCCCTTAAACCAGTGCTTCTCATCTCAGTAACTTTAAGATGTGTGGACTTCAATTCCCAGAATTTTCTAGCCAGCATGCTGGAAAGATTCGGAAGGTGAGAAACTGCCTCCAGCTACCAAATATACAAATCCTCTAGTCTCTTCTCCAAGAGTATTAGTTATAAACACTGTTATTTTTTGTAAATTCCTTCCCATAATATCATACCTGTGTGACATACTGAGCTGGGAGAAATGCATATCCCACGTTTCCTGTGCCGTGAGCAGGGGCCAGGACAGTGCCAGGGGGAAGGTTGGTGAGGTTGGGTTGGATCTGTGGCAGTGGTGTGGCAGGCATAATAAGTCTTTGTTGTGGCTGGCTTGTGGTAACTATCTGTGAAGTTGTGTTCATTGGTTTGGGGGCTACCTGCAAGGAAGGAAATATTCAGGATATCTTTCTTGTATATCACACTACAATCTCTTGCAGCAAATAACTTCATAAGGATAGTCAGAGTTAAATTAACTGAAAGTTTCTGTGAAAAACTAGGGATTCACAGGAAGCTGCTGTACGTGGAACTTACTTGTTTGACTGTCTGTGTTGCTGGGATAATAGGCACAGACATCCGTACAGGGGTCGCATTCACCACCACTGGTTTTGCTGTTCAAAAGAAATTGAATGAGATACAATATGCAACTTTCTAAGACATTAAAAAAAGGTTAGGCAGCTTCCTTAAATATCCAGTCATCCCTCATTCTGGTAGGTCTATCTTGAGCTATGTCAGGGGTAGGCAACCTTGGCTCTTTTATGACTCGTTTATGACTGTGCTGGCTGAGGAATTCTGGGAGTTGAAGTCCACGAGTCATAAAAGAGCCAAAGTTGCCTACCCCTGAGCTATGTCATGTTCAGCAAGATACACTACCCAGCAGGTCATATCCTCCAGTCCATATATAAATAGCTACAGAAAAATGTCATGAATTAAAAAAATGTTTGCTATAAAAACCAGATACAATTTTGTTTAGAATCTAATTTCGGGGAAACAGAATAAGAACACGGCCCATATGAGCATTTTGAACGTAGCCATATAATTTCCACAGTAGCATATACATTCAATATATTTGGGTAACTTTAATGTAAAAAAATAAGTCAAAGCAACGCTGAGCTGTTTTCAAGGTTATACATTTTCATTCTAATTTCGTTTCCCAAGAATTGTTACTTATGTTGCTATGATAATATTAGCAGACTTGGTGGACCACAGGCTGCAAATGGCTTTTTAAAAAAATACAGAATATCCTAGAGCAGTTGTGGCGAACCTATGGCACGGGTGCCAGAGGCGGCACTCAGAGCCCTCTCTATGGGCACGCGTGCCGTTGCCCCAGTCCTAGGCCTTCAGCTGGATTTTATAAAACCTTTTTGCTTTAGGCCTCCGCCACCATGTGCAAAAAAAAAGGTTCAATCAGTCAATTTCAAATTCTCACGGGGAAAAAAAGATCTTGCAAAGTTGGAATTGATTGATTGAACTTTTTAGTCCCACCCAGTCTGCCATTACCACTGCAGCCACGCCCAGCCAATGGGCCACACCTACCCAATTGGCCACACCCAGCCAATGGGCCACACCCACCCAGCACTCGATGATGCATAAGTGGGTTTTGGGTTGCAGTTTGGGCACTCGGTCTCTAAAAGGTTCGCCATCACTGTCCTAGAGCAGTGTTTCTCAACCTTGGGTATTTTAAGATATGTGGACTTCAACTCCCAGAATTCCCTAGCCAGCCATGCTGGCTGGGGAATTTTGGGAGTTGAAGTCCACACATCTTAAAATGGCCAAGGTTGAGAAACACTGTCCTAGAGGGAGACGTTCAACACAACAAATGACAAACATGCCCTAGAAAGGGGAAAAGTTCAGCAAGAGAAGTTGCGAAATTGTGTTGCAGGGGTGTATAACAGGAGTCTCCAAGCTTGGCAACTTTTAAGATTTGTGGACTTTCAATTCCCACAATTTCCCAGCCAGCTTGGGTGGATGAGGAATCCTGGGAGTCCACAAGTCTTAAAGTTGCCAAGGTTGGAGACTCCTGGTCTATAGGAATGCTTGGAAGCACTCCATACTGCGAGGTTTTTCCTATGGAGCCCGCTAACAATTCACAAGCAGGCTTAAGAGAATTCCAAGGTATACAGATACAACTTGAGTAGGGAACCTCCACCCTCAACCCCCCAATTCTAATGAAAACAAAAATGTGTCCAGTAGCTATGAAGTGGTCAGTGTGATGGGAAGAATAAAAAAAAGGGGGGGGGGGAGTAAAATGAAGCAAGCAGGAGGGATATCAGTGCACACTGCAACGTTCTGATGCAAATCCCAGTTGCAAACATATTAACTGAAAATTGATGAATGGTTCAAATTACTGTTTGAAATTAATCAATAAAGCTTTACACCCACGTTGCCGAATGGTCTATTTTTGAAAAGAAAATCTTTCAGAACTTTAAATAAAAGTGAACATAAAATATCAAATCTTTATTACATGGTTGGTGAATACACTACACAGGCCATGAAAAATAATGCAATAAGCATTAGTGTGATTCTGAAACACCTCCAAGAATTCTGAAGCAAAGCTGACCACGGGAGTAAGACGAGCAAACTATGGTCATAATTAAATCTTAACGAAATGGCATTTCGTTATGGCATTCTCCAACTAAGCAACGATCAATAACAAATAACCATGTTTCAATCCCAAATCTATTAAAAAATAGAAAACCAATTCCAGCTAAGCAGTAGGCTTTTGACTTGCATAAAGCATCTCCTCCAATTTGCCGTCCTCATCAAAATTCTTTTGTAGTTTCCTACTTGCATTTTTCTTAAGCACCTTCCAATGATCATAAAATATATTCAAATAAAGAGTCTTCTAACCTTGCTGGAGGTTTGCAGTGCTGGTGCTGGGATTCTGATTGGCTGGCTGTGCTGTACTATTGGCAGTTGTGGCAGTGACAAGCCGGACATAATGGAATTTGCTTCCAGGTACCTGAATTTGCTGAACGTTGGGTGCCGTTGTCAGGGGAATTATCGTTTTAAATTGAGAAGTGCCCACTCCCCCAACGGTGAGGGTCTGTACTGCAGATTTCACAGCCTGTTGAAACAATATAAAATTACTTTTAAGATTGCTGGCAAACCAATGCTTCATTTCTAATGAGAGTCAGCACAATTTCCCTCAGGTCCGAGACTAACAGACAAATAAAACACTGCTACCGTACTGTTCATCATTAGGCCAGAAGCTATTTGCTGAGTATGGTATAGTTGCTTGATTCTGGGTTGGCTTTAAACTATTCAATAGTGCTTTAGTTTAAGAAATAATGATGATGATGATGATGATGATGATGATGATGATGATGATGATGATGATTGATGATGATGATGATGATGATGATGATGATAAAGTTGGAAGGGATCTTGGAGGTCATCTAGTCCAACCCCCTGCTCAGGCAGGAAACCCTATACCATTTCAGACAAATGGCTGACCAGTCTCTTCTTAAAAACTTCCAGTGTTGGAGCATTCACCACTTCTGGAGGCAGGCTGTTCCACTGGTTAATTGTTCTAACTGTCAGGAAGTTTCTCCTTAGTTCTAGGTTGCTTCTCTCCTTGATTAGTTTCCATCCGTTGCTTCTTGTCCTGCCTTCAGGCGCTTTGGAG
>NW_015386390.1:1899895-1929606 GCF_001527695.2 Protobothrops mucrosquamatus
TCTTCGTTAAACTAGACATACCCAATTCCAGCAACCGTTCCTTATATGTTTTAGCCTCCAGTCCCCTAATCATCTTTGTTGCTCTTCTCTGTACTCTTTCTAGAGTCTCAACATCTTTTTTACATCGTGGTGACCAAAACTGGATGCAGGATTCCAAGTGTGGCCTTACCAAGGCATTGTAAAGTGGTATTAACACTTCGTGTGATCTTGATTCTATCCCTCTGTTAATGCAGCCCAGCACTGTGTTGGCCTTTTTGGCAGCTGCAGCACACGGCTGGCTCATATTTAAGTGATTGTCCACTAGGACTCCGAGGTTCCTCTCACAGTTACTACTATTGAGCAAGGTACCCCCTATACTATACCTGTACAGGAAGGAAAGAAAGCATGAAAGCAAGCAAGCAAGCAAGCAAGCAAGCAAGCAAGCAAGCAAGCAAGCAAGCAAGCAAGCAAGCAAGAAAGAAAGCAAGCAAGCAAGCAAGCAAGCAAGCAAGCAAGCAAGCAAGCAAGCAAGCAAGCAAGCAAGAAAGGAAAGAAAGAAAGAAAGAAAGAAAGAAAGAAAGAAAGAAAGAAAGAAAGAAAGAAAGAAAGAAAGAAAGAAAGAAAGAAAGAAAGAAAGAAAGAAAGAAAGGAAGGAAGGAAAGAAAGCAAGAAAGAAAGAAAGCAAGCAAGAAAGAAAGAAAGAAAGAAAGAAAGAAAGAAAGAAAAGAAAGAAAGAAAGGAAGGAAAGAAAGAAAGAAAGCAAGAAAGCAAGAAAGAAAGAAAGAAAGAAAGAAAGAAAGAAAGAAAGAAAGAAAGAAAGAAAGAAAGAAAGAAAGAAAGAAAGAAAGAAAGAAAGGAGACAATCACTCGTGCCTGAAGCTATGCAATGCTGCAAATCACAATCAACAGGCTCTCAGAACGGGACTCAAATCAGTGTGTACCTGAGCAGTTGTACTGTTAGATACAGCCTTTCCCGGGGAAGAGGGCGTTGAATGCTGCACTGTGAGAATCTGCTGTCCCAGGGCTACGTTTAGAGGAACACCAACTGTTTTCTGTGGGGAGCTTGGAGGCTGCGAGGCGACCGACACCACCGTTAGCTGCTGAACAGGGTCACACAAGTACAGAATCCCAACTTCAAAATGTGTATCACTGCAAATGCGTTAAGAGGTCAAGACTTTCCACAATATGGGTAGGATTGGGAGGCAAAATGAGCAAAATGCGGTGGGGCTGTTTTACTCTATTTTGAGAAAAAAAGTAAACCTATAATCAACTATGGAGGGGGGGAGGGAGAGGGGAAGAGAAGAAAGGAGGGAGGGGCAGTGGCAACTACAAGTCCGTTAAATCCAGAGTTTGCACTGCTGTATTAATGTACAGGTAGTCCTCGACTTAACGACCACAACTGAGCCCAAAATTTCTGGCGTTAAGCGAGACGGTTGCTCAATGAGCTTTGCCCCATTTTACAGTCTTTCTTGTTAAGTGAGTCACTGCACTTGTTAAGTTAGTAATGTGGTTGTGAAGTGAATCTGGGTCTTCCCCATTGACTTTGCTTGTCAGAAGGTCGCAAAAGGGGATCACACGATCCTGAGACACTGCAACCGTCACAAATCTGAGTATGTGGTCAAGCATCTGCATTTTGATCACGTGACCCCGGGGATGCTGCAACGGCCGTAAGTGAGAAAAACAGTCATGAGTCACTTTTTTTCAGTGCCGTTGTAACTTTGAATGGCCACTAAATGAATTATTTTAGGTCAAGGACTACCTGCATCTACATTCCTTCACCGACACAAATACTCTTTTCTGCCATATTCAATTTTATTCGGAGGAGTTGTGAACTTCCCTTTAGCACATATTCCCATGGCAGAACGATGCCGGAGAGCAGATGATTCTAAAATAGCTGAAAACAGTCAGAGCCCTTTAGAAAGTCCATTTCAAAATCACACTAGCTTAGTTTAAGTGGAAAATACCAATTCACTGCAATATAAAAGCAATTGAAATATAAGTTTACCTTGTTTGGTGATTTCAAAGGAGAGATTGCAATCTTATTTGAGGCCTCCTGTATTGTGGAACTTAAAGTTGTCCCAATAACGCCGCTTTCTGAAATAGTTACAGTTTTGGGGGGTGTCCCTGGAGCAGTCTGTGTAAGAACTCTACCTGTAGAAAAACAGAGAGAGTTATAATCTTATTCATCTTCCCAGCTGATAAAGCGCAAGATTTTCTGGTAAAGGCATTAAACCCTTTCCATGCACTACAGGAATTGGTTTTTAAGGCAGACCGCTTAACTTTAAAAATAAACATACAATTTAAATTTAAACTGCCTGCAATCATCATTTTGTGGCACTATAAAATATATTATATACTTCACTGAATTATCTCTCTTTCTTGAATAGCCTACCTACTTGCTTTATTTATTTTTAAAAAAAACAATACTTTGGCAATCAAAAACAAAATGGGTCTTTACCTAAAAAGCCACCAAGTAAGCAGACATCCCAAACAGCAGTTAAAAAGAAAACACTTTTTCGCCTAAGTAGAGAATCACCCACATTGCTAAAAAAAACACAACCCCACTATTCTCTTTTGAACAAGTACAATTTTTATAGTAATGCATCTTAGTATAATCCCAAATGCTGATGCAATTTTGATTATGATCTTAAGAATTTGTTAAACGTCCTAAAAGACAAATCAGATTTGTATTAATCTGATCAAATGTTGCCCAGTCACCCCAAACGGTGAGAGGGTGGTATACAAATACAAAATTTAATAAATAAAATATTCAAGATAAATTTATATCAGAATTTAACTCCCTTTCTTCTGCAGCCCACCTCTCCTATGTACATTTTGTAATTGAATCTGCAAATGTTTGCCCTATATTTCCTCAGTAGTAAGAAAGAGAAACAATTAACCTTGATTGTTAAGAGTGATTGTATGACTATTTTTTCCCTTGGACAAAAGAAAAAAGTAAATAATTCCACACATTGTTGCACTGAAAATTTCCTAAGAAAAGATTGATCTTTTGCTCTAATGCAAAAATAAGTATGCTGAAATGTGGCAGTAATGCTTCAAATAACATGTACAATCAATATATACTGATTTCTTAGCTGCAAAACTTGTCAATAATTCCAGATGGAATGACAGCATAATTCAAAGCCAACCAAGAATGCATTCCTGCACTTTATCACATATTCATAAAACTAGCAAGCTTTCTATATTTAGAACTTGGTAAGATGATTGCCCGGATTCCCACATAAACAGTCCAAGATCTGAACTTTTAAAGATAAGATGCTAAACTTTTATATACTTTCTACTTGGCTGGAGAACAAATCTTTTTATAGCTGGCATTCAAAGCACCTGTGCTTAGAATTTTTTTTTCTTTAAATCATAAAATAAATCAAGACATTACAAATCTGACTCCCTTTTACACTGAGTAATGCTCTAGAGCAGGGGTCCCCAAACCCCAGTCTGTGGGCCAGTACTGGTCCGTGGCATGCCAGCAACCGGTCCGCACAGACAAGCATCTGCGAGATGCAGTCAGCATACAAAATCACGCACCCTCTGGTACAAGGAAAAAAACCTCTCTCCAAGGAACCGGTCCCTGGTGCCCAAAAGGTTGGGGACCTCTGCTCTAGAGCAAGGTTTCTCAACCTTGGGGACTTTTAAGAGGAATGGACTTCAACTCATCTTAGCTGGCTGGGGAATTCTGGGAGTTGAAGTTCACCCCAAGGTTGAGAAACACTGCAGTCTAGAGCAACTTTCCTCAAAGTAACACCATCCAGGTGTTTGGACGACAACTCCACGAATTCCCAGCCAGCATCCGAATATATGCCTTGGTTAAGGCCACACTTGGAATACTGCATCCAGTTTTGGTCACCACGATGTAAAAAAGATGTTGAGACTCTAGAAAGAGTACAGAGAAGAGCAACAAAGATGATTAGGGGACTGGAGGCCAAAGCATATGAGGAAAAGCTGCTGGAATTGGGTATGTCTAGTTTAATGAAGAGAAGGACGAGGGGGGACAGGATAGCCGTGTTCCAATATCTCAGGGGCTGCCAGAAACAAGAGGGGGGTCAACCTATTCTCCAAAGCGCCTGAAGGCAGGACAAGAAGCAACGGGTGGAAACTAATCAAGGAGAGAAGCAACCTAGAACTAAGGAGAAACTTCCTGACAGTTAGAACAATTAACCAGTGGAACAACCTGCCTCCAGAAGCGGTGAATGCTCCAACACTGGAAGTTTTTATGAAGAGACTGGACAGCCATTTGTCTGAAATGGTATAGGGTTTCCTGCCTGAGCAGGGGGTTGGACTAGATGCCCTCCAAGGTCCCTTCCAACTTTTATTTTTACTATTATTACTACTATTATCATTATCATTATATGCCTGAACAGCATCTCTTCTAGTGTAGTTTTCCCCAATCTCAGTGCCCTCCAAAGGCAGGGACCAACTCCCAGACTTCCCCCATCAGGTATATTCTGCAGCGTTGAAGCTTAAATATCTGGAAAGAACCTAGACTGAGGAAAGCCATTCCGGGGCTTCCCATAACCTAATGCTCTGCTCTCCCAATGCCTGTAGGTAAAATTGTTTCGACAAATTTCAAGAAACCAGGAGTGAAAAAGGACAGAGAATCCACCACGAAATCAAAATCCATCAAATGTCACTTTATACTGCATTTACCTGTAACTCACTGGGCAAATGCCACAACATAAACAAACCATTAATAAATATATTCAGATATAAACCTGCAATGACTGGTGATACTTGAGTTGTCTGCCCCATAACTGCCTTGCTATTGATTGGTTTGGTGATGATGAGTTTCGTTATCAATGGGGCTGAAGTTGGTGTCCTGGCTTTCTTAGCAATCTGGAAAACAAGGAGAAATCCAGTGACCCATCATTTCTTAAGAAGTGAGCCCAAACTACTTAGAAGCAAGGGGGAACCACCCCTGACCCAACTCCACTGAAACCCCCACCCCAAACCCCCACCCCCCCAAAGTAAAACAACAGTTCAAACCTATCGCATGAAAGCTACATGGGTAGGACAAGCACAGATGGTCCTCGATTTACGACCACAGTTGAGCCCAGCATTTCTGCTGTGAAGTGAATTTTGCCCCATTTTGTGACCTTTTTGCCACAGTTGTTATGTGAATTGCTGCAGTCGATAAGTTGACAGCATGATTCCCCATTGACTTTGCTTGTCAAAAGATTGCAAAAGGGGATCACATGACCTTGGGACACAGTGACGGTCGTAAGTACGAACCAGTTGCCAAGCGTCTGAATTTTGATCACGCAATCATGGGGATGCCGCAAAGGTCGTAAGTGTGAAAAATGGTCGTAAGTCACTTTTTTCAGTGCCGTTCTAACTTTCAGTGGCCATTAAATGAACTGTTTTAAGTCGAGGACTACCTGAACATGCAGATGGGGGTGGGATGGGGTGGATTAGGAGTGTAATAGAGGGATGGGAGGCAAATAAAAAAAATGACTCAGTTAATAGATTCATACATTGGTTTGATTATTACATTTATATACTTTTATTATGAATAAGAATCTTCCCAAACTAGATTTAAAGCAAAAAAAAAAGCTGAAATTACACATTGGGTGAAGAAAATGTGAAAAGGAATGAAAACTGTATGTACAAGCACATACACGTAACGCAAAAATGTAAACCTCAGTTTAGCAGTTATTCATGGGCGTAACTATAAGCTCAAGACCTATAAGTCTTCATGCCTATTATGCCTGAAGAATATTCCTTTGGTTTGGGCCTGTTATGAAAAAGTTTTTTTAAAAAAAGATAATTGTAAATATAGACTAACCCACTTTTTTTTTTTTTTTTTGCTTTTTCATAATAAGCCAAAACCAAAGGAATATTTTTTCAGACATGGACATGAAGGTTTACAGTTCTTGAGTTTATAGTTACCCTCACGAATCGCTGCTAAACTGAGGTTTAAATTTTTGCATATGTTTATATGCTTGCACACCATAGTTGCCATTCCTTTCCACATTTTTTTTTCACAGTGTGTACTTTCATTCTTCACTGCACCTGAACAAGATCAGTCTTAAGGCTGGTCTTCAAACTGCCGATTTCCACTTTTAGTAATCATCTGATCAATCAATTTGGGGAACTGATCAACACACTAAGACTCTGAATCGCATGCCACATTAAAAACTATAGAAGCCAAAATGATAAGAAAAGAATAGGACAGGTCCCAGAGGGAAATATTCAAAGTAACAGATAAATCCCGAAAGAGGCTCACCGCCTCACCAAAATCAAGTCCCGGGGGAAAAGTAAATTTTCTAAAGTTTGGTAATTTGGGGGGAAGCACTTTCTGATATGTGCTGCTACAACCCCATCTCAGTGGACAGATAGTTTATTATTTAAAACTAGCTGTTCCCGGCCACGCGTTGCTGTGGCTCAGTCTGGTTAAATGGAAAAAAAAGAAAAGAGAAAGCTTTTACGTCCAACAGATGGCGCTGTGTTTTTTTTAAAAAGCATGTTTTTACCTGTCACAGGTGTGACAAATATATAATATAGGTATATAAAAACACGCGCGTATTCGAATGCAACGTTGTGTCAAAATTTCAAAGCAATCGGTGAAGAACTTTCGGAGATTTAAGATTTTGAACAAACGAACATTTACATTTTTATTTATATAGATTACTCATCATCTCTACTGCCTTTTAACATCCTTGCTCTAAAACAGTGATGGTGAACCTTTTAGAGACTGAGTGCCCAAACTGCAACCCAAAACCCACTTATGCATCGTCGGGTGCCGGGTGAGTGTGGCCATTGGGTGGGTGTGGCCCATTGGCTGGGCGTGGCTACGGTGGTAATCGCAGACTGGGTGGGACTAAAAAGTTCAATCAATCAATTCCAACTTTGTAAGATCTTTTTTTCCCCACGAGAAGTTGAAATTGACTGATTGATTGAACCTTTTTTTTTTTTTTGCGCACGGCGGCAGAGGCCTAAAGCGAAAAGGTTTTATAAAACCCAGCTGAAGGCCTAGGACTGGGGCGACGGCGCGCGTGCCCACAGAGAGGGCTCTGAGTGCCGCCTCTGGCACCCGTGCCATAGGTTCGCCACCACTGCTCTAAAACGTGCTTTTTATAGATTTATTGGGATTCTTTTACCTGGCCAGCTGTCCTCCACACCTACTGGCTGCCACCAAAGGGAATTCTCAATCGTACATTCATTTTATTGCAAAGGGAATAACTGTCAGAAATCTTTTCTTACCTGCACCGCTTTTAGCTGCTGGGTCTGCAGTACGGATGACTGGTTTGTGGCGTTTACCAGCTGGCACCCTGGAGTCAAGGTCGACACACCAATGATGGGTTTCACCTCCGACCTTCCTCCAATTGTGACCACCTTGAATTGCTGTGTTGGAACTTTGGAGTCACTTGCTTGTACTTGCGATGTGGTCTTCTGAGACTGTGACAGCTGGCTGTGGGGTAGCGCCAAGACAATCGGCTGTCCGGGCTTGCCCAGAGTTGTTACTATGAGTTTTTGACCTTCCTGCTTTATGGCCTGTTTACTAATTTTCAAGTCCGTGGCTTTGTTAAGAATGATTTGATTGGCTGATAGAGAGACTGGAGTCTGGGTGCCTAGTTTTTGGAGGCCGCTTTGAAAAGAAGGTTGGGCGGTCACACTGGCGTCAGATTTTACGAAGGCAGAATTGCCGGTAACGTGGCTAACACAATTGCTGGGCAATGCGACAGATTCCGTAGTGATTGATGACGTACTAGTAGCAGTAGGATCATCAGCAGAGCTTACGTTTGCTATTCCCTCCAGTTCTGTTTCCATAGGAATAGGGTCACCCACAATTACAGCTTGGATGCTCTCATCTTCCTCCAGTGTTATACCTGTGTCCATGATCTCCTCGGGGAGCAAGCTGTTCACTTCTGCTGACACAACCTCCATTTTGCAGATGTTGATGGTGGGTTCAAGAGAAGCCACTGCAGTGATATTTTTAAAAAAATGTTCAGTTTTCATGTCCCACAAAACTATATAACTTGAAACATCAGACGTGTCATAGCTGCACAGCATAGAACTGCGGAAGTGATATATTAGCAGCTGTGTATAAATACACCACTAGCATCCCCTCCCCCATTAGCTATCATTAATCTGTTAGCTAATAAGAATATTTACTAATTGTACTGAAAGGGAGATAGCTTAGAAGCCAGGAGCTTGAGCTGTAAATCAGGACATTCCCTGTTCTAATCACTTATTAGCCATAAATATATTGAATAATCTACAAGAAGATCTTTTTCAGCTTCAGCCAATCCGGGGGAGCTTTCCTCACTTCCAGCAGAATGCTTATGTTTTAAATGCAGAAAAACTCCCATCGGCAAAAGCATGACATACATTTGTGAATGAAAGATACTTTGATTTCGTATTACACTGGGAGGGGATGGTTAACCCATTACTCATCAAATATAAACCATAGCCAAATGGGAACTAATTTGTTTTAAAATAGCCTCCTTTGTTAACAAGGTAAGCTTTCATTATACCAAATCACTGGGCTGGCAGGATTTTTGTTGGAAATGACAGTATGTAGGGACAGGTTAGCCCAGGGGTAGGCAACCTTGGCTCTTTTATGACTCGTGGACTTCAACTCCCAGAATTCCTGAGCCAGCCATGCTGAGGGAAAAGGGAGAGGCTTCCAAGCTGAGCCATGCTGGCTCAGGAATTCTGGGAGTTGAAGTCCACGAGTCATAAAAGAGCCAAGGTTGCCTACCCCTGGGTTAGCCCATCCTCCTTCAACAGCAAACTCTCTGAAAGTGACCCCTGTATACAATATGTATAGATTTATTCAAAATCTTCCAATGGCACCAATCCTATATGAAGAGACTTGGGTTGGGGCAAGAAGGGGATCCTGTGGCTAGCCAAAGAGACACTATAACTTTATTTCTACAACACGAGTTATAGTGGTATTGTTATCCAGCTTTACGGAAGCAAAGCATTATAAAGAATGTTGGGGATTCATATTTAAATTCAATAGTTTGATGAAAAGTAAGGAGGGTACAAAATGCCTGACATGTTGACAAATGTCTAGATCGGACATTGGCGCAATGCAGCAGGGACAGTGATTCTGTGAAGTAGAAATAATTCCAATTACCTGAATTTCTTTTAAATCCTGCTTCACCTCAGTGCACCTCCAAAAGCATCATCGTGCAGCACCATCTGCTGAAGCTGCAAAAGATAACAATGTTTGTCACTTTCAGATCCATGCTATGTTGTCAGAATATTTTCCTTCACCTTTGATGGTTTTTTTTTGTCAAGGCCAATTACACATACACAATGTTGATATCCTCTCACAGTGCCTGAAGGCAGAAGGGGCCTGAACAAGAGGCTTCAGGTGATCCTGGCTAGACTGAGGGGCTTTAGGTTGTAGGGTCTTCTGGATTTGGAGATTTGGTCTCCCAGTGAGGTTGCATTGCCCTAAGCAAAGTGCAATCTGGGGGTCCTTCTGGACTCACAACTCCTGCAGGTTCGTCATGGCTAGGAGGGCCGTTTTGCAGCGTAGCATTGTCACCAGATGTGCCCATTTCCCAAATGGACTACTGTATTGTGCTCTATATGGGGCTGCCCTTCAAGAGCATCCAGGAACTTCAGCTAGTACAAAATGCAGAGGATTGTTTATGGAAATTCTCAATCATCCAGGTCATGGCTGTCCCAAAAGGCAAGTGGACTTTCATTTTTTTTTTCTTTGAAAACATTTCGCTTCTCACCCATGAAGTTTCTTAAAATTAGAAGTTAGAAGCAGTTTCAGTTAGAATTGAAGAAGCTTCTTGGATGAGAAACGAAACATTTTCCAAAAAAAAGGGGAGGGGTAAATGAAAAAAGCCCAGTTGCCTTTTGGAAAAAGCATTTTTGAGACACTGGCAGATGCCACATGCTATGCCTCTGATCCAGAGCTGAACTGGTTTCCACTTTGCTTTGGGTCCAATTCAATGTGCTGGTTATAACCTCTAAAGCCTACATGGTACGAGGCCAGGTTATTTGATGGAGGCATCTGCCTAGGAACATCTATCCATCATATCAGATCCAGCAGAAGCAGCATATTGTGGGTCCCTTCAGGCAGGGAGTGTATCAGATAGGACCTAGGAAGAAAGCTTTTTCTGCCATAGCCCCTGACCTGTGAAACACCATTCTCTACAAGGTGAGGCTGTCCCCAAGTTGCTTTCAGAAGGCTAATAAAACATGGGTTGATCAAGCCTGGGGATATCATAATAGAGCAGAGCGTGCTATGAGTTAATAGAAAGTACTCTGTGTATGTTTTACCACCATTTTGTTGTTTTATTTGTTTCTATCTTAAAAAAAAATAATTTAAATACTTTTAATGGGTTTCTATTATTCTTATTCTTATTCTTATTAATGCAGACCAGAATACAGATAGTCCTTGATTTACGACCACAATTGAGCCCAAAATTTCTGTTGCTAAGCAAGACTGGTGTAAACGAGTTTTGCCCTATTTTACAACCTTTCTTTGCCACAATTGTTAAGTGAATCATTGCGGTTGTTAAGCTGGTAACGTGGCTGTTAAGTGAATCTGGCTTCCCCTATGACTTTGCTTGTCAGATGATCACATGACCCCCGAGACTCTGCAACTGTCATAAATGTGAATTGGTTGCCAAGTGTATGAATTTTGATTACATGGCCTAGAACAGGGGTAGGCAACCTTGGCTCTTTTATGACTCGTGGACTTCAACTCCCAGAATTCCTGAGCCAGCCATGCTGAGGGGAAAGGGAGAGGTTTCCAAGCTGAGCCATGCTGGCTCAGGAATTCTGGGAGTTGAAGTCCACGAGTCATAAAAGAGCCAAGGTTGCCTACCCCTGGCCATGGGGATGCTGCAACGGTCGTAAGAGTGAAAAATGGTCATATCGCTTTTTTCATTGCCGTTTTAACTTCGAACGGTCACTAAATGAACTGTTGTAAGTCGAGGACTACTCGTAACTATATCAGGTGAGGGGGCTATACAAATGTAATTCAATAATAAATAAATAAATGTTCTGGAAACCGTTATAAAAATCTGGAGTTTTATTAGCTGTGTGATAGTCTTTTACTGAAACACTTTTAAAAAGCAAAGATATCCCCCCCCCCAAAAAATACCACTCAGAATTACTGGCAGTTGGGAAGCATACGTTCAATGAATTATTAAATTATTATTATTAAAAGATTGTGTCACTAATACAGTTTTAGATGTGAATCACAGCGCTAGTTATTGCAAGAGTATTTCAAATGCATTTTTCACTGAGAAATGCACGTGGTTAATGAGGTATTGAGGAACAAAGGGGGGATCATAATTTTCCGAATGAAAATTATGGTCCTCATTTTGTTCCTCATAATTTTCATTTTCAAATGACAATTATGACCCTGATTTGAGAGCAGTTTAAAGAGCAGTTTATCCAAGCACCAGTAATAATTTATTGCCCACAGTAGTCAATTAGTTTACAATCAACCAGGGCAGGGATGGGAAACTTTTTGATGGCTACACATATGTTTCAGCATCAAGGTATAAAAACAGGAGTACAGACAATACAAAGTGGGTTGGGCATGACTTTTTAAAGTGAAGTTCTTAAAGAGTTTCAGGATTTTCTTTTTTAAAAAATTCTTAAATCCTTTTTTTTATACTGAGCATTTATTATATCAAAATGGAGGAAATCATGCCATTCATTTCAGCAACTACAGTCAGGATTGGCTCTGAAACTACCACACACAAAAAAATAATAATAATCTATCTGAGGAAAGGGGTTCAAGGGCTACATGCGGACAGACAGATAGCATATTTACATATTAAATAAATTATTGCGTAATTTGTTAACCATAGAAGAAAAATGTGGCAGCTTGTTTTGTTCATAATGCCTTGGTTTTCATAATTTCGAAAGCTGATGTACATTTTAACTGGATATACCACTCAGAAGCTTACTGTATTATTTAAAAAAAAATCTATAAAAATTATTCCTCTTCTGAAAGACCCTCCTGTTTTTTCAAAACCTGACTTCAGAATCTGAGTTGGAAAACAAAGAAAAAATCCTAACAAGAGAACAGGTAGGCATTTTAATTGTTGGCTATGGTGGGTTCAAATGGATCTTTATTTTTAAAGAGTGCTTATTTTAAGCACTGATTTTCGTAGAGAGTGTATATTATCATGTACTAGAATACCCACTAGGAAGTTTTGACTTAGAGGAAACACAACAATCTTGTATAATTGAGATGTGTGGGTATCTGTGTTGTACATATGAAAATAGTCGGTTGTATGTCTACCCAATTTAACATCCATCAAACAAGGATGTTATTTTTTTTTTCAACTAGATTTCATCAGAAAATTTATTTTATACAGAAGTCTTTCTGTACAGGCAACATTATCCTAGATATCAGAGTACATGGATGGTTGCATTTAGTTCCTCAAAGTTAATTGTTAATACCAAAGAGGCTACAACAGACTATTTATATAAAATTCTCATGCATAATTAAAGGCTTATCTACAAAGTATTCTCATACTTTGTATGAAATACTAATAGTTTGGTCACTGATTAAAAAGGTTATTTATAGAAATGTAATCATACATATGGCTGTCAATAATGCATGCTGACCTATTTCAAAAACTATACTTGAAAACATGAAAGGCAGAATCTGTTAAATCCAACTATTTTGTAGCTATATTACTAAATAACATCTGAAAGTTTTATGCCAATTAGCAAAGTATTTGAAGTACATACTATTGTGCTACTAGTCTTCTGTAGATCCCGTGTATTAAGATGTGTTGTGTTACATAGAATCATGTCTGTATTTATAGTGGTATGATTTCTAATATAAGCCCAAAATAAATCATACTATGCTTAAGTGCTATGTGCAAAAATTACTTTAGGAAAGGAACAGGAAAGAAAGATACTCCTTAGATTCCACAAACTAGTCTGATAAGATAATAGATCAGACAGACTGAATGCATTACACAAGGAAAACTCTACTTTATGGTCTGCTCCCAGAATTAACACTTTCTAGAGATAAAGCCAGCCTTGTGGCATCTAAAAGACAAATAAGTTGATAATAGCCTCCACAGATTCTGTTTTATACTTTTTGAATATTATCATACTGACATAAAACACATGCATAGATAAGGATAGAAGAAACAGCAAAGAAAGGTGAAACAGAGGGCAAAAAGCCTAATTATCTACAGATAGCAACTATTTACAAAACATCTTTTCATCAGTGACCTAATTAACATATTACATTAAGGAGCTTTAAAACCCTTTGTTTCTGTGCAATCCATGGACAGAACTAAGTCACTGCATGAATATGTAGCTCACATATTTGGCAATGAAATTGCTCTTTGTAATTTGGGGGGATTTAAGAGTAGATTCTTCAACTCAATGATAGAAAGTCCTGGAAATGTAAAACATTCCTTATTTGTTTAAGGGTGTTGACATTTTTTAGTTCAGTGTCCATTTGGTATTTAAACCAGGCAGTTAATTCTACATAGAGTGCTGACATATCAAGGGTTGCTGACATATCAAGATACAATCAAACGGTAAATTGACGATTTGTGGGCATATAAAATTATGACTTAGAGTAGTGTTGCTAGTTTAAATATAAATCTGGGTATGCTGCAAAGCTTGGTTCTTGTGTTTATATCAATGTGGCTTGTTCTACTGTTGCTGATAATTTGTTATAGGCTGGTTGGTTGACTACATACAAGTACATACTACCAGCCATAGATAACACCATTCTCTTCTTTGGTTTACTGTACAGCATCCCCAGTCACATGACCATGATTCAGAGACTTGGCAAACGGCTCACAATTACAATGGACACAGTATTCTGCAGTCACGATTGCCATTTATGAACTTCACTGATGGCTTCTGACAAGCTGGTAGGGAGTTACAAATAGTGATCACGTGACACTGCACGTAACAACTTGATTCACTTAATGACACCAACCAGAACTGCTGCAACTGCTGTCAGAAGTTGGTGTGCTTAGGTGACATCATGCTTTACAATTGCATTGTTTGCGATATTGCTTCTCCCCATCACTACCTGTAAATCTATTCTAATTGTCATACGTTTTGAGATTTCATGTTCAGGCTTATCCATGTTTATTTATTTTATTTATTTATTACATTTTTATATCACCCATTTCACCTAAGTGAATCTGGGCAGTTAACAGACAGAATATATGTTTTTTTTAAAAATAGAAACATGATATTTGGATGTATTTTACTTAAGATTAGCCCAATATTACATATACTGTATCTTACTGTTGTTAACAAGGATTACTTGGGAATCTAATCTAACTGAGATAGGGTTTGAGATTTTAAGCTTAGCAATGTATATTACAGGTAAAAAACAGATTGCATAGTTTCTGAAAATGTAAAAGTATTTTACTTAAGAATATAACATATATCAAAAACAGGCAAGTAATCTGCAGACTATATTGGTTTCCACTTTATAGCATACAATATAAAGTTTATATAATTATCTAAACATAAACAGTTCTCCTATAGTTCTGCGAAAGTGCATTTAAAAACAAAAAAGATAAGAAATACTCCATCAAATACTAAAGTACCTGGAATTCAAAACTAAGCACAGTTCTTTTCTACACTGGTTACATGCCTTATGCCAGGGGTCTTCAAACTTGGCAACTTGAAGACTTGTGGACTTCAACTTCCAGAATTCCTCAGCCAGCCCTGAGGAATTGAAGTCCACAAGTCTTCAAGTTGCCAAGTTTGAAGACCCCTGCCTTATGCTGTATATTATACTTAAATAATTTGCAATGCCTTATATATTTGTGTTTTATGTATTATTTTAGTATGAGGCCCTTTAAATACAACTGTAGAAGAGGAAAATAATAAAAGAATCCTTTGTTTACATTATCAGGTATTTTATTTCTAATATATCGCTTGAACATACAATTTCTAATTATTTTGGGGTACAAAAATCACTCCTATAACATTTAATCACATTATAAGATCTATAAAATAGAACGGCTCCAAAAGTTCAAAATAGCGGAAGAGCTACAGATTCATAGAAAAATGGTTCTACCCTGAAGTAAGCTAAACAACAAGGGTGAGATTAATTTGTTGCACCTTAAGACTGAGCTGTTAAAATAAAAATGTTTTTCTTCCAGAGGCATTCTGTGGAATAATTATCATTCCTCTACTATGGCATTTTTTGCCAGGAACAGGGGCTGCCCTAAAATCACCCTAGGCATCCACAGCCTCCTATTTAAAAAAAAGGGGAGAAACTTTTCTTTTACCAGTTCATTTATTGATGGCTACGCTGAGCTTTCTTCGCTTTTGTCAAAAGTTAATGAGGGTTTTTTTAAAAAAATAAATAAATAAATTTTAAATAGGAACAGCCCAATACAGGCGGAAGCTTTCTTTGCTGTCCCCAAAAGTGCTAATTGAAAGAGATGACTTTGAAACACACCTATGAAGGTAGCAAGAGCAGCTACGAAAATGAGTTTTTAACCACCCTTTTGGGTCCCACAAGCACTTTCAAAATACACACATTCACTACTCTGTACAGCAAAAAAAAAAAAAAAAAAAAAAAGGATGAAGAGTACTTCCCGGGTAACTGAGAGTGATCGGCAAGCCCTAGAAGCAGGGGTAGGCAACCTTGGCTCTTTTATGACTCGTGGACTTCAACTCCCAGAATTCCTGAGCCAGCCATGCTGAGGGGAAAGGGAGAGGTTTCCAAGCTGAGCCACGCTGACTCAGGAATTCTGGGAGTTGAAGTCCACGAGTCATAAAAGAGCCAAGGTTGCCTACCCCTGGCCTAGGCCTAGGCCGCTTTATGACTCGTGGACTTCAACTCCCAGAATTCCTGAGCCAGCATGGCTCAGCTTGGAAACTCTCCCTTTCCCCTCAGCATGGCTGGCTCAGGAATTCTGGGAGTTGAAGTCCACGAGTCATAAAAGAGCCAAGGTTGCCTACCCCTGGCCTAGGCACATGACTGCTTAGAGTGGAGAAGTTGGTAGCGTTCCTATCTGTGCAGAGACACATTTTTCACAGGGATGCATTGGAGGATTCCCCTCCCCCCCCCCGTTTTTTCCCCCTGCCACACACATACTTTGGAATTCAGTCTTTTGTTAACCAACTTCTCTTCCTCCGCACCAATTTTGGTCCCATTCACTTTTACTTTTGGAGAGATCTCCTGTCGATTGGATAGATAAGATATTTACACAGAGCTATGAATCTCTTTCCATATTTTTTTTTCTAGAACTCTATTGGGCTCGCTAGACAGATTTTAAAAAAAAGGACCGAATTAAATTTTTCTAGCCTCTATTGGGCTGGATAGATTAAAAAGGACTGAATTAAATTTAGATAATAATAATAATAATAAAGTTGGAAGGGACCTTGGAGGTCATCTAGTCCAACCCCCTGCTCAGGCAGGAAACCGAGAGCGATCGGCAAGCCCTAGGAGCAGGGGTAGTCAACCTTGGGCTCTTTTATGACTCGTGGACTTCAACTCCCAGAATTCCTGAGCCAGCTAAGGCTGGCTCAGGAATTCTGGGAGTTGAAGTCCACGAGTCATAAAAGAGCCAAGGTTGACTACCCCTGCGCCCTAGAGCCTGCATTCCTCCGTAAAGAAGGCCACCGCCATCACCCCCAGCCCCGGGGAGCCCCAGCCTCCCAGCCGACCCTGACCTGGACAGCTCTCCGTCGGCCCCGGGGAAGACAATTAGGCCCCGAGAGCTCCCAACCCCTTTTCCCAGCAGCCCAAGCCGGGCCGCTTCGGGGTACGTGCAAACACCTGCCTCCAAAGCAGGACCCGCTCGGATCGGCGTCAGCCTCCGCGGCCGGCGCCTCCGGAGCTCGCCAGGCTCTCTCGCTCTCACCCTCTCTCCGGCAGGCAGCCGCCAGAGTCCTCCCGGGCGGGCCGGTGCCAGCTCCCGGGGTAGGCAGGGAGGGGGGCGTCCCGCCGGGAGGGGTCTGCCCAAGCTGGGGGAGCGGCCGACGGGCGGCTGGCAGAGCCTCTTCAGGCTGCTGAGCTCCTGCCTCCGGAATGTCAAGGGCCGGGATAGGATTTCGAAAGATCCGCCATTTTCACGTCGTCATCACCCTCGCAGCCCAGCTCCGCAGCCACCCCGGCCTCCTCCTCCTCCTCCTCCTCCCTCCGGGCTCGAACCCGCCCCGCCGAGGGAAGCCCTCCCACCGGCAGGAAAGGAGGACCGGGGGAAGAGGGCCCTTGCAGCCTCCGGCCTCCCTGCCCGGAGGCAGCCCAGCAGCTGCGCCCCGAGACGAAAGCGCGGCTGGCGGGGTGGGGTGGGGGTCGAGGCGAGACCCGCTCCCGAAAGGCCGCCGGGCGGATCGGCCGCCTCGGGTCCCGCGGCACCTTAAACGGGCTGTCGCGGTTTGCACAATTGGGAAAAAAGTGGCGGATTGACGAGCCGGAGCTTTCGTCTTGAATAGACCGGGCAGTTCTTGCTCAAGGTCCAGTTGAAAATGGGACGGAGAGTAATTTTAAACTCTAGAGCAGGGCTTTTTCAACCTTTTCACCCATTGTACCACTTTTAGGATATGGCAACATCCAAGTACCACCAGGCGCCTAGCAAGGTGTCAAAAACTTGATGACCCCCCCCAAAAAGGAAAAAAATGATGAAGTACAGGTAGTCCTCGACTTACAACAGTTCACTTAGTGCAGTGGTGGCGAACCTATGGCACGGGTGCCAGAAGCGGCACTCAGAGCCTTCTCTGTGGGCACATGCACTGTCGCCCCAGTCCTTGGCCTTTAGCTGGGTTTTATAAAACCTTTTCGTTTTAGGCCTCTGCTGCCTTGTGCAAAAAAAAAAAAAAAGTTCAATCAGTCAATTTCAACTTCTCGTGGGAAAAAAAAGATCTTGCAAAGTTGGAATTGATTGATTGAACTTTTTAGTCCCACCCAGTCTGCCGTTACCACTGCAGCCACACCCACCCAATGGGCCACACCCAGCCAATGGGCCACACCCACCCAGCACCCGATGATGCATAAGTGGGTTTTGGGTTGCAGTTTGGGCACTCGGTCTCTAAAAGGTTCGCCATCACTGACTTAGTGACTGTTCGAAGTTACAATGGCACCGAAAAAAGTGCCCCTCAATCCACAGCCGAGCAAGACACCTGCCTGCCCGCCCGGCAGCGCTTTTCCTCCTGTCTGGGGTTTCCATTGTTGTGAGGCATTTCTGTTGAGGATTGGCAGTGGGGGTGGGTTAGGGGGGTGTTTGTTTTTTATTCTCCTCCCCCCCCCCGTCTGCTGGGTGGTTGCAGCAGGTTTTGGTCACTTCACATGACCCTGGGACACTGTGACCGTCATAAATATGAATCAGTTGCCAAGCATCTGAATGTAAATCACAAGACCCTGGAGATGCTGCAACATTCCAGCTGATCGGCGCTTCTTCTGGGCTCAGCAGAAGCGCCAGGATCAGTGCTGCTTTCCAGCTGGAGCCTGGCGCTGATCCTGGCGCTTCCACTGAGCCCTGATAGCCCTGCAGCTCCAACCATCTCTTGCTCAGGCTTGTGCGGTGCTGCCACCGGTTCAGCTCATTCCCCTCCCCCACTACCACTTTTCTAGGATGGTCGCGTACCACCTGCCAGGTGCCAATGTACCACAGGTGGTACCCGTACCACTGGTTGAAAAGCCCTGCTCTAGAGAGTCGGGGAGTGTGTGTGTGGGGGGGGGGGGTATCAAACAGTTGATGTTAACAGAAAACTAACCTTTAAGATGTAGTGTAGAAATGCGAGAGCAAAAATACAGTGCAGGTGTTACAGGGTTTTTTTAAAAAATCCTGTGTATTATGGTATCTCAAAAAAAATATTTACTTGGGTCACCTGCAAAAATCCTCAAGAATGAAACTCAAATCAGCAGAGCAAACTAAAGCAAAACCGAAAACAAGGAAGAATTACAGAGCTTGAGTGAACTAACACAATCCATATTTACTCAGAAGTAAAGCTGACAGCTATGAAGATGCACAAAGAATTTGAGCCTTGGATTTTTTTTTATTGACAGGCACTGCTTCAATAAGCAGTTAGCATACCTCTTAATAGTCAAATGAAAATGGCACTGCAGTAGGACAAATGTTTAACCCATGAATGTATTCAAGGTATTCTGTAAATCACAAGAGAAAAATTGTAAAGCCAATGCTCTGTCACAGATAAACACAAGCATAAATACTGGGCCCACACTGTACGCTAGCAATAAATATGTGATTCCCAGTTGTTGCCAAATTACAACAATTTAACATCTGGGCAAATTTTGGTTTCCCTTCTGTGTACTAGGTTCTCATCAGCATAAATAATCTTGCCAAACCATTGGCTGCAACAATCATATCAACAAAAACTTCATGGAAAATTCTGTATATGCTAAGCTTACTGTACATGTTTATCAGTCTTATAATTTTACAGCAGTTATAATCTGAATACCGTCGCCTGCATGCTAAAATAGGATAAAAGCCTGATTCCATTTCCTACATTGGCATTAATCCAGAGGGAACAAAATAGATCCCATCAGAAGAGAATTTATGTAGCTCTGGGTCGAACTGTGGAGTTCTTGGTGCATTCCACTCCATTGAATGGAAGTCAAATTTTACTTTTACCTTGGTGTCACTTACTTTTTCATGTCTAGTCCCTGGCATGTCAATGAAAGGACAAGCACAGTCCTTGGACTGAAAAAATTACACAGCCTTATTAAAGGATCTTAATATGCCACTATTATTTGGCTCTAAGTACTCTGTAGATTTACCTCAACTTCCCAATATCATTTTCACAGTCAACACAGTAATAAAGCAACTTATTAGACAACATTCATATTGGTTTTCAAATATATTTTACATAGTCTTCCACTCACCCACAATGAGTGGCTTTATATAAACCTATTTGGTCATTGGGTTATCTATTGTTTTCTGAGGAATGGATCATCATAGTTTCAGAAGTTACTACTAATTCTATGGCACTGAAATGTTCTTGCCAAAAGTAGGAGAAAAAGACATCTATTTATGATAAGAACAAATTGAGATTCCTTTAATAGCAAATAAAACCTCTCGTTTTCTTTTTACAAAACAGACCTGTTTTCTGAATCCTGATTAGATAATAAAAATAAGACAGCACACGAGATACAGTAAGAATGGTCTGCAAAACCAGACAAGTATAGAAAATGGTACTAAAATATGATGAGAGTGCCCAGCAGATTTGCTTATGTTCCTTTTTCTTTAGTAGCAAGTCTTTCTTTGATTTCCTTTTCTGCACCTGGAATAAGGTGGCTGACACACACACACACATACCCAAAGGATATGACAGGGTATAGATATCTATGTATGCAAACAACATTTATTTTAACCTTTCCCCCTTCCTCTTTCACAAAAAGTAAAAATGAAAAAAAAAAGCAAAGACTTTTTCCGACCAAGTTATCATTTCCAGCCATAGATTATTAGGGGGTTTATTTTGGAAGCTAAGTAAATATTCTGCCGGTTTCTCTCCCCCCCCCACAGCACTGAGAATGCCTGCTTGCTTCCCCCCAAAACAACCCCTACTAGGGTCAAGTTTCCCCCGTCCAGCCGCGATCCTGGCCAAAGGGCGACACCGAAACCCGCCCGTCCCCCGCGACCTCCCCTCCTTTCCCACCACGAAAGCGAAGGCCGCCCTTTCGCACAACCTGACGCGGAGCTGGAACCGCCTCACGTCCGGACGACGCCACGCCGAGTTCAGCACCGCGGCGGGGAAACCCACCCACCCCCCTCCGCCCCGAGCGCTGACTGCGGTTCCCACGGCGCTTCCCAACCCGGGTCTGGCAGTCCCCGCCCCGAGGAGGGAGAGGGGAGGTGGCCAAGGGCGGCCCCAGCTCGGGCGGGCAGCCTCCCTCCTCGCCAGCTTCACTTGGCAGGGCGGGCCGGTCCTGTCAAGGCGTTCAGCCGCTCCCCCCCGCCCCCCCCGTTTTCGCCGTTAGCCGTTCAAGCCCGCCCGACGCCGGCAACTCACCTGCCGCGGCCTCGCGGGGGGAGGGGGCGGCGGGTGGGGGGGGGAGGAGGCGCGGCGCTGGCTTCTCCCCCTTCGCTCCCCCCGTCTGCCCCGCCGGCGCGTGCCTGGCCGGGGCTCGCTCGCTCGCTCCCGCGCGCGGCCGGCCGGCTGGCTCGCCGCAACAGCAAGCCCAGCCCGGCGGCAGGTTCCGTGTCGGTTCAAAATCACGCGCCCAGCGCCATTCCGACGCCGCCGCATCCCATAATAGCCGACGACGGCGCCCTGACAACCGACGTCGCGCCACCCCTACGGAGCCTCATCCCCCTGCGCTCCATTCTCCCGCCTTCCCTCCTCAAAGCTCGCCCCGACTTCCGGCGTTCTGCCCGCCCACCTGTCGCTAGCCGCTTCCGGCAGGGGGGGAGAGAAACAGAGAGAAACAGAGAGATAGAGCGCAGCGCCCAGCCGCTCTAGCCGACCCGGCTCTGTGGTTGCTCAGCGGCTTCCGAGCCCGGGCGGGACGGGCGAGCCTGGCAACGGGGGAGCAAGATGGCGGCTTCCGTCAGACAGGAGCTGACCCAGCTCATGAGCTCCAGCGGCTCCCACAAGGACCTGGCGGGGAAGTGAGTGAAGCGGCCCCAACGGCCGGTTTTTTTCCCCCCTCCTGGTGACTGATAGCGGATCGGGAAGGGGTGGGAATAGATAAATAAGCCGGAGCGAGTCTCCATTCTGAGGTTCTGGAAAGGCCGGAGTGGGGTTATTAACCGAGGGAAGCCACGGATGGGCCTACAGGAGCGAGTGACTAGTTTGGGGTTCGGAGCTGGAGACCCAGGTTCAGGTCAGGTACTCTTTCTCAGCCTCTCTTCGGATTATTGATACGGGGTAACGTGCACCCAGCATAATATAATAAAAAAGAATGGTAGCGAGTCGTAGCAGATGTATTTGATTTTTTAATGTATTTATGATTGGATTTATATCTCGCCTTTAGTTTATGAAACTCGAGGTGTACATAATGCTCCCGTAACAACAACCCTGTGAGGTAGGCTAGGCTGAGAAAAGTCATCTCCCCATACTTAAGGGAGGACTGAAACCCAGGTTTCTACCTTAGCACCAACTTTTATTATACGCTTATAACTTAGTGCAGTACAAACACAGAATAAAGCAATGCAGTAATATGATATAATCAACTAAAGCATAAATATAAAACAGCTAATTAACAAAGATCCAGGACTTGTGATAATTAGATTTTGAGAGCATTGATTCAAGACTGCAAACATACCTAATACTGCTGCCTCCTATTTTCCTCACAATGACCCTGTGAGGTGGGTTAGGCTGAGTGATTGACCCATAGCTCTAGCTGGTTTTCATGCCTAAGACAGGCCTACAATTCACAAGCTTCTGATTTTTACGCCAGCACAATAACTACACCAAGCTGGCTCTCTCTTAATTTCTGTACATTCAAAGTAAACAGGTGAAAATCTGCTTTAAAGTGATTACATAGGCGCTTTTTAAAACATAAAGCACGTTCATCTGACAATTGCTGGAAACCAGGCTGTAGTTCAAGAACACAATGGGAGATCTGAGTCAAAGGTGTATTCTAGTTAATCCCCAAAAGCTAAACAGATAGAAGACTGCCATAAAATAGCCAGTGTGTAGGTTAGACTGGAAAATGTTTTTTTTTAAATCCTGGAGTACAGCAATGGCAATTATTTCATTATTGTGGCCAAGAAAACACCATGGACATTAAGTTACCAGAGTTGAGTTTGGCTCAGATAAGACTTGACTTTATTTGAAAATGGGATTCCATATTGCCTGCCACTGTACTCAGCTCCATATGTAGACAGCAGAATATTTGCCAACAGTCAGAATATTTCATCCAAGTGCTGTCAGAATTGAGATTAACAATATTGTATGCACCTCGGTATCTTCAAGGGAGGGTCAAAAAAGGAAAGAGGTACTCATGACTATTCCGTTGAAGCTCTGCTCCTTTGTATGCACCAACATATATACAAAAGGACCAGGTTTCAAAGTACAGTACTGCATCTGCTATTTGATTCAGTTTTTCCTAATCCTCTACCCCCAAATCCACTGTGGAGAAGTTAAATGCTAAAGGCTACTTTGCTAAAGAAGAAAATGTTCACAAGACGGGTGATTTCTAAGAAAATGGGAAAGAGAAAACATGAACTTGACTGAACTGGTGCAGGTTCTAGGAATTGACTGCCTACTGCTGTAATAGTTGAAGACTTCCCCCTTCCCCCCATTACAGAAGGAAAAGTATTTAAAGTATTTAGATGTTAATGTTTCTCTTTGGACTGAAAATATCTGTAGAATGGAAAACTGCTCTCAGAATAACTTTTTCTCCTGTAATCTCCAATGCGTGTCACAAGAATTTTCAGAAACTTTCAGAAGAAATTAAAGCATGTCTAAGAAGTTATGTAGGGGTAGGAATCAATTCAGTCTCTCTCTCACACACTGCTGACTTAGCATTTATTCTTTACAATGAATTACAATAAAGAACTAGTTCCGCTTTATGTCTCTATACAATGACCTATTTCTATTCTAAGTTAATACACATATTAATAGCTACTTGCAAGCTTAACATAAATAAAATATTCTATATGCATTTATCAAGCATCTCTAAAAGTTTCTTGAAATTTAAGTATCAACATTGCTCCTGCTTTCACTTCAGGTTAGAAAAGCCATCTGCTGTCTAAAGTGGAAGAAGAAAAGAACAGACAAATATGTTTTTTTCTAATCTAAACCCCTTGCCAGCATCTGTCCAATCTTTTTTTGCCTCTCTAGTGGTTGTCAGTCCAGGACTATCTTCTTATATATTTTCCTTTTCCATTAGTAACTTGGTTTCTTTTCAGTCTGCTGCAAATATCTTCTGATTCTCTATTCTTTGCTGTGGATCCTCTTTATCTAGTTACTACTGCTTAGTCACCTGTTTTTCCAATTGTCCCTGTCATTGTTAATATCACCGGTAGGCCCTAAAGCAGAGATGGGCAACTATGGCCACTTTATGACTGGGGGACATCAACATCCAGAATTCCTGATCCAGCATGACTGGCTCAGGATTTCTGGGAGTTAAAGTCCACAAGTCGTAAAGTTGCCTACCCTAAAGTTACCCTCCACTTATTTACTTTGAGTGTTATTACATTATCTTAAAAAGAAAGAAAATATACAGTACAGTACCCTATTCCAGACTGTAGATGCTCCAAGGAGTTAGGATTTTTTCTAATCATCTTTATGCCTTCAGCCATGTCCCTATCAGGCCACCAAAGAAAACAAACTTTACCCTTAATACTATTTATAATGCTGAAAAGATTAGTTTCTTGTCTCCTGGCAGCTCATCATATTGAATGAAAAGCAGCGTATTTTAAAACAGTATTTTGGCAGCTCTCTGGACATTGGATGTTGGTTTTAGTGTAAGCTCAGGAAATAATATAAAATTGAATTTAAACATCAATTCACTTTTTTGTACGATCTTGCAATATTAAAAAGTATAAATAATAATAATAAAGGTGGAAGGGACCTTGGAGGTCATCTAGTCCAACCCCCTGCTCAGGCAGAAAATCTATACCAATTCAGACAAATGGCTATCTGAATACTTCTAGCAGAGCTAACCAAAATGATACAAAAATTATTCCATATTCTCATGTAAAAGAATTTGAAAACTGGCAAACCAAATCAAGGCAGTTCTTTAGGGTTAATGAGGTCTGGCAGAACCTGTCTGACCTCTTGAACACCTCAGCTCATCATCTAAGCACGATTGGATCTGGCTACTACTGGCATGTATAGTCAAAGCTATGGTTTTCTCAGTAGTAATGTACAGCTGTGAAGAGTTGGCTCATAAGGAAGGCTGAGCGCGGAAGAATGGATGCTTTTGAATGTGTGGTGCTAGAGAAGACCCTTCAGAGTCCCTTGGACGGCAAGGAAAACAGATCAGTCAATCCTAAAGGAAATCAACTCTGACTGTCCTTTGGAAGGACAGATACTGAAGTTGAAGCTCAAATACTTTGGCCACCAAACGAGAAGAGAGGACTCATTGGAGAAGATCTGATGTTGGGAAAGATGGAAGGCAAAAGGAGAAGGGGACGGCAGAGGATGTGATGGTTAGATAGCGTTATCGATTCAATGAATTTGGCAAACTCCAGGAAACAGCGGAGGAGAGGGAGGCCTGGCGTGCAGCGGTCCATGGGGTCACAAAGAGTCATACACAACCCAGTGACTAAACAACAAGACTGGCATGAAATCCCATTGGGGAATTGTAATGTAGGAAGACAGCAGTAGCAAATCATTTCTATATTTCAGCTAAAAAAAGACACGAATGTGTTAGCAGTTGAGGGCATCTGTACTTTAGTGGAAGTTGCAGAAGTATGGCAAATATAAGATTATATCCAACAGCCTTCCTCAAAAACAAAAAATGATAGCCTCTCTATTCTGAAAACAAAACGGTCGTCCAAATTTTAGATCTGCTGCCATCATAAACAACGTTCCAGGAAATAAGGAACCGAAGTAAAGGAGAATAGGATAACTTTTATAGGTTAAGGAAAAGCATTCAAGCTTATTTGTATAGTATTATTTAAAAATGGGAAGAAATGAAATACAATATTCCTATTTAGGATGTAGAGTTAACTGCCATTTATTTTTACAATTTTCTGGCAGGTATCGACAGATACTGGAGAAAGCAATTCAGCTGTCGGGAGTGGAACAACTGGAAGCTTTAAAAGCTTTTGTAGAAGCAAGTGAGTTTATTAAACTGCAGTTGGTGTTGCATGACAATATGGTACATACTGAACTGCAGTCAGGAAAAGGATATTGAGTAGTGTCACAATTATATATTTAACCAGATGTTTATAGAGTTTTGCTTTATTAATTAATTGAATTATGCACATTTGGATATTTTAATAAAATTGAAGCGATTTATTTCTTGACTTGCATTTTTTATCATCCTATTCCAGTGGTGGCAAACCTATGGCACGGGTGCCAGAGCCGGCACTCAGAGCCCTCTCTGTGGGCACGCGCGCCGTTGCCCCAGTTGTAGGCCTTCAGCTGGGTTTTATAAAACCTTTTCGCTTTAGGCCTCCGCCGCCGTATGCCAAAAAAAAAAAAGATCCAATCAATCAGTCAATTTTTACTTCTCGCGGGGGAAAAAAAAAGATCTTGCAAAGTTGGAATTGATTGATTGAACTTTTTAGTTCCACCCAGTCTGTTGTTACCACCGCAGCCACGCCCACTCAATGGGCCACACCCACCCGGCACCCGACGATGCATAAGTGGGTTTTGGGTTGCAGTTTGGGTACTCGATCTCTAAAAGGCTCGCCATCACTTTCCTATTCGTTTGCATAGCCTTTGGAATATTACAAAACAGGCATGATAGAAGAACTGACAATTTAATGGGAACAGTTTTACTATACACAAAGTGGAGAGCTTAACTAAAATCTCTGGCTTTATATTTATAACTAAATTTTGGAGATTTCATAGTTGTTCTTAATAAACCCTGGCGTTCTTTGTTGAATATATTTATTTGTAGTAAAGCCACCTAGGAATTACTCCTGTTGAGAATGCTTGGGATCACAACTTGTGATGAGTGAAAAACTGATTTTCTGAGTTGCTATGGCATTTTTTTCTTTTTTTTTCTTGGTTTATAAAGAGTCAAATTTTAATAATCTGAATTCTTTACAAGTAACTTGACTTTCTTGTTCCTGTGCATGTAATACTTTCCGGTGGCTAAAAAATATTTTAATTGTTTTGTATGGTAAGAGTTTCTATGTAATTGGGCCATATTTTGTAACTATGAAAAGTAGTTATTTTTGTGTCCACGAGATTGGAAGTTCTTGTTCAAGGAAAGTACTTAGGAGTGGATTGTTAAAAATAAATTTTAAGAAAGCAAGGAAGGTTAAAAATACTGTAGGAAACACTGTAATGAAATTTCTGAATATTTCTCATAGTCCAAGGGAATCACTTTGCAAAATAACTTTACTAGCATAAACATTTGAACACCTGAACCTCATTATTGTTCTGAATCGCTTGTGTTGTCGCAGATTGAGCAAGTTCTTATCTGCCTGCTTCTGGATTATGTAATTTGACATTGTGGTAGCATATTAGCAAAGCAAAACTATGGAATAGAACTCTGGTGTGCTGGTGCGGAAATTTTATGTCCCATACAATCATTAGATAGTTCAGAGGCTGGAAACTTTGCCCTGGAAACTGTTGGCTTATTTAATTGTTCAGGCTTACTAAGAAAATGAGTTATGATCAGAGTACCGTTTAAAATGACAACACAAAAATGAAATTATCTCTCTTCGTGTCTTTTGTATCAGTGGTAAACGAAAATGTCAGTTTAGTCATTTCACGCCAGTTGCTGACTGATTTTTGCACGCATCTTCCAAGTCTTCCTGATAGTACAGCCAAAGAAATCTACCACTTCACATTGGAAAAGATCCAACCTCGTGTAATTTCATTTGAGGAGCAGGTAAGAAAAGACATCATGGATAACATCCCCACCCCAGATCCATACTCATTGACAATCTTCCAACAGGAGGGAGCAGTTTGTAACTTTATGGCACACCCTTAAAATGTGCTTTAGATTATTGTTGGATCATCAGCAGATTTTGAAGCAGTTGTCACAAGGGGGGTGTGTGTGCTGTGGGGAGAGAGAACTGTAGCTGGAGAGGAATTAAAAGTCCCTTTGCCCCCCCATCCCCCTCCCCTCCCCCCCAGTAGCATTTGGGTTTCTGTTATATTCAACTATTATTCAGCATATATCTTTACATTGGAAGCATTTCACTAGTCACTTGATTAACCACTTGTTTGTTTCAGCTTTGAAACTAGACTATAACCAGAGAAACCTGGTTACTTATCTCAACATGCTTTTGCTGCTATGCAGTTTTGTATTGCAATTTTTTTCTTTTAAATTGTTCATACTTTGGTTTGATGCAAGAAGAAACCTCTAAGAATGTTTTTAAAAGAATTGTAGGAAGAAAATATGTATTGAATGATTTGCTTCCCATGTAATGAGAAAATGTATGTTGTTTTCTTTCTATGTCATTATGCTTGTTATTTGGTTCTTTGATTGCAATAAATTTTCAATTATTTATTAAAAAATCCCCATAGCAAAACTCTCTTGGGATTCACCTTGTTGATGGATTTCATTTGGTAGATCAGTGACAATCACTCCTGTGTAAATAAGAGTTGTCATTTATCTGATTACCTAGATATTGTTACCAAGGCCATCCATCCTGAAATACATTGAATTCTAGTTAACAGGTTCATTTTTCAGAAATTGGGAGAAAATGCCTGTTCTGCGAATATTTCCTCAATACATTTGTCTTGTCGACGAGGATCCTGTCAAAAGTCTGTTGGATGGGGAAAAATAGAAACAGAAGCACAAAGGCCACTGGAAAATAACCATCTTTCAGATAAGATAAGTGGGTTATAGTTTATTCTATCCCTTTGCTCTCTCTTCCTTCTCCCTGTAGGTTGCTTCTATAAGACAACATCTCGCATCCATTTATGAGAAAGAAGAGGATTGGCGGAACGCCGCACAAGTGCTGGTGGGGATTCCTCTTGAAACAGGACAAAAGTAAATAGAACAGTTATCTCTTTTTCTTTAACACAAAAAATTGGTATGTTCTTTGCCCTTTTTTCAGTACTTTTCACTCTAAAGCAGGGGTGTCAAACGCAACTTCATTGAGGGCCGCATCAGCATTGCGGTTGCCCTTGGGGGGCCGGGTGGATGTGGCCAGGGTGGGTGCGGCCTACTGGGTGGGCGTGGATGGAGTGGGTGTGGCCAGCTCTACATCGTTCGCGTCAAGGGTGCCTTTGGGGGCCTGGGCAGGAGTGGGACAGATTTGAGGGTCTCTGGCAGAAGGGGGTGGGACCGGGGCAAGCGCCAAGGCATGGTCCATTTCTTCATTCCTCACAAAGAGTGACACCTCCTCAGCATGCACCCAGGGGGCGGGGCCGACGCAGCAGGGGCTGGTTCCTCGCTGTTTCCGGACGGCCTTGTAGAGCTAAGACAGAATGCGTTTCAGCATAGATGGCCACCACAAAATTGTACATTGGCTCCCGGCCGGCCAGGGCCAAGGCAGCGGGGGCCGTTCCCTCACTGTTTCCAGGATGGCTTCATGGACCACATGAAACCACTTTGCGGGCCGCATCTGGCCCCAGGGCCTTGTGTCTGCTCTAAAGTGTTTGTGTCATTATTGCTCTCTCTCACACAATATAGTATAGAAACTTAATTGTTTTCAACAATTATCTTTGAAGCAGAAACATATAACTCATTTCAGCAAGCTTCTAAAAGTCTTATCCTTGTTGGGATCCTTTGTGTTAATGTCAAATTTTTATGTTAAAATGCTTATCTCAGAAAGTGGCAGCACATGACTGATCTTTGGAAGCTGAAGTAAGTTTGGTCTAATTATTGCGGTACTTATCTGGAAGATCATCTAGGGCAGGGGTGTCCAAACTTTTTTCAAAGAGGGCCAGATTGGATGAAGTGAACGTGCTGGAGGGCCGAACATTTTTCCGAACATTCTTTGAACCATTACAATTAAATGCAAATGAATTATTTTATGCCTCTTTCCTCTCCCTCTCTTTCCTCTCTCTCTCTCTCTCTCTCTCTCTCTTTCTCTCTCTCTTTCTCTCTCTCTCTCTCTCTGTCTTTCTCTCTCTCTCTCTCTCTCTCTCTTTCTCTCTCTCTTTCTCTCTCTCTTTCTCTTTCTCTCTGTCTTTCTCTTTCTCTCTCTCTTTTCTCTCTCTCTTTCTCTCTCTCTGTCTTTCTCTTTCTCTCTCTCTCTTTCTCTCTCTCTCTTTCTCTCTCT
>NW_015386390.1:1930944-1962291 GCF_001527695.2 Protobothrops mucrosquamatus
GAGAGAGAGAGAGAGAGAGAGAGAGAGACAGAAGTGCAAGTGCCTCTCTCTCTCTCTCTCTCTCTCTCTCTTTCATGGGACTTGCCGGAGGGCCGTGGGAGGGCCGCATTTATATAGAGCAGGGAGGGCTGCTCGAGGGCCGGATTAAACCGGGCCGCGGGCCGCAAATGGCCCGCGGGCCGGACTTTGGACATGTCTGATCTAGGGAATACTTACCCAGTAAATGGATCAAGACCTCAAAAATATCCCCCAAAAGGCAAACTGCATTTGTATGCCGCCCTGAAAAAGTTAGCCAGGAGCTAACTAGAGGATATTTTTACTTTAGGTAATACTTAAAGCTGAGCTGTTTAGCAATAGGATAAGGTTGTTGTATTCCTGATTATAAAAGGATGCAATTTTGTGCCAGCTGCATTTTAATAGCCTGCTTCCTTAAGCCACTCTAATTGAAGCTATGGGTCTGTCTCTTGAAACTTGTAGCCTGCATCTTGCTTCTTGTTAGAAACAACATTCTGAAGGCTTTGTGCTTTGTTTTATTGTTGTAGTTGGTACACTTGATTTTTGTTTAAGCTTTTGCGGCCATTTAGTTGGTTGAATGTGATTTAGATCCAGCCAGTAAACGCTCAGCTCCATCTAGTCACCCTAACTCTACCCTGAATTAAGGGATTACAGGGTCTTGAAAAGGGAGTTAATGAGATTTAGATAGGCTGGATGGAAAATAATTTGAATATCATTTCCTTTGCAAGGTTGTTCTAAGCATATTAAATCCAGTCTGTTTTTGTTTTTTGTTAAATTTGAATAGATATTTCTCAGATGGTGAAAAGAAAAGCATGGACTTTGAACGGCTGTGACTAGGCATATTGCACTGATCTAGAACACGGGTCGGCAACCCATGGCTCCAGAGCCGCATGTGGCTCTTTGAGCCTTCTCCTGCGGCTCTCAGCCTCCTCCGCCATTTGCAGAGTGGCCTCACGCTGTTCTCGGACAAGCTGACAAGCTTATTGGGCGGGGCTCCTGCCTTTGCTGCGTCTCAGCAGGAAGCAGCAGCTCTCTCTCTCTCTCTCTCTCTCTCTCTCTCTCTCTCTCTCTCTCTCTCTCTCTCTCACACACACACACACACACACACACACACACACACACACTGAGTGGGGGAAGATGACTGGCAGACCAAGGGCAGGCGAGAGCCAGCCCAATAAGAATGTGTGTCAGCTTGTCAGAGAACAGTGTGAAGCCAGCTTGCCAGGTGAGCAGAAGATCGGAGAGAGAGGGAGAGAGAGAGGGAGGGAGACAAAGAGAGGGAGGGGGGAGAGAGAGAGAACTCATGCACAGCAGCCTATTTCTTTTTAATTAAACTCTTCAATCAAGCTCCCCCCTCCTGTGCACGCGCGCAACATTTGCGGCTCCCAGTGTTTTTTTTTTCCTCTGGAAAACGGGTCCAAGTGGCTCTTTGAGTGTTTAAGGTTGCCGACCCCTGATCTGGAAGAACAACTTCTTTTTTACCCCTAGCTATTCATTATTCTCTGAAAAGTTCCCGTTATTGAGTCATGATAGAATGTGAAATTGCCATCGGTTGTTGAGCACAACCATCTCCAATTTTTTTATTTGTACAGTTCTTGCTTTGTTGCGAAATCTTGCAGACTGTTCAAGTGTACTTGCAAAAATGTGTGATGCTGTTCAAATATGGGACTGAAACTGCATCTTCTCCCTCACTATTCAAGGCAGTACAATGTGGATTATAAATTGGAAACGTATCTGAAAATTGCCCGACTTTACCTGGAAGATGATGATCCCGTTCAGGCTGAGGCTTATATAAATAGAGCATCTCTTCTTCAGAATGAGTCAACCAATGAACAGTTACAAATTCATTATAAGGTAAATATTTACAATAGGTTTTGTTTTGTAGCTAACGTAATGCTAGATTATAACATAACTATTAATCTTTAAGGCTCCTTGCATGCTTAGTTATGACTTACTCTTGTGTAATATGCTCTCACGGTGGTCTGTTGTATTAAACAAAATACTTTTAACTGGTAGATATAAGAGCATGTGCTGTATCAATAGAATATTGAGAAATATCCTCTAGGTTTAAAATTGTGCAGTGATCCATGTTCCTTCCCTCAGCAGTAACAATAATAATAATTGGTGATAAAGCTGATACGTAGAGGCAAGAGTTTCACAAAATGCCCTGCTGACGGATATTATTTCCACAGTCTTTTTCTTTTATGCTGCTCTGAACTGATGACGTACATGGTAGCTGCGGCATCCTCAGAGAGACACATTTCGTAATATCCAAACCGAACAGAACAAATGAAGTCCAAGTAATTGTAGCTGTTTGATTTAATTTTTGTTTTAAAAATAGCATCAGTAGTTTTGACTGCCATGTAAAATGCTATTCTGCAACATTAGAGATGCTATTTTGGCAGCAAAAATGATCTTTAGTTATACATTTGTTCCTTGTTCCAGGTATGCTACGCTCGTGTTCTTGACTACAGAAGGAAATTCATTGAAGCTGCCCAAAGATATAATGAGCTTTCTTACAAAAGCATCGTCCACGAAAGCGAGCGGCTCGAAGCCCTGAAGCATGCCTTGCATTGTACTATCTTAGCCTCAGCAGGTAAAATGATAGGTGAAGATTTAACTCTTGTTTTATTTGAATCTTTGGAATATACATGTATAGGTAGTCCTCAACGTACGACCAAAGCGGAGTCCAAAATTTCTGGCGTTAAGTGACACAGTTAAGTGAGTTTTGCCCCAGTTTACGGCCTTTCTTGCCTCAGTTGTTAAGTGAGTCACTGCTGTTAAGTTAGCAACCCTGTTGTTTAAGTGAATCTCGTTCCCCCATTGACTTTGCTTGTAAGAAGGTCGTAAAAGATGATCACATGACCCTGGGACAGTGCGGCCGTCATAAATGTGAGTCACTTGCCAAGCATCTGAATTTTGATCACGTGGCCATGAGGATGCTGCAATGGTCCTAAGTGTGGAAAACGGTCATAAGTCACTTTTTTTAGTGCCTTTGTAACTTCAAATGGTCACTAAATGCACTGTTGTAAGCTGAGGACTGCCTGTAGTAGAGGATGTCAGTTCAGCTGTCTAGCATAAATGTCCATTGTTTGTAATCATAATGGCTTGTTCATTACCTTAGAGCAGGGGTCTTCACATTTGGCCCTTTTATGACTTGTGGACTTCAACTCCCAGAATTCCTCAGCTAGGCACGCTGAAGTCCATGAACCATCTGAATTTTGATCACATGATCATGGGGATGCTGCAAAGGTCGTAATTGTGAAAAATGGCCACAAGTCGCTTTTCTCCATGTCATTGTAAATTTGAACAGTCACTAAGTGAACTGTTGTAAGTTAAGGACTACCTGTCATTATATTACATTACATTAACATAACAGGATATAATGGTACAGTACTGGCCAAATTTGTGGAAACCTTTTGGGAAAAGTGTACATTTGAGGTTTGATGGCTAATAACACTACTTTTGTTTGGAGTAGTACCATAAAATTATATATCAATGGAAAGATAATTTAATCAAGAATGTAATGCAACAAAGTTTGTTCAATTATCTGTCCTGTATTCTATGAAAAGTTATAGCCAAATAACCAGAAAAAGGAAGCACAATTTGCTCAGGTTGATATCAGGTAGCTTTCCTTCCTCTGATTGTAGCCAATGAGCATGAGTGTTTAGAGAGCCAATCGGGTGTCATCTTGTTTTGCCAATGAGCCAATCAGATCACAGTAGGATCCGGGTTATTGATGTCCTGTATTGAAGCTGAGAGGAGGACATTTGTCAGTATATTATGTGATCGCTATCAAGTTGGTTCTTTCATTTAGTGAGCTTGTAAAACGTAATAAAATTAAAGTAATGGTGCAAAGAGTTGACTGGTTGCCCAGAAAGCGATGTAAAATAGTATTAAGTGAACAAGGCTACAGTTATAAAGAAATTAGAAGAAAAATTGGTGAAAACTTAACCAAAGGTGGCATTTCTACTGTACACTTTTCCCAAAAGGTTTCTACAATTTTGGCCACTACTGTATTTTGAGGGGATTTGCATGTAAAAATCTGCTTTCCTAACACTATAAACTGCAAACAAGGGCAGAAATGAGTCTTGAATTTTAAAGTACAACTTGTTGAAATCTGTAGGTTTTCGTTACGGGAGTTTAGTTTGTGACTCATGGATGCATTTGTTTAAACAAAATATTCCTAAAAGCTTGTTATGAATGGACCAAGATGTGTTCAGATGCCGTAGTCTTTCCTAAAATCAGACAGTGCCCTCTTGAAACTAAACCCTGCTGTTTGCAATGAAATTATTTAAACTCTGTATTCTTAAAGGAGCAAATGAGTTACTACTTCAACTCTCAAATTACAGTTTTAGCAGTTCCTTAATTATATTACTAATCCAGAAAATACAGCGTAGGTCTATTGCTAGACTGTTTGAAAGGATGTATAATAGTTTACTTTTCACTAAACAAGAGAGTATGGGATAATTCTCTACCAAAGTTAATAGCTAAAGCTAAATTAGTTTATTCATTATTCACTGGGTATGTTCAGTGTAATTACACCATACAGAAGGCTTCCCATAAGTCTATAATAAAATCAATTTATTTATAGCAAACACCAGGTTGCTTTTACCAAGTCCAAATTAAATGTTTCCCCCTCACACACGCTGAATGGAAGATTCAAGGATCTTTCTATAAAAATTTTCCGTTGCAGTGACAAAGGAGCAAAATTGGTGCAGCGTATTCTAATTGATAATTTCTATATTGTGGTTTTCTGGGACTTGGCCTGACCCTTATAAAAAACTACCAGGCTGATCTTATTTGGAATGTATTAAAAGTATGTTGCCGGACAGACATTCCAAGGTGACTCTTGCTACAGCCAACTAGTTTTGGTAGTTAGATTAGGGACACAAGTTGTGGATTAATGAGGAAAGTATAAATTATTAGTCTGCTAGTAAATCACTGTTGAATGTTTTTATGGCTGTTTTACTTAGTGTAACTGGACTTGTAATATTTGTATTTCGTTTTTTATTTGGGTCTTGACTGTAATAAATCGATTGAAGTAGCAAAACCATGATTAATAGCACATATTTCTCCTATGTTTGCTGTCTTATTTATAAAAATAATAAAGGGGGGCATAAAAATAAATAATAAAATAAAGTGACTGTAATGGGGAATACACGAATGACAGACACTGCGAAGGTTGTAAATGAAGGCATTGGTCGCGAAGTTGTTTTTCATCACTTTTGTAGCTGTGAACGGCTACTGTCTGAGGCGGTCACTAAACAAGGACTACCTGTAATTGTGTCCAGCTAATCAACAGAAGTCAACCTTAACCTAATGGCCTCTTTTCTTAACCACAAGATCAAGTTGGACAAACTGGTTGAAATTCGGCATTGGCAAACAAATCAAGTGAAGAAAAAAAAAATCTGTTGCAGATTTTTACACACTGTATCTGGGCTGGAGTAGTTAACTGTATATATAATAATAATAATAATAATAATAATAATAATAATAATAATAATAATAATAATAATAATAATAATAATAATAATAATAATAATAATAATAATAAAGTTGGAAGGGACCTTGGAGGTCATCTAGTCCAACCTCCTGCTCAGGCAGGAAACCTTATACCATTTCGGACAAATGGCTGTCCAGTTTCTTCTTAAAAACTTCCAGTGTTGGAGCATTCACCGCTTCTGGAGGCAGGTTGTTCCACTGGTTAATTGTTCTAACTATCAGGAAGTTTCTCCTTAGTTCTAGGTTGCTTCTCTCCTTGATGAGTTTCCACCCATTGCTTCTCGTCCTGCTTTCAGGCGCCTTGGAGAATACCTTGACTCCCTCTTCTTTGTGGCAGCCCCTGAGATATTGGAAGACTGCTATCATGTCCCCCCTCGTCCTTCTCTTCGTTAAACTAGACATACCCAATTCCAGCAACCGTTCCTTACATGTTTTAGCCTCCAGTCCCCTAATCATCTTTGTTGCTCTTCTCTGTACTCTTTCTAGAGTCTCAGCATCTTTTTTACATCGTGGTGACCAAAACTGGATGCAGTATTCCAAGTGTGGCCTTACCAAGGCATTGTAAAGTGGTATTAATACTTCATGTGATCTTGATTCTATCCCTCTGCTAATGCAGCCCAGCACTGTGTTGGCTTTTTTTGGCAGCTGCAGCACACTGCTGGCTCATATTTAGATGATTGTCCACTAGGACTCCAAGGTCCCTCTCACATATTCTTGTTGTGTTTCAGGACAGCAGCGCTCCCGAATGTTAGCCACCCTCTTTAAGGATGAAAGATGCCAGCAGCTTGCAGCCTACGGGATACTGGAGAAAATGTACCTTGACCGGATTATAAGGGGAAACCAGTTGCAAGAGTTTGCTGCCATGCTCATGCCTCACCAGAAAGCAACAACCGCTGACGGTACTTTTATCTTTGCCTAATATGGTGCATCGTATCTGAAACATTGAATAGGATACATACAAAACATTTTTTCTTTTCTTTTCTTCCCTTCAAAAGTGAAGATAATTGCTCCCTGAGTACTTGGGCAGTGTCATACATTGATGTATTCGTGACACGCGTTAGATTCAGATGAATCCCAAACTGTTTTTTCCGACACAAACCGGGATTCGGTCCTACATCACAAAGCTGCAGGGCGATGAAGGCCACCCAAACCGCAGGATCTGTATCTGGAGAGGGAAAAAAAATCTGTATTTTTGTTCTCCTTCTATATGAAAAATAGGATAGACGGGGCAAAGGATGGAACTATGTGACTGTGTAGAATAGAAAGTTCTAGGGACAGGAATGATTGATTGGCATGCTTTGGAAGGATTATGGAGTCTTCTGTAATGCTGGCTCAGAATGTTCCGTGCTTTTCACTGGATTTATTTCTCTTGAATGCTGGAGCTGTAGTTGAAATAGGTCCAAGAGGAACGGGTTTGTGGCTGATTTCTGTCTCTGGTTTCAATTTGTCCTCCTTCTAACCAGCTCTTAGCCTGCTTTCCCAATTCCTTTCCTAAAATCCTTTCTTGCCATAGTTGCTAAGTGAATTTGGCAGTCGTTAAGTTAGTAACATGGTTGTTAAGTGAATCTGGCTTCCCTATTGACTTTTGCTTGTCAGAAGGTCGCAAAAGGTGATCACATGACCCCGGGACAGTGCGGCCGTCATAAATGTGAGTCACTTGCCAAGCATCTGAATTTTGATCACGTGGCCACGAGGATGCTGCAATGGTCCTAAGTGTGAAAAACGGTCATAAGTCACTTTTTTTAGTGCCCTTGTAACTTCAAGTGGTCACTAAATGAACTGTTGTAAGTCGAGGACTGCCTGTAGTAGAGGATGTCAGTTCAGCTGACTAGCATAAATGTCCATTGTTTGTAATCATAATGGCTTGTTCATTACCTTAGAGCAGGGGTCTTCACATTTGGCCCTTTTATGACTTGTGGACTTCAACTCCCAGAATTCCTCAGCTAGGCACGCTGGCTGAGGCATTCTGGGAGTTGAAGTCCACAAGTCATAAAAGGGCCAAGTTTGAAGACTCCTGCCTTAGAGTTTTATTGCAAATGACATAAATTGTTGCAGATTCTCTATATTCAGATTTAACAGACGTTTGGATTTAATGGATCCCCACCTTCCAAATGAACTGTTAATTGAAAGTTTCATTGTAGTAATATATACATATTCCTTTCTATTTATTTCTTTTATGGATCATCATTAACACATACTTACACATATATAATGGCGTATGTATTATGCATTATGTTCATCCGTTTTGTAGCCAAACATATAGTAATATATTTTTCTTCTCAGGTTCTAGTATTTTGGACAGAGCCGTCATTGAACATAATTTGTTATCTGCAAGCAAACTATATAACAATATTACCTTTGAAGAACTCGGAGCTTTATTAGAAATACCTGCAGCCAAGGTCTACATATTTTAGTAATTCATTTGTTCTTTTGCTAAACTGTAAATTGTAATGCTCAATCGTTGAGAGTCGGATGATGGAAGTAGCATAATTGTTGAGTTTATATAAGAAATTACAAAGATCAGGACACTAAATTGAACTGATTTTAAGAACTCAAAACTGAGGGAGAGCTGATCTTTGGACATACTGCAAGAGATGCAAAGACAAAAAAGGTTCATGATGTCGTATTCTTGTTGCTATATTACTATAATTTAGGATGTAGTACAGTGATGGCCAACCTTTTAGAGACCAAGTGCCCAAACTGCAACCCAAAACCCACTTACGTATTGTCGGGTGCCGGGTGGGCGTGGCCCATTGGGTGGGCGTGGCTACGGTGGTAACGGCAGACTGGCTGGGACTAAAAAGTTCAACCAGTCAATTCCAACTGTGCAAGTTATTTTTTTCCCCTGCGAGAAGTTGAAATTGATTGATTGATTGAACCTTTTTTTTTTTTGCACATGGTGCCGAGGCCTAAAGCAAAAAGTATTTATAAAACCCAGCTGAAGGCCTAGGACTGGGGCGATGGCGCGCGTGCCCACAGAGAGGGCTCTGCGTGCCACCTGTGGCACACGTGCTATAGGTTCGCTACCACGGATGTAATATGACATGGTTTTTTTTCCATATATTCCATGCATACCTTCCAGATTTTGGAAAAGGTATTTCAATCTAGTTTTTTGAGTTCCCATTTTTAATGTTAGAATTTAACAATCCTATTCATTGGCTCTGTTACTTGTCAGCAAATGCTTGCATAATTCTTCTAACCTGTAAATTACATTGTAATGTAAGACTCACACAGACCCACTCAGAAGTCCTGAGATTAATCTGGGACTTGCTTGGATTGTTTGCTGATTTTTTAGGTCTTTATTCCACCTTTCATTCAGGATCTCAAGGTGGTGAAGACCAGCATTCAGAACCTCAGCAGCTTAAAGGTACTGGCTAGGGAATTCTGGGAATTGAAATCCTTAGATCTTAAAGTTGCTGAGGTTGAGAAACAGAGCTGACTCCTGCCACTTCCCCCCCCCCCCCACAATATCAAACCTTTGGAAGGATGAAAAAGTAAATTAGATACCTTCATATATGTGTCCTAAAAACCATATCAGGACTGCCTTGTTTTGGTCAAGTGAAGCTGATAGGCTACTTTGTTTTGTTTTTCAGGCAGAAAAGATAGCCTCCCAGATGATAACCGAGGGACGTATGAATGGCTTTATTGATCAAATAGATGGAATAGTTCACTTTGAAAGTAAGTTTTGCTATAGGTGACTGTTTTGTGCAGAGGTCTTCAAACTTGGTCCTTTTATGATTTGTGGACTTCAACTCCCAGAATTCCTCAGCCAGCGTTGCTGGCTGAGGAATTCTGGGAGTTGAAGTCCACAAGTCATAAAAGGACCAAGTTTGAAGACCCCTGGTTTAGTGCAACCAGCTAAGTTTCCTCCAGCTGAATAAATGAGCAGCCGGACAGGATTGGCTAACCATTTCTGCTCCATCAGCCTGTGTGCTTAGAAGCTTTTCTGCTTTCAGTGGAGCAAGTGGCCAAAATGGGAACCGCATGATTCAGTGCATTTCCGTGTTGTTTGTGGAGGAACACCAGGAACATAACAATCTCTGTGCCAGACGAAATGAAAGGAGGCAATATTGTTTACCAGCTTGCTAAACTTTGCGATAAAGATACAGGTAGTCCCCAACACATGAGTAACTGAACCCAGAATTGCAGTCCTAAGTCATGCTGGTTGTTAAGCAGGCCACCATGTGACCGATCCAATTTTCTGACATTTTGTTTGCAGCAGTTGTTAAGCAAATTCCTCGATGGTTAGGCAGGCCTACTGTTTGCAGTGGGCTTTTTTTGTTGTTGGAAACCGAAAGTAAATGCCTGTTTCCAGCAAAAGAAGTCATAAATTGCATTCACATGACCATGGGATGCTGCAAACCGGCCGTAAATGTGGACCAAGTGTCAAAATGTAGTCAGAAGACCATAGGATTGGAATCTGGGTCATAAATACCTTTTGGGGGATCCATCATAACTCCGAACAGTCTCTAAGCAACCGGTTATTAAGTGAGGACTACGTAATTAAGCATCTATACATCATTTTATGTAAGGCTACAACTTGGAGCAGAGATAAACAACTTGCCTGGTGAAAGTTCTTTTGGAAATAAAGTTTGAAAAAGCCTGTTTCCTAAATAATTGCCTTAATACAGATCCTTTCTCGACCAACTATCTGCCATGTGCTGGGACACCCAGGGCAGAGTGTCTGTTGATTACAGTATGTCAAGCCATAAGTAGGAATGTATGGCAAAAGGTGTTTTTCAGATACTGTGGTCACAATCCTATTCACATAGCTAACATCTGCTGAACTGTGCTCTGTGTTCCCATAGTTAATTGTTAACTATATAGTTAACTATATAACTATATAGTTAATTGCCATTGTCTCTGGCAGTGAAAAGGGATCACAAATTCAAAGCCACAATGTAGAAAATAAGTTTCCTGTGCTATAGGGCAGGGGTCCCCAACCCCCGGTCTGTGGACTGGCAGCGGGCTGCGGCATGCCAGCAACTGGTCTGCACAAACAAGCAAAGCCCCATCCATGGGATGCAGGCAGAACACAAAACCAGCCCCCCTCCCGTTTGCAGAAAAACCTCTTTCCACAGAACCAGTCCCTGATGCTCAAAAGGTTGGGGACCTCTGCTGCAGAGACTTCTTTCTGTAATACTATTCAAATGACAGACTACTTTGGAGGTGTCATGTCAACTAGCTACATGATTGTGGTTCTACTAATGACACCGTATCAAGAATTAATCTGAAGATAGAAGTAGGCTTTCCTGAAGGGTGTCAATTATAACAACTTCAGGAGGGAATAATGTAGTGGGAATACCCAAGAGCATTAGAAGTTTTGTCTTCCAAGTCTCTAGTGAAGTGTAAATGTAATAATTTTCAGTGGCCCCAACGGAAGCATAATTCACCCAAATTACTGGATGGTTATTCAGGATACGATGAAAGAATCTTACGTAATGATCATTTTAAAACACTGCTTTTTACAACTACTCCATATCACAGCCCTTGTTGTGATAAACAGGTGATCTGGTTAGGCTGTGCTGTTTCATCCCTTAGAACAGACATGTCAAACTTGCGACGTGACGTATCGGAACTTTTCCCCCATTGCCGACAATGGGGTGGGCGCGGTTTCCTCGTGACGCATGCGGCCTGCGGACCGGCAGTTTGACCCCCTCTGCCTTAGAATCAGGACTTGGGGCTGAATATTTATATTGGGGACCTCTGTGCTATAGCACCCGTCGGTGATTCTTCCTTCAACCTTCAGATGGCAGTGTATATACAGTGGAAGTGCTGTAAATTTCATGTTCCAAAATATCCAGAATGTTTGCTAATGCTCGTCACGTATAATAAACTACGTTTATCAGAATGAAAGTTAACCAAAATGAAAATTGCTGATTTTATGTTTTTGTTTGTTTGTTTTTAGCTCGTGAAGCCTTACCCACATGGGACAAACAGATCCAATCACTTTGCTTCCAGGTTAACAATCTTTTGGAGAAGATAAGTCAGACGGCTCCAGAATGGACAGCACAGGCAATGGAAGCTCAAATGGCTCAATAGACTTTCTTCTTTTCTCCCCCACAAGCACACCTCCCCCCACTCTTTGGATGGTGTTTTTTTTTTTTCTAAAAATGTGAAATAAACCTAGGAAAATTGAACTCCTGGCTTTGGTTCTACTTGTTGCTGTTAAGAACCTTGATAGTGACACAGACTGAACATTCTTTTAAGCTGTAATTTAAAAAGAGGAACATGTTTAAGTTTTATATTAAAATTTTGGTTGCCGTGTAACTTTGAGAATGTTTGTGTGTTGTGAAAATTGAAATTCCGTTCTCTTTAGGTAACATATGCTCCAATAAAGATGGGATGGGAATTGAGCCGTGACTTGGTATCTGGGTACTTCATTTGCCGCATTTTTATTGGTCCTTACCAAAATTAAATTACTGTTAAATCAAAAACTGTTAAGCATTAAAATGTAAGTCTTGGCATTTATCTAAGAGATGCATGTTATCCAAGTAGGCTGAAATATTATATAGGTAGCACCAAAGGGGCTTTTTCAAAAGGCAACTGGACTTTGTTTTTCCTTGAAGACATTTTGCTTCTCATCTAAGAAGCTTCTTCAGTTCTGACTGGAGGATGGAGGGGTTTATAGTCCTTGCAGTCATCTGGTTGTTAGCACTCTCTCTGAGAGTCATTGAGGCAAATTGGAGGCTTGTTTGTGCCCTCAGGGTCACCTGAATAGCGCAAATGGGTGTGGAACTAGTGGTTCAGAATATGGACTTTGAGAATGTGGACATAGAGGACCGTTGATTTGAAAGAGGGTAAAAGAGGCCGTCTATATTAAGATTAAACAGCCCTCAACAAAGGGGGAGGGATATGACATCACCTACCTCCTGTTTACACCACAGTCCTTTCAGCAGTTCCAAGAAGGCTCCACATCGGGGGTAGGCAACCTTGGCTCTTTTATGACTCGTGGACTTCAACTCCCAGAATTCCTGAGTCAGCATGGCTCAGCTTGGAAACCTCTCCCTTTCCCCTCAGCATGGCTGGCTCAAGAATTCTGGGAGTTGAAGTCCACGAGTCATAAAAGAGCCAAGGTTGCCTACTCCTGTTCCACACCCATCTGCACTATTCAGGTGACCCTGAGGGTACAGATAAAACTCCCAAGTGGCCTCAGTGACTCTCAGAGAGAGTGCCAACAACCACAGCACTACAAGGAATAGAAATCCTTCCATCCACCACCCTTCAGTCAGAACTGAAGAAGCTTCTTGGATGAGCAGCGAAATGTTTTTGAGGGAAAAGTTCAACGGAACTTTTGAAAGTTTTGAAAAAATCATGACCTGGATGACTGAGAACCTCCGTAGACATATTATTTAGACAGTGCTCAGTTTATTACCCAGATTCAACAGCCACCCCACCCCATCCCCTCCTTTCATTTTAGGCACTCAGCAACAACCAGTTTGCACTTGTGGCTGTTTGCCACATCCTGTGGTCATATGATTGATTAACAATGTGTTTTTCAGATAACTAGCATTTACTTCCTTTCTCAATGTAAGTTGGGGGCTTCCTCGATTTACCTGGCCTCACACTAATTAGAGCAGTGATGAAATATGGGCAAAGAAATTGGCTTGGGACTCTAGTCCAGGGGTCCTCAAACCTGGCCACTTTAAGACTTGTGGACTTCAACTCCCAGAATTCCCCAGCCAGCCATGCTGGCTGGGGAATTCTGGGAGTTGAAGTCCACAAGTCTTAAAGAGGCCAAGTTTGAGGACCCCTGCTCTAGTCAGTAGTGCTTGGAATCTGATATAAATTATTGGAGGTTATATTCTGGTCCAACTGCAATGGTACGCTATGAGTTTTTTTCTGGCATTCAGTTGAAAGTAATTACAAGCCCAGGTCAAAGTAACCTGGGGGGGAAAAAATCGGCATTCTATTACCACATAGAAAAGTAATCAGAGGCAGAAAATGCACATAAGAACCTCACGGCTAATTGTTACCTGGGTTTTACGTACACTCAAAGCTATTTTTTGTTGTCTGTATTGTGTTAAAAAGAAAGTTTGAAATGGGATACTTCAGGAATTAACATTTCCTAAAGAGCAAGAGTAGTTCAAAATATCTCAAACTTTAAACTCAGCTGTCCACACTTAGGGACTGTACGAATTAGAGAGTTTTATTTTTGCCAGTAGTTTTCAAGCATGGTAAACCATGATGGAACTAGATTTTGAATAAACCACAATTACTGGGTTAACACAATATTCATAAGCCATGGGACATGATTTACAAACATCAATAGCTGAGTGAGCACAAAATATGCTAAATCAAAATGAAATCCAGCCAATAACTGTTTTATTCCCTCATAAAGTAGTTATATACGATGCTGTACTCATCAAAATTAGGTTAGTCTAGCACTGGTATCACTTAGGGCAGGGGTAGGCAACCTTGGCTCTTTTATGACTCGTGGACTTCAACTCCCAGAATTCCTGAGCCAGCCATGCTGAGGGGAAAGGGAAAGTTTCCAAGCTGAGCCATGCCGGCTCAAGAATTCTGGGAGTTGAAGTCCACGAGTCATAAAAGAGCCAAGGTTGCCTACCCCTGACTTAGGGCTATCTGTGTTTTTTCAAGTTCTTTCAGATTGGAGTTGACCTGATGCTCAGAAGCAAAACCCACAAATAGTACTGTGTGTTCAAAAATGCTCCCAAGTACCAGTGCATAGGACTGTGTTTTTATTTGGTGCCATTCCCTTTCCTTAACTATATAAAGGGGAATTAGGAAACTCCCAGAATTCTTTGGATCAAGATAAAATGACAGATGCACAAAGGAGAAAAGCTATTCTAATTTATAATTTGAATTTGAACAACATATGTATTGTAGTTGATTTTGGTGTAAATTTAATAAACTCGGTTGTTTATCAACATACTTTTTCTTCCTTCTAAAGTTGGCTGCTGAAATGAAAGTACAGAAGTCAGAAAACTAGAAACCTGGTTTTTTTTGGGGGGGGGGGCAAAAACCTTGTTCCCTAAATCTAAACCCGTAGCGACAACATCTGTAATTTCTAGTCTGCAGCTGGTTTGACTTGGTCAAAGAAAATCTGACAAGTATGAAGCATGCAGAAACCTAGACTAGGTAACTCTGCTTATCAGGTAGTCCTTGACCAGATGACCATAATGGAACCTGCCTATTACGATCGTATGTTGTAATAGTTATAAAATGGGTCGGTCACATGACCCACCTTAATTTTATCACCTTTTTTGTGGCTGTCATTAAGTGAATGCAGCAGTCGTAAAGCAAATGCCACGGTCGTAAAGCAAATGGATGCTTTACTATAGGTGCAGCTTTGCTGTAAACAACTAAATGCAACCATTTTGTTGACTGAAGAGGAGACACAGCCATTGGAACTTCTAATTTGAAGTGCTCTTTTTCGGGACAGTTGTAGCTTTAAAGCAGGGTCTTCAAACTTGGCCCTTTTATGACTTGTGGACTTCAACTCCCAGAATTCTTCAGCCAGGCACGTTGGCTGAGGAATTCTGGGAGTTGAAGTCCACAAGTCATAAAAGGGCCAAGTTTGAAGACCCCTGACATAGATTCTACTAACAAGCCTTGATAAGCAGCATAGATCCCAAATTCTAATCCTTGCTTTTCGGAAACAAGGTGATCTCTTTTTCTCACGAAAATCAACTTTCACTTCCTTTTATGTAATGTCAAAGTCAAGCAAATTTGGTTTCTAGAATTAGCTTCACAGGATGCACGTGTTGTTTCGGCTCTTTTTAAAACTACATTTGAATTTGCATCAATCTGCATTGTTAGCAAGATCTACTCAAAAAGAACCACAAGATGACAGAAGAAGGGAATACTTTTCCTTCTCCAGGAGCTTCTCTCACAACTTGATGGCTCTGTTGATGTTTTAGCCCAAAGTTATACCCTTGAGTGAGGGTGCAAATCTGAAGTTGCCTGTGACGCTCCCAAATTTAATAATAATAATAATAATAATAATAATAATAATAATAATAATAATAATAATAATAATAATAATAATAATAATAATAATAATAATAATAAAAGTTGGAAAGGACCATGGAGATCATCTAGTCCAACCCCCTGCTCAGGCAGGAACCCTACACCATTTCAGACAAATGGCTGTCCAGTCTCTTCTTAAAAACTTCCAGTGTTGGAGCATTCACCACCTCTGGAGGCAGGTTGATCCACTGGTTAATTGTTCTAACTGAGCACAACCTTTGGAGATTTGCAGAAGTTGCTGTCTTACTGTAATTTTCAGTTTACAGAAGGGGAAAGAATAAGCCAAGGGCAAAGACTAAATGTTTAACTTGATTTGATTATAGTAAAACACCAAATAACTTACAGGTAGTCCTTGAATTACAACCAATCATTTAATGACAGTTCAAAATTACAATGTTGCTTTAAAAAGTGCCTTATGATCTATCCTCGTACTTATGACTGTTGCTGCCTCCCCACAATCGTGCGATTGTGATTTGGGTGCTTGGCAATCAACTAACATTTACGATGGTTACAATATTCTGTGGTCACATGATCACAATTTGCGACCTTCCCAACCAGCTTCCGACAAAGTCAGTAGGCCAGTTTTGCTTAATACCCAATATAATTCACTTAGCAACCATGGAAAAAATGGTGGTAAAATTGGGTCTGGGATGACTCCCTTAATGACCACATTGCTTAGTGACCAAGATTTCAGTCCCAATTGTGGTCATAAGATGACAACCCATGCATCTTTTTTTTCTGACTGAATCTTCTTCTCTTTCTGGAGAGTATCTTCAAACAAACTATTCAAGGGCCAAGAAAGAAAGAAAAAACCCACACATCATGTTTTGGGAATCAGGCTGTTTTATGCCACTCATGTTGTGACACTTCAGTTCAGAAATGTGAGGCACAGATGAGTTCCGGTTTCTTTGACCTAATTTTTGCTTTTTGTCTAATAGGTAGGCTGGCAAGGACAGGTTCCTGCAGACATTCACTTTCCAGGTAGAAGTTAAGAAAAAAGAGTGTCCCGTGGTTTGCAGCTTTCTGGCAAGCAAAAGCAATGGGGAAGTCAGATTCACTTAACATCTGTGTTACTAACTTAACACCTGAAGGAACTCATTTAACAATTGTGGCAAGAAAGGTCCTAGAATGGGGCAAAACTCACTTAACAAATGTTTTGCTTATCAACATAAATTCGGGGCTCAATTTTTGTTGTAAGTTGAGGATACATTGTGGGAAGTCAGCCCCACCCCCCAGAGAAGGAAATATTAAAAGGGCAGAAAATATATTTCCTCAAAGGATCTTAAAGAGGCAGAAAAGCATGCCCAGTTTTCTTAATAGCCCCAAATCTCCCTTCCCCAAGCAGAAACCAGCTCTATAGAAATGCAGATGTAAACCATTCAGGAAAGTTGAAGCTAGAAGATTAAGAAGACAAGGACACCTAATCTACATACCCCACCCAAACTCTAAGACAGGACATAATAGGATTAAACCACAGATACCAAAGGGCACACTTAGACTCAGGTCAAACAGGAACAGGAAACAACTCCAAACAAAAGGCTCCAGAGGTTATAAAACCCACTCCTTACATGTGCTCACTCGTTTTTCTTCCAGAGCCATCTATCTGTCTGACTCGCCTCTTCAATAAACTGCAACCTTCTTTCTAAAGCAGTTGCCATATTGTTTATTCCCAGCTTGGACTGAACCATGATGAAGACTTTTCCTTCAACAACATGTTTGTTTACTTTCCTGACATTGTTAAACAAGCTTTCCACAACCTTGTGCTCTTTGGATGCATTAGGAATGCAACTTGCACCTGTTACACAGGTTGTCCTCGAATGAACTCAAAATTTCCATTGCTAAGCAAGATAGCTGTTAAGTGAGTTTTGTGCCATTTTACAACCTTTCTTGCCACAGTTGTTAAGTGACTCATTTGTTGTTAAGTTAGTAACATGGTTGTTAAATGAATCTGGCTTCCCTATTGACTTTGCTTGTCAGAAGGTCACAGAAGGTGATCACATGATCCCAGGACACTGCCACCGCCATAAATACATGCCAGTTGCCAAGTGTTCAAATATTGATAAGGTGACCACAGCGATGCTGTAATGGTTGCAAGCGTGAACAATAGTCATAAATCACTTTTTTCAGTGACTTGCTGTTGTAACTTTGAACGGTCACTAAACAAAAGATTGTAAGTCAAGGACTATCTATATTCCCAACTCATACAAGGCTACCACATCTGGGTTGCAATAATTTAAGATACTACTAGATGGCAGCAAAGAGTTAATTTGCTGTCTCTCTTTGCTGCCCTCTAGTGGTGATCTAGAGTTTGGGGCCGTGGTTTTTTTTAAGCCTGATATGGTAGCTTAAGCAAAGTCCATTATTACTTAGGTCTTAGGACAGTGGTGGCGAACCTATGGCACGGGTGCCAGAGGTGGCACTCAGAGCCCTCTCTGTGGGCACGCGCACCGTCGCCCCAGTCCTAGACCTTCAGCTGGGTTTTATAAAACCTTTTTGCTTTAGGCCTCCGCCGCCGTGTACAAAAAAAAAGGTTCAATCAATCAGTCAATTTCAACTTCTTGCGGGGAAAAAAAAAGATCTTGCAAAGTTGGAATTGACTGATTGAACTTTTTAGTCCCACCCAGTCTGCCGTTACCATTGCAGCCACGCCCACCCAATGGGCCACACCCACCTGGCACCCGACGATGCATAAGTGGGTTTTGGGTTGCAGTTTGGGCACTCAGTCTCTAAAAGGTTCGCCATCACTGTCTTAGGAGGTAAAGTAGACATTCTGCTTGATGTTTCTAATTCTAAAATAGTGCTGTCAACTTCAAGTGCAGATATTAATGAACATGATGGCCCCAGAGTTTGACTGAGTTTAAAGGTATTTCCAGGCAACTGGAAATACCTTTAAACTCAGTCAAACTCTGGGCAACTCTGGGCAACTGGTCTTTTTATCTCCTATATTAATTCCAATATAAAATGCCTCCAAGACTACTAGGTAGACCAAATAAAAAAAACAATTCCACAGGAAGACTAAAACGACTTTTACTGAGATTGACTATAATAACAATTTGATAATCCTTATTATAGTATACATCTTCCCCCTTATACTGCAGTGAATTAAGGAGGTATCAGACAGAGATATTTCTGAATATTATCTCATTGCTCTGGACTTAAAATATATATTCAGCCTCTCTTGACTAGGTAATGCTTTCTGCATATTTCCATCAAATAATCTCTCTGACGCTTAGATTTTGATTGTCTGCAGATCTGGTCTCTTCCTTGTAACTGTTTTTAGGAGAAGGAAGCAGGGAAAAATCAACCAGAATTTATCAGGCATTAGCAAGCACTACCCTACCTTGGTGAAATTTGGGGAGAAGTGGGTGGTATTAATACCACAGAAAACAAGTTCGTTGCAATGGAAGTTCCTTCTCTATGAAACCACAAAAATACTAAAATATAAAGTGGTTTTGTTTAGCCATCTGTTCTGACTATTCTATAATATCTAATGTTGCAATCATAGCAAAACTGGGAAGTTCCCACTGTTAGACCTGTAAAACAGAGAGAGAGGGAGGGAGGGAGAGAGAGAGAAAGAGAGAGAGGGAGAGAGAGAGAGAGAAAGAGAGGGAGGGAGGGAGAGAGAGAGAAAGAGAGAGAGAGGGAGGGAGAGGGAGAAAGAGAGAGAGAGGGAGGGAGAGAGAGAGAGAGAGGTTTACAGGCTTAGATCCCATTCATAAAAAAAGATCTCAAATAATGTTTTAGACACCAACTTAGTCAAGAATTAATCAAACTAGGTAGAAACAATCTATCAAAAGTTATAAATGATTAATTTTTCCATCGGATTGCCTACTCTTCTTTTTTCTTGGCTTTTGAGCAAAATGGAAACGAGAGTAGGACGTTTTCACGATGCGTAATCTTATACTAAATGTTATCTTGGCACGTAATCTTGTGCCACAAATGACAAATGTAATCAACCAAAGGTGAACACAAACCTTGTGAGACTGACATGTTGTAAATAACAAAGAAACTTTTTGTATAAACGCCCGAGAGAATTTTTACTCAAATGCTGAATGTTTATCTCCATCTCAAGCCTTGAGGCTCTCTATTTCTGCAGAAATATATAGCTGGAATTAAAAAAAAAGTTGCTTTCTTTGTTCCAGTGTGATTTATTGCCCCTTTTGCACTGGGAAAACAGAACCCAGCTGAGGCTCCTGCCAACATGTCTATGTTAAAGAAGAAGTGCATATTTCCCAGGTCCATTACTAATTCAGAAAGCCTCTTTGTTTAAGTCAGAGCGATAAATTTAGAGACTCCACTTTACTATAATGATCAGAAAATCAAATGCAGAACTAAGCAAAAAAAAAACAAAAAACCACAAAGCAATCACAGGACCACGTTCAAGGGATGTCTTAACTACTGAAACCTTACAGTGAAAAAAAATCCAAATTAAATTATTGTCCCTTTCCATTATTCACAGCTGTAGAGAGTGTAACACACACTCTTGACAGGAACGGAGCTGAGTTTCAGTAAGATTGTACCTCGCAATCTTTTGCAAATTACCAGCAGTCTAAAAAAGAAGCTGTTGCAATTAGACCAAAGTGGACTTGAAGGCAATAAAGTGCCATCTTTGATCGAACTTATCTCAGACTGAAACCCAAAGCCTAGAGCAGAGGTCTTCAAACTTGGCAACTTTAAGACTTGTGGACTTCAACTCTCAGGAATTCTGGGAGTTGAAGTCCACGAGTCACAAAAGAGCCAAGGTTGCCCACCCCTGCTCTAGTCAGTAAAAGTCTCAGGGGTATGTTTTATACTTTTGCCCACATAATTTTTTACTGTTGCGAGTTTCATAGTGCATCTAAGGCAGTGGTTCTCAACCTTTTTAATGCCGCAACCCCAACCGGTCGCAAGTCGAGGACTAAACCGGTCATAAGTCGAGGACTAAACCGGTCATAAGTCGAGGACTACCCAACCGGTCGTAAGTCGAGGACTTTCCCTGCCCGGGAGCGCCGCGCATGCATGGTTCCGCCCCCTGCGCCGGCCGAGGCATAGCTGGCAAGCGGCAGAGACGGAGCAGGCCGACCACCAGCTGGCCCAGCCCAAGGGAGGTAAGGCACCCGCCGGAAAAGGGGCAAAAAATGGCAGACAAAAAAAATGGCGGACAAAAAAAATGACGGACAGCCTTGCTTGGCGACCCCTGTGAAATGGTCGATCGACCCCAAATGGGGTCCCGACCCACAGGTTGAGACCACTGATCTAAGGGCAGGACAGATGGGGGGGGGGAGCAACAGATGCAGTCTGAATGAGCCTGCCTCCATTTCTTCAGGGGTTAGGATTTTATTTTTTATTTTTTTTAACATTTTATTGATTTTTAAGAATAACAATCTCCAGCGCCTGGTGTACAGCATGTTGTCTTGGTTTATATATTTGAGAAAAAAAAGGCAATAACTCGGAGAGTAAGAACAACACCGTTTACTAGCTAAACAATCACGTACACTAGTTTTTCTTAAGATGGTGCTCTCCACATATGTTGTTTTATATCTCCTTTAAATCAAAGCTGTGAGTATACGCTCAGTGTTGGAAGGGTGAAAACATACCTACAAACGATATGATTATATACAAAATTCTTGAATGCACGGAAATGAATAAACTTACGCTAGAATTAAAAGACAAGGAGGCAACAGAATTTTATGAAATATGGAACAAATGTTATGATTGGCTAGAACAAAGAAAGAAAAAGACATGATTACTGATGTAAATAAATTGTAAATAATATATATGAGTTTTGTTAAGGGAAAATGTATTTTTTCAGTTTTATTTTTGTTGTATAGTGGAAAAAAGGAAAAATAAAAACTAAAAAAAAAACTAAAAAAGAAATCAAAGCAGTGATGGCTGGGAATCATGACAGTTCTAGCCCCCCACATCTGGACAGCAAGCACTTCCAGGTAGGCTAGTTATGCCAATGGCTCTAGATTGCAATTTTACCTTGATCTCTCCAGTTACTACATCTTGCAAACCAAAATTACCAGTAGCCCTAAAATGGGAAAGGCAGAATGGTAGATCCCCCGATAAATCTTCAAAGGTCTAGCAGGGCTTTTTTTTTTAAAAAAAAAAATCCTTATTGTTTAAGAGCAGCAGCAACCAAAAATGTTTTGTTTTCCATTGTAACTGAAATTGGGAGATCAAGCAAAGATCAAGGACAGGACAAACAACAGCAGGTTTGTGTGCTTGGATTTTGAGCTCTGAATCAGTACTAAAATTTAATTTCTGGGTTAAGAATATGCTTAGAATTATAAAGCAAGGGTGCCTCTAAATAATGGTTCTCCCTACAAACTACTTTACTTATTTCTTACTTCTCAGAATTCTAATTTAAAAAAGGACAAATGTAAAGGTCCAAAGGAGCTTAGGGTGGAGTCTTCTAGAATATCCCCATTTGTTTCCTTCTTCTGATATCTCTCTGGAGTTGGCAGAGAGAACAAGTAGGGAAACACCCCACAATGCAGGCATCATCATAGATGGATCCCTGTTGAAAAGAAACCAAACGAATCAATAACTTTTTCAATAAAATCATGATGTAGAGATATGGAATTACGAGAAGCTAGCTCTAGGTTGGATGGCAAAATACAGGTAGTCCTTGACTTACAGCAGTTCGTTTGGTGACTGTCCAAAGTTACAATGGCACTGAAAAATGTGATTTAAGATTGTAAAATGGGGCAAAACACACTTAACAAACATCTCACTTAACAACAGAAATCCATTACATTAGAAAAACCTATTTTAAAAAATCCACTTCGCCCAGTGCCAGTGGCAGCAGCAACACAATCAAATTAACCACATAATCAGCTCCATTTCTACTTATGGTCCTCGGGCCCACTGACAAAACATGTTTTTAGGGCCTTTCAGAAAAATAGCAGGGTGGGGGGGGGCACAGAGGGGCTACCACCAAGAAGGTCTTTTTTTCATGATCCACAGATGACAATCCCTATTCGATGGGACTTGTAACATATTCTGCCTTCCCATTCTTGTGGGCCAGGTAGATGTGATAGTTATGTTTGGCGTGCAACAAGTGTCATTTTTATTTTTATTCCTATAATTCTGAAAGATTATGATGTACTGCAGATAACAAATGAAAGAATTATCTGTTCATTTCCCAGGTCAGTTCCCCCCCCCCATCAATTTCTGGGTTGTGAATGCACTGCCTTTCTGAGTGGGTCTAGGGCAGGTCACCACAGCCAATTCACTGTGGCCAATTCATTGTGGGACAACGCGCGACGGCCAACCTGCCATGGGACCACTTGCCACGGGACCAGAATGACACTGGAAAGGATGCTGAACGAGGGACAAAATGAAATGTGAATAACAAAAATTAAAATATTATTTTAAATAATTTCCCATGGCAAGTTGTCCCATGGTGAGTTGGGCATGACAAGTTATCCCGCAGCGAGTGGGCAGCAAGGAGTTGTCCCGTTGCGTTTCTGAGCTGGTATTTCTCTCCAATTTCACGAGTACTTCTCAAGATTCTAGTTTGATTTTTTTTGGTTTGAACTAGAGTGCAGAAACCCGAAGTTTGTCTAATCCAGGGCTCTTCAAACTTGGCAACTTTAAGACTTGTGGACTTCAACTCCCAGAATTCCACAGCCAGCCATAATCTACTTACAGGGATATTGTATTTTGTCCTGTACACAGCCCGCATGGCCACAGATGCTCCGCACAAACAACATTCATTCATAGCTGCAGCAACTTGGCATGCCAAACAAGGGAAGCAGAACATTCCACAGAGACCTAAAGGGAGGAAGGAAAGGCCTTTGTAAAAACGATTTTGGCAAAGCGTTGAATGACATAAGATTTATCATCCAGAAAATGCAAATGATGCTATTGCTGGAACATTAAAACTGCAATTGCAAATGCTAGTTAAAACATTGTCTAGGAGAGGAGAGGGGAGGACTGAAAAAGCTAATGTACAAGCCACATTAAATTAAAATAACACCCCATTGCATTTTTCTGTATGCTGATGTTCCCAACTATTATGAAATAGAATTAAGAAAATTACTGTTGAAGAGAGACTGGCTGAGCCAGGGAGAGGAATCAAACAGGGAACTAGTCTGGAATCCCTATGTGGGCATAAGAGGGTGAAGTCTGACCTCCCTTGAATGCTGTTTAACTTTATCTAGTCTGACCCAGGTGCAAACCACCAATCTGAGAAGAGTCCTATGTTATAGGCTTGAGTAATGAAATAGTTAATTGAACTCTTTGCACGTGGATCTGATTGTGTCTGACAATTACCAATAGAAGACAATACTTGTAACTCACATTTGAACTGTTGTGTCCCTGGTGGTTTCTGAGCTTGGTTTTTTTCTTGCAGATATTTCGTTATCCAATTCTTGCATCAGGTGCAAGAAACCAGGTGCCACGATAGAGTTCAAAAGTACTATGAGTTTATTTCATGCTATACACAAGAATCTGATCTACTAATGGTCAAGGCAGATTGGTGCTAAATAAGAGTCAATGGAATTCATGGGGGGCTGGATTTAGATTTCTTGTGGGAGCATAGTGATTCCAAACTGGTGATACATCTGACTCCACCCTCGGGCTCAGCCTGTCATTTCCTACATGTAGAAAGTTTAAGTTCCATCTTCTACACAATTTGTAATAGAAGAGAAGCGGTGTCTCCTTTTATCCCTTGCCATCCTAATTCCAATCCAGTGGGCTGTTCAACAATGAAACATCCATTGCTCAGATTATAACGAATAATTTATTTCTGCAACCTATCCAGTCTGGAAAAATATCCAGCCCAATCTTTCCAAGTTCCTAAGAAGGCTTTGAGAATCCCACTTTCAATTATTGGCCTGGTCACTTACAAATGTCACAGTCGCTACAGCAGTCACATAAGTCCGTTTGCCAATGGTTTGCTTGGGGCTGGACCACCACCACCGTCTGTGGCTGAGTGATAACCGTTGGCTGAACATTCATTGTGGGCAATATTCTAAGAAAAAGAAAGAAGAGAACCCAAAAGAGAAGAGATTAATTAACAGGCTTGGTAGAACATGGTCTCAGTCCCAACTCCATAGAATGGAATCTGTTTGCTGGACTCGATTCTTGGATGAAATCTTTCAGATACACAAATTGGTATTGTGAGAATCTTTGTTTCAAACTGGGACAGAGCCATACTGAATGTCCAATTGTCCTCTGTCATATAATAATAATAATAATAATAATAATAATAATAATAATAATAATAATAATAATAATAATAACAACAACAACAACAACAACAACAACAACAACAACAACAACAATAATGTTGGAAGGGATCTTGGAGGTCATCTAGTCCATGGTATAGGAAACCCTATACCATTTCAGACAAATGGCTGTGCAGTCTCTTGTTAAAAACTTCCAGTGTTGGAGCATTCACCGCTTCTGGAGGCAGGTTGTTCCACTGGTTAATTGTTCTAACTGTCAGGAAGTTTCTCCTTAGTTCTAGGTTGCTTCTCTCCTTGATTAGTTTCCATCCGTTGCTTCTTGTCCTGCCTTCAGGCGCTTTTTATTTATTTATTTATTTATTAAATTTATATACCGCCCTATCTCCCTTACGGGACTCAGGGCGGTGAACAGGCGATACTAAAAACCACGATAATAAATAAATAGTTTCTGTTCTAAAATCGAATTAAATAACAGGCCTGTTCTAAAAACACACCCATACAAAAACCCCCACTGAAACATAATCAAACTACGTCAGGCCGGCCGCACGGAATAGATGGGCCTTCAGGGCTCGGCAAAAAAGGCGCAGGTCTGCAACTGTACGTAGGTCGGGGGGTAGGTCATTCCAGAGGGCAGGAGCTGCCACAGAGAAGGCTCTCCCCCTGGGGGTCGCCAGCCGGCATTGTCTGGCCGACGGCACTCTAAGGAGGCCCTCTCTGTGGGAGCGGACTGGTTGAAGGGAGGTGTTTGGTAGGAGGCGGTCTTGCAAATACCTAGGTCCATTGCCATGGAGCGCTTTAAAAGTTGTTACTAACACCTTGAAGCGCACCCGGAAGGCCACCGGCAGCCAGTGCAGCTCGCGCAGGAGAGGTGTTACATGGGAGCATCTAGAGGCCCCCAAAATCCCCCGCGCAGTCGCATTCTGAACTAGCTGGAGCCTCCGGGTGCACCTCAAGAGAGCATTGCAATAGTCCAGGCGGGAAACAACGAGGGCTTGAGTGACTGTGCTTTGGAGAATAGTTTGACTCCCTCTTCTATGGGGCAGCCCCTGAGATATTGGAACACTGCTATCATGTCCCCTCTTGTCCTTCTCTTCCTTAAACTAGATATACCTAATTCCAGCAACCGTTCCTTATATGCTTTAGCCTCCAGTCCCCTAATCATCTTTGTTGCTCTTCTCTGTACTCTTTCTAGAGTCTCAACATCTTTTTTACATCGTGGTGACTAAAACTGGATGCAGTATTCCAAGTGTGGCCTTACCAAGGCATTGTAAAGTGGTATTAATACTTCACGTGATCTTGATTCTATTCTTTTTCAGGGGAAAGCGCGAACGCAATCCTCCACTACCACAAATTATGCAGTCGAGTTTCCGGCGTTTGGGGAAATCACAGGGGTCAGCACACCCGGAGTGCAATGGATGAGCCTCACCTTGGGAAAACCTCCTTCGTGATCAAGGTATCTCCCCTGCCAGGTAAGTATTTTGAAAGAGTGGTCCCTCTGCACTCAGCAAATTGCTTCTTCCTCCCTTCCTTCTAGTCCGGGGGTCTTCAAATTGGGCCCTTTTATGACTTGTGGACTTCAACTCCCAGAATTCCTCAGCTTGGCTGAGGAATTCTGGGAGTTGAAGTCCACAAGTCATAAAAGGGCCCAGTTTGAAGACCCCTGTTCTAGTCCCTGTGCTTTCTGATCTTGAAACTGGGCGGTTGCTGGCAAACCATTGGCTTATCTCACTTTCTAAAAGCAAATTCAGCGGCCAATGCTCTTTCCTATAGCTGATAGAAGGAAGCATTAACATTGAATCTCAACTTTTTACTTTTCCATAATATTATAAACTAGCCATTTCTATAACAACAAATGAATCTAAACAGTAAAATCCAAAATCCCCCCCCCCTTTTTTTTAGTTATCAGGTTTTTGATAGCCTATCATGCTGGGCTATTAACAAGTAGTCTTACAGGGACAACTGTAAGGGAGGGAAGCATCATTTAGAATAGAATGGAGCTGGAAGGGACCTTGGAGATCTTCTAGTCCAGCCCCCTGCTCAAGCAGGAGAACTTATATCATTTCAGACAAGTGACTGTCCAGTCTCTTCTTAAAAATCTCCAGTGATGGAGCGCCCACGATTTCTGAAGGCAAGCTGTTCCACTGGTTAATTGTCCTCACTGTCAGGAAGTTTCTCCTTAATTCCAGGCTGCTTCTCTCTTTGATCAGTTTCCAACCATTGTTTCTTGCCCTGCCTTCTGGCGCTTTGGAGAATAATTGGACCCCCTCTTCTTTGTGGCAGCCCCTCAAATACTTGAATACTGCCATCATGTCACCCCTAGTTCTTCTTTCCTTTAGACTAGCCAACATACGAAGAACCAGCCGTTCTTCGTATGTTTAGTATCTACAGAGTGTCTTACCAGCTATATTGCAAGCAGCAATATGGCCATAGACAAACTGGGTTTTCTTCTTGTTTCTCCCCTTTCAATACAGTATAGATATTTAAATAGACAGCATAAATATTCAATAAATAAAAAGAAGCATTTCAAAACTTAGGCACTGGGAATATGTAAGGGGGGGAATTAGAAATGAAACCATTTATCCTAGTCACTTCCTAGCTTTCCTCTGCAAAAATGATCATCTTTATATCTGTGTTACTTTAGGCATCCACTTTTATTGCCCCCCAAATTTAAAAAAAAATGAGGACTCACATTCTGTAATGTAATACAGAATGTCACAAAGGGGTCTTTCAACAACCAGATTAGATCCAGGGAGATAAAAACTTGGAAAACTTTATCAGTTCAGAATAAATGCAAAAGCGAATAAATATAAAAGGCAGAAAGATTTAAAGCAAAGCAAGAATTCAAACCTTTTTTCCCCTTCTTCTTTTCTCCTTCTTTTCGACTCTCGTTGCCTAGAGGTAGTAAACTCTGCCCACTGGCTGACTTTTGCTTTTGTGTTTTAAAACTGAAAGGGAATTACCCTACAAAACTATTTGCTAGATATTTTTTTAAAAAAAACAAGGAAGTAGCTTTTCTTTCAGCCAGGTGGGTGAAAAAACAACAACCCGAAAGAGATGGTAGGAGAAGAAACGAAACTTGGTTTAAATGAAATCATGAGATGTAAGGATTGGAAATGCTTAGAAATTAACTTTAAATTGGTTGTTCCTTATCTCATCTTTAGAAACAATTCTGATATTTCTGCCTTTTTTTCTGTTTCAGATGCTGAAACAGATCCCTCACTATTCCTACACCTCTGACCATTTTATTTTATTTGTATCCCGCTTTTGTTATTATTTTTACAAATAATTCAAGGCAGCAAGCATATCCAACACACATCCCTTCTCCTATTTGCCCCATTACAACACCCCTGTAAGGTGGATTGGGCTAAGAGAGAGAGAGACTGGTCCAAGTCACCCTGCTGGCTTTCATAGCTCAGGTGGAACTTGAACGCACACCCACTCATATTTCTTATAAGATTTTACTTTCCTGGCCCCTTCTCATCTCATCTCATCTCATCATGTGTTACTTCCGGACACATTCCAGTTGGTCAATATCCTTCTTCATTGCACTACAGGGAGCCCAATGCAATAAAGGTAGTCCTCAACTTATGACCACAACTGAGCCCCAAATTTCTGTTACTAAGTGAGACATTTGTTAAGTGAGTTTTGCCCCATTTTACAACCTTTCTTGCCACAGTTGTTAAGTGAATCACTGCAGGTGTTAAGTTAGAAACACGGATGTTAAGTGAATCTGGCTTCCTCGTTGACTTTGCTTGTCAGAAGGTCGCAAAAAGGGATCACATGACCCCGGGGATGCTGCAACCGTCATAAATACGAGTCAGTTGCCAAACATCTGAATTTTGATCATGTGACCGTTGGGAATGCTGCAACTGTCGTAAGTGTGAAAAATGATCATGTCAGTTTTTCAGTGCCGTTATAACTTTGAATGGTCACTAAATGAACTGTTGTAAGTCAAGGACTACCTGTATTCTTAGTGTTGCCTGATCAGGTCAGACTAGAGAATAACTGGTTTATCTTGATCTTAACTCCATATTTCCATTGATGCAACTGAGATTCAATAGTTGCAGCTGCATCACAGTTTTGGTTAATGATCAGTTTGTGGTCCACCAAGATAGTCAGAGTTTTTATATACACCACTATCAAGTATAGCCTTCCTATTTTTGATTATACCTTTGATGTTTCCTATCTGAAAATAGGACAAGTGTTTGTTTATTTATTATTATTCATTTTGATGCCATTCTTCCCAGGCTCTTGCTTGCTACTGTGTGCCATTTGCAAAACTGATCATTGCATTTTCTAATCTCTTTTCAATCTCATTTAAATATATATTGAACCTGTCTTTCAGCTGAGATCTGTGGTGTGCTGCTCAACGTTTCCTTCCAGCTTGAGGCACGGCCACACTCACTGGGTGTGATTGTTCAACAGACCCTGTAGCCATCTAATAGTTTACTAGAATCTCATGAGAACTCTGTAGAGCATTTTGCTGGAGTCAAGGACACCGCATCTACCACATCCTCTAGAATTTTGTGATTCCTCACTGGCCAGTGGATCCGGCAACTGAGTCTGAGGAATCAGAGGAGGAGGAGGAGGGTCCTGGAGTGATATTAGAGTCAGAGGAAGGCTCTGAGGAGCTCCAAGACTTACAGTCGGACGAGTAGCCTGGCCCCTCTACTCGTGCTCAGGCTGAGACACAGCTGTGCTGGGAGCCTGAGTTGAGCAGTGATGAAGAACAACTGGGACAAATCCAGGATGCTCGAAAGCGCAGGTAAGAGAAGTGAGTAGGACAGAGGAATGCAATGGGGCAGCTCCAAAGGCAAAGGAGAAGGCATTAGGAAGCCATGCCTTGGCTGAATTATAAAAGGGAAGGTGTGGGAGGTGATGGTTGCCGAAGGCAACCGTTTGTGTTGAAGATTGAGTTTCTGTGGACTGTGTTTGTTTGCCTTGGACATTGACTCAGGTCTGTGAGAATAAAAGGGGTTGTTTTTTCTTGCGGTTCCTGCCTGTTTCTTGGAAGAGGGGTTTCTCCTTGTGAGCATAACAAGGACTCACATAGGCTGGGACAGAATCTCATGAGAACTCTGTAGAGCATTTTGCTGGAGTCAAGGATACCGCATCTACCACATCCTCTAGAATTTTGTGATTCCTCACCAGCCAGTGGATCTGGCAGCTGAGTCTGAGGAATCAGATGAGGAGGAGGGGCCTGGAGTGATATTAGAGTCAGAGGAAGGCAATGAGGAGCTCCAAGACTTACAGTCGGACGAGGAGCCTGGCCGCTCTACTCGCGCTCAGGCTGAGACACAGCTGTGCTGGGAGCCTGAGTTGGGCAGTGATGAAGAACAGTTGGGACAAATCCAGGATGCACGAAAGCGCAGGTAAGAGAAGTGAATAAGGCAGAAGAATGCAATGGGGCAGCTCCAAAGGCAAAGGAGAAGGCATTAGGAAGCCATGCCTTGGCTGAATTATAAAAGGGAAGGTGTGGGAGGTGATGGTTGCCGAAGGCAACCGTTCGTGTTGAAGATCGAGTTTCTGTGGACTGTGTTTGTTTGCCTTGGACATTGACTCAGGTCTGTGAGAATAAAAGGGGTTGTTTTTTTCTTGCGGTTCCTGCCTGTTTCTTGGAAGAGGGGTTTCTCCTTGTGAGCATAACAAGGACTCACATAGGCTGGGACAGAACATAGACAACTAAATTGGCCTCTATCAAAAACATAAATTAGATTAGATTGGTTTTGTATGCATGCTAAAACAGCCAGACCCAAAGTCCCCCCCCATGCTATTACTCTGTTAAACAGCCAGTGGTGGGATTCAGCCAGTTGGCACCAGTTCGGCAGAACCGGTAGCTAATTTTTTGTTGCCCAGGCCCAGAATGGACTTCTGGAAGCGGCATCCACACAGAGAACCGGTTGCTCACATATTTGAGTCTCACCACTGTAAACAAATTGTCAAGAGTGAAACTTTGGCAGCTACATGCCTCTGTGTTTCATCTTGTCTTTAGATTAAGGAGAGGGGCGGGGAGATGTTGTTGATATGAATCATGTAAGACGTTGGGGTTTTGGCTGGGAAAATTATTGTTTAAGTTTATGAATTGATGTTCAAACCCCAGAGTTAGTTTTGCTTCCACAGAACCATGCAGTGTATTCAATAAACAGTAAGATTTTGGGGAATGGAGTGAACCTGGAGTTTTATTGGATGGTGACACAGTAATTGTCACAACACTGTCTGGTTCAGAAATTCTGGGAGTTGAAGTCCACCAGTCCTAAAAGGATCATCGTTCCTCACCCTTGTTGTAGATCAGGGATCTTCAAACTTGGCCCTTTTATGACTTGTGGACTTCAACCCCCAGAATTCCTCAGCCAGGCATACTTGCTGAGGAATTCTGGGAGTTGAAGTACACAAGTCATAAAAAGGCCAACTTTAAACTTAAACTTAAGTTTAAGATTATGCAAGATGTAAGGGAACGAGGACTTAAAGCTCCTAACTTAAAATTGTATTATGATGCTGTGGTATTGACATGGATTAGTGATTGGTTAAACTTAACAAATAAGAATATACTTTCTCTTGAAGGATGGGATTTGTTATTTGGTTGGCAGGCATATTTAATATATGATAAAAAGGTGGATTCAAATTTTAAGGCACATGTTTTAAGGAGTGCTTTATT
>NW_015386390.1:1962490-2022183 GCF_001527695.2 Protobothrops mucrosquamatus
GTATTTTCATATGTGGTGGACGTGCAAGGTGGTTAAAGCATTTTGGATTAAGATTTGGTGGAACATTCAAAATATTTTTAAGAAAAAGATAAAGTTTAAACCACAGATATTTTTATTGGGTATTTTGGAAGATTTGGATGTAAAAGAAATGGAGTTGATGTTAAATCTTATAATGGCTGCAAGATTGCTAATTGCTCAGCATTGGAAATTGAAAGGTATACCTACTATAGAAGATTGGGTAGTTAAAGTCTCAAATTTAGCAGAAATGGCCAAGATTTCCGCTTATGTGAAGGATTACTCACAAGAAAGATATATATTGGTTTGGAGAAGATGGATTGTTTATATTGAGTTGAAATATGGAACAAAAAATATCATTTGGTTTTTGAGTGAACTTCTGATTTTTAATATTTAAAATGATGTTAAAATGATGTTTAATAATTGTATATTTGTTTTAAAAGAGAGTTAAAGGAACTTATAGATTCGTTAGACTAATAGTTGATTAATGTTAGTTAGATCATGATTATTTTATTGTTAATCCTGTATTGGCTCTGGGAAGTGAGGGGGGGGGAGGGAGGGAGGGTTGGGTTTGGGGGGAGGGGGGATTTATATTGTAAAACTTTATAAAATTTTCAATATATATAAAAAAAGGCCAACTTTGAAGACCCCTCTCATAGATGGTTAGCTAATGTCTGGTTGATCTTGTCTGTACTTGGAAGCTAAACAGAATTTCAGGTTAGGAAACTGGATGGGAACCCTCCAGCGAATAACAGGACTGGAATAGCTAGATCAATGCTTCTCAATGACAACTTTAGGCTATGAGGATTTCAACTCCCAGAATTCCCCAGCCAACATTCTGGGAGTTGAAATCCACACATCTTAAAGTTACCAATGATGAAAATGCTGTCCTAAACCAAAACCAAGAAGCCTCATTAATGTATTTTATGAACCAGGCCAGTATTTTATATTGTTTTTAAAAATCAGCATTAAAAAACACCAGGTTTGTGGTTCCTGGTCTCACCATAAGGGGACAGTAGTGTCTACCCAATGATTTGCTATGATACCACCTGCAAGTTCCAGGTGTCTAAATTTCATATCCAGAATGCCACAGCCAATATAGCTTGTGATGAGAATTCTGGGAGTTGAAGTCCACACTCTTGGGAATTCCATGACTGGGAAATACTACTATATACTATCATCAGCGGGAATAACCTTCATTGCTTCATATATTTTTTTGTTAGCACACCTCTCTTTAAAAGTTAAATACTTATTGTACAAAATAATTACACATGGATCTTCATAAGCTCTTAGCATTTTCAATAATATCATACCAGCTTAAAAGTTCCACTATGCAAAAATAAGGAATCTATCACTTTACCATTGTTGTCGGATCAATATTAATAGCTTTAATTTGCTTTTAATGGTTTTTGTTATTGTTTTGGGTTACTTATTTGCATCTGTTTTGGGTTTGTTGGCTATTCTTAATTGTGTGACCTGCCCAGAGATGGAAGGGTATGATAAATTGAACAAATAAATAAACTCTCAGCAGGTCAGTCGGCATGGCCAAGGCTGAGGAATGTTGGGAGTTCGAATTCAGCCACAGATTTGATCCCTGATCTGATTGCCCTACTGTATTTGGCCCAGCCATTAAGCAAAAGGCGAAGGCTAAATTATTGGGCCAAAACAATTCTTTAGTGTAACAATGTCAACTACAAGAGACACAGGAAGATTAAACAGTTGTAATGCTGGATCACAGCTGGAAATGCTATTTCCTGGGATGGTAACGTTGTTCTGTTACCCACCATAGGAGGAGCATAGAAACAGTGAATATAGATCTTGGAGTATAAAGACCCTGAGTAAAGTCAGATTATGTTATTGATAGACTTTTAGACAATCAAGCTTACAAAGTCAAATTAGTAGGGAGAGAAAATGGCAAATCAAGTCAGTTGCTTCTTGACATAATTGAGATTTCTGTCCCAACCCAAAGGTGCTTTTTCAAAAGGCAACTGGACTTTGTTTTTCCAGGTACCTTTTGAAAAATGCCCCTTTGGGACAACCATGATCTGCATGACTGAGAATCTCCATAGACATTTCTGCCTTAAGAAACTCTAGCCTCCAAAGTAACTCCCACACCTACACACTCTCTTTAATGATAGCATTGGCGTGACTTCAAGAGAGTGCACACTCTGTGTTCATATCTGTTTTTGGAGGACACCTCATGAATCATATGATTCTAACATCCACCTACCACTTCAGTGTCGGATGTTGATAAATGGAGGTATAGAAAACATTGTCCTGAGAAGAATTTCAACTAAAAGGGCTTCAATTTAACTATGAGATATGACAGTCTGAGAGAGGTGAAACTCCATCATAGTGGTGGAAAGGAACAGAGACTACCAGCTGTCAGGTGGTAACCAACGGGAACCACTAATGAATAACAAAAGGCAGTAACTTTATCGTCTATCTCCTACGTTACAAGACTCTTACTAGACTGCTTGTGTTCCCCTGGGAATAGCCAGCTAAGGCTTCATGGATCTTGGGGGAGGTCAAGCTTATGTGCTTGCCGCTGCTCAAGGATTCCAAGCTAGGTCCTCACTTGACTCCTCTCTCCAGCTTGACTGGCAGTTTCCCACAGCAGCATTAGGAAAGGTTGTACCATTAGCTCGGAGAGTAAGAACAATACCGTTTACTAGCTAAACAATCACGTACACTAGTTTTTCTTAAGATGGTGCTCTCCATATATGTTGTTTTATATCTCCTTTAAATCAAAGCTGCGACGGCTGGGAATCATGATAGTTCTAGCCCCCCACAACTGGACAGCAAGCACTTCCAGGTAGGCTAGTTATGCCAATGGCTCTAGATTGCAATTTTACCTTGTTTTCTCCAGTTACTACATCTTGCAAACCAAAACCACCAGTAGCCCTAAAACGGGAAAGGCAGAATGGTAGATCCCCCAATAAATCTTCAAAGGTGTAGCAGGGCTTTTTTTTTTAAAAAAAAATCCTAATTGTTTAAGATCAGCAGCAACCAAAAATGTTTTGTTTTCCATTGTAACTGAAATTGGGAGATCAAGCAAAGATCAAGGACAGGACAAACAACAGCAGGTTTGTGTGCTTGGATTTTGAGCTCTGAATCAGTACTAAAATTTAATTTCTGGGTTAAGAATATGCTTAGAATTATAAAGCATGGGTGCCTCTAAATAATGGTTCTCCCTACAAACTACTTTACTTATTTCTTACTTCTCAGAATTCTAATTTTAAAAAGGTCAAATGTAAAGGTCCAAAGGAGCTTAGGGTGGAGTCTTCTAGAATATCCCCATTTGTTTTCTTCTTCTGATATCTCTCTGGACTTGGCAGAGAGAACAAGTGGGGAAACATCCCACAATGCAGGTATCCCCACAGATGGATCCCTGTTGAAAAAAAAAGAAACCAAATGAATCAATAACTTTTTCAATAAAATCATGATGTAGAGATATGGAATTACGAGAAGCTAGCTCTAGGTTGGATGGCAAAATACAGGTAGTCCTTGACTTACAACAGTTTGTTTAGTGACTGTCTAAAGTTACAATGGCACTGAAAAATGTGATTTAAGATCGTTTTTCACAATTACGACCACTGCAGTATCCCCATGATTCATGTGATCAAAATTCAAATGTTTGGCATCTGGTTCATATTTATGATGGCTACAATGTCCTGGGATCATGTGATCAGTTTTTGTGACCTTCTGACAAGCAAAGTCAATGGGGAAGCCAGATTCACTTAACAACCATGTTACTAACTTAACAACCGCAACGATTCACTTAACAACTTTGGCAAGGAAGGTTGTAAAATGGGGCAAAACACACTTAACAAACGTCTCACTTAACAACAGAAATCCATTACATTAGAAAAACCTATTTTAAAAAATCCACTTCGCCCAATGCCAGTGGCAGCAGCAACACAATCAAATTAACCACAAAATCAGCTCCATTTCTACTTATGGTCCTCAGGTCCACTAACAAAACATGTTTTTAGGGCCTTTCAGAAAAATAGCAGGGCACAGAGGGGCTACCACGAAGAATGTCTTTTTTCATGATCCACAGATGACAATCCCTAATCGATGGGACTTGTAACATATTCTGCCTTCCCATCCTTGTGGGCCAGATAGAAGTGATAGTTATGTTTGGCGTGCAACAAATGTCATTTTTATTTTTATTCCTATAATTCTGAAAGATTATGATCTACTGCAGATAACGAATGCAGATTCTAGTTTGATTTTTTGGGTTTGAACTAGAGTGTAGAAACCCGAAGTTTGTCTAATCCAAGGGTCTTCAAACTTGGCAACTTTAAGACTTGTGGACTTCAACTCCCAGAATTCCACAGCCACCCATAATCTACTTACAGGGATATTGTATTTTGTCCTGTACACAGCCCGCATGGCCACAGATGATCCGCAACAACAACATTCATTCATAGTTGTAGCAACTTGGCCTGCCAAACAAGGGAAGCAGAACATTCCACAGAGACCTAGAGGGAGGAAGGAAAGGCCTTTGTAAAAACGATTTTGGCAAAGCGTTGAATGACATAAGATTTATCATCCAGAAAATGCAAATGATGCTATTGCTGCAACATTAAAACTGCAATTGCAAATGCTAGTTAAAACATTATCTAACAGAGGGGAGGACTGAAAAAGCTAATGTACAAGCCACATTAAATTAAAAGGGCACCCCATTGCATTTTTCTGTATGCTGATGTTCCCAACTATTACGAAATAGAATTAAGAAAATTACCGTTGAAGAGAGACTGGCTGAGCCAGGGAGAGGAATCAAACAGGGAACTAGTCTGGAATCCCTATGTGGGCATAAGAGGGTGAAGTCTGACACACAAGAATCTGATCTACTAATGGTCAAGGCAGATTGGTGCTAAATAAGAGTCAACCGAATTCATGGGGGGCTGGATTTAGATTTCTTGTGGGAGCATAGTGATTCCAAACTGGTGATACATTTAACCCCACCCTCGGGCTCAGCCTGTCATCTCCTACACGTAGAACTTTAAAATTCCATCTTCTACACAATTTTTAATAGAAGAGAAGCGGTGTCTCCTTTTATTTCTTGCCATCCTAATTCCAATCCAGTGGGCTGTTCAACAGTGAAACATCCATTGCTCAGATTATAACGAATAATTTATTTCTGTAACCTATCCAGTCTGGAAGAATATCCAGCCCAATCTTCCCAAGTTCCTAAGAATGCTTTGAGAACCCCACTTTCAATTATTGGCCTGGTCACTTACAAACTCCACAGTCGCTGAAGCAGTCACATAAGTCCGTTTGCCAATGGTTTGTCTTGGGCTGGACCACCACCACCACCGTCTGTGGCTGAGTGACAACCGTTGGCTGAACATTCATTGTGGGTAATATTCTAAGAAAAAGAAAGAAGAGAACCCAAAAGAGAAGAGATTAATTAACAGGCTTGGTAGAACATGGTCTCAGTCCCAACTCCACAGAATGGGATCTGTTTGCTGGACTCCGTTCTTGGATGAAATCTTTCAGATACACAAATTGGTATTGTGAGAATCTTTGTTTCAAACTGGGATAGAGCCATACTGAATGTCCAATTGTCCTCTGTCATTTTGAAAGAGTGGTGCCCTCTGCACTCAGCCAATTGCTTCTTCCTCCCTTCCTTCTAGTCCAGGGGTCTTCAAGCTTGGCCCTTTTATGACTTGGGTTCCAGAGTTCATAACTGGGTATCTCTGGCTCACAAAACTTCTCCATAGGCTGTGAATTCCCTAGCCTGGCACATTCACTCATTCCTATAGCGGATTCAGAAAGCAGCATCTTCATAAGCATTTTCAATAATATCATATCAGCTTAAAAGTTCCAGTATGCAAAAATAAGGAATCTATCACTTTACCATTGTTGTCGGATCAATTTTAATAGCTTTAATTTGCTTTTAATGGTTTTTGTTATTGTTTTGGGTTACTTATTTGCATCTGTTTTGGGTTTGTTGGCTATTCTTAATTGTGTGACCTGCGCAGAGATGGAAGGGTATGATAAATTGAACAAATAAATAAACTCTCAGCAGGTCAGTCGGCATGGCCAAGGCTGAGGAATGTTGGGAGTTCGAATTCAGCCACAGATTTGATCCCTGATCTGATTGCCCTACTATATTTGGCCCAGCCATTAAGCAAAAGACTAAGACTAAATTATTGGGCCAAAACAATCCTTTAGGGTTTCCTGCCTGAGCAGAGGGTTGGACTAGATGACCTCCAAGGTCCCTCCCAACATCATCATCATCATCATCATCATCATCATTATTATTATTATTATTATTATTATTATTATTATTATTATTATTATTATTATTATTATTATTATTATTACGATGATGATGAGGCAACTGGACTTTCTTGTTTTTTTCTTTGAAGACGTTTTGCTTCTCATCCAAGAAGCTTCCTTAGCTCTCTTCTGAAGAAAGTTCAGTTGCCTCATGAAAAGGCATCTTTGGGACAACTATGACTTCCATAAACACCTATTAAAAAGGCTATCTTGCCCATAAATAGGTCTGGTTTTGTAACTCCTCCAAATCTTAGAAATTTTAGAAATAAGTGCTACTCATAAGTCATAATCAGAGGGAGTGATGATAAAGGGTAGTAAAGAAGACTAGATCTGGAGAATTGGTATTCACTCAATCTGAGTCAGAAAAACAAGTAAATATTGAATTCTATAGCACACTGCTACACGTTCTAAAGTTTTTATAAACTTCCCTGCTATGAAGACCTATTTTCAAGAATTACTGAAAACAATAGCCTACGACACAGATCTGATCCAAAGCTAATGGGATTTTAAAGCAAGTCATATTAAGGTTCATTCCAAAATGATTAGCATTAAAAATACAATATTGTATTATCCATGAAACCATCCTTATCATTTTAATCTGGGACATTATTATTTGCCAGATCGTTCTCTTGTAACTCTGTCCTCTAATGCAGAGGTCCCCAACCTTCTGGGCACCAGGGACCGGTTCCATGGAGAGAGTTTTTTCCACGGACTGAAGGGTGCGTGGTTTTGTGTGCTGCCTGCATCCCACGGATGGGGCTTTGCTTGTTTGTGCGGACCGGTTGCTAGCATGCTATGGCCCGGTGCTGGTCCACGGACCAGGGGTTGGGGACCCCTGCTCTAATTCTCAGCACCTTCTGCATTTTGCATCAGTCCATCTTTGGCAACTAAATCAGATTCGAAAAATCAAAGAAATTAACTCTGTATCTGACCTGTGATAATGCTTTTGAGGAGTTAGGATCTTCTTCTGCTAGGAACTCTTTCTTGTCGCCATCTTCTGATTTGGAAAAGTGAAAATTAATTTTCAGATTACCATCCGTTTTGTTTTTCAAGGCAGCTCCCAGATTTTCGAGGCTTCCTATTTAAGTCCTATTAGCTTGTTATATTACGGAGAGGTGCATTCAGTGACACAGTTGCCACTTAACCAAGCACTTAGAAGCAGCTGTGGCATGTGTCAGATCAAAGGATAATTACAGAGCTATTTCAGCATAACAACTGGAAACCTGTGCTGTTTCCCAGCAAAGTAATTAGATGTTTATGATTAAAAAAAAGTACCTGGAGATCGAAAATACTGAAGTGGGTTCCTGCTTTTTGAAGACAGACATTTACACACACACACACACACACACACACACACAAAAATCATCCTAGCATTTTCCTATGTTGTCTGCATCTCAAACTGAAGTGCAAATGGTGCAGGCAACACAGACTCATCCCGAACAGCTTGTGCCTGTCTTCAACAGTGAAGGGACACAGGGAAGAAAACATCCTGCAGCCAAGAAGGCTCCCCACACATTTGGACAACTCAGGAGGTACCCTGAGGACACAGGTAAAACTCCAAGTGGCCTCAACGACTCTCTAAAAGAAGGCAAATGACCAGCTGTCTGCAAGGAATATAAATCCTTCCATTCCCCACCATCCAGTCCAGGGGTGTCAAACTGCCGGCCTGTGGGCCGGACACGTTATGCGGAAGCCGTGCGCCCACCCCATTGCCGGCAATGGCAAAACAGTGCCGATATGTTGCGCGACATCATGTGACGTTGCGAGTTTGACATGTCTGATCCAGTCAGAGCTGAAGAAGCTTCTTGGATGAGAAGCAAAATGTCTTCAAAGAAAAAAAAAAAGTCCAGTTGCCTCCTGAAAAAGCACCTTTGGGACACCCATGACCTGGATGATTGAGAATCTCCATAGACAATAGGATGAGGTGAAATAGCGATGCCATATATGGGTTATAGATTTTGTCACGGACTAAGCTGAAATCTTGTAGATAAGGTGAAATAGCGATGCCATATATGGGTTATAGATTTTGTCACGGACTAAGCTGGAATCTTCTAGATACTTCTGTTACCTCAGAATGCTACAAAATGGAATCTGGCTTCTCACGGTGCATCTTTTTTCCAGAAACGATGGGAGGATGGGAGGATGTGTGTGCAAACATCACAAAATCAACTTTCCAAACAATGAAAGATTTGGTTTTGGCCACCAGATGGAGCTCAATACATGTTAAAGAACAATAACAGCAATACAAATACAGTATACAAACTCTATGCTGGAGGCATGACAGGGACAGAGAGTATATCTATCTATATAAATAAAAATGTAACTGTTCGTTTGTTCAAAATCTTAAATCTCCGAAAGTTCTTCACCAATTGCTTTGAAATTTTGACACAACGTTGCATTCGAATATGCACATGTTTTTATATACCTACTATTATATAGATGTCACACCTGTGACAGGTAAAAACATGCTTTTTTTAAAAAAAACAGCACCATCTGTTGGACATAAAAGCAACACACACTATGAGCCACAGCAAGGCGTGGCCGGGTACAGCTAGTTACATATATATTTTTAGAAGATCAAAGTTTCAGATTTTTCTTACAAGAATGCTCATGAGCTCAGGAATTGTTTGCTTTCTATTTGTCCTTGCTTTGAAAATTGTGTTCTTTTTGTAATTCATTTTATTCATTTGGACCAATGTTTCAGTTTTGGAAGCATTCGTTATTAATATATTCATTATTGCTAACTATGATGGCATCCTCTTTTACTTCAAGAAAACTTTCTGAGCTGTGGTATTTATTCCAGCAACGGTTCTATTACATTTTAAGTAAGCCCCAACGATTCTGGAGATATTTATCTCTCTTGATTCCAACTTCCTTTTTTTTTTTTAAACAAATACCTTCAATTTTCAGCGGTTCCTCTTCTGAAATCAAGTGTAATTCAATATATTTGTTCTGAATTCCTCCATATACACATATTTTTCTCCCCAGTTGATTGAATCATATTTTCATCTCAAATGCTTCACCTCAAATCTTGCAGACCCAAATCTTGCAGAAGGCTAATACATAAGAGGATCCCCTTAACCTAGCAATACCCATTTTCTGACAATAAAGAAGAATATTAGTGCTTTCCTATTGCTAATGGGAACTGGGTAGGAACCGCTGAGTGGGAACCGTTATCAGAAATTTGATCATCAGGAGAAAAAGAGACGTTACATTGCTTCCTCTTTCTTCCAGGCAGATTATCAATGTATGAATAGATATGAAACTTTTGTTTTTTACATGTATGGAAATTAGATTCTCTGCTTAATTCACCAAAAGGCAAGACAAGAAACAATAGTTGGAAACTAACCAAGGAGAGGAGCAACCTAGAACTAAGGAGAAATTTCCTAACGGTGAAAGCAATTAACCAATGGAATAACTTACCTTCAGATGTTATCTAATAATAATAATAATAATAGTAAAGTTGGAAGGGACCTTGAAGGTCATCTAGTCCAACCCCCTGCTCAGGGAGGAAACCCTATACCATTTCGGACAAATGTTGTGGGTGCTCCTTCACTGGAGGCTTTCAAAAAGAGACTGGACAACCAACTAGGGGGTTGAAATACAAGCAGGGGGTTGGACTAGAAGACCTCCAAGGTCCCTTCCAATTCTATTATTCTATGTTCTATGCTTTGCACACCAAAGCAGACAAGAATATTAAACTATTAGGTCTAATGCAGATGTTTAGCAACCCATACATACTGTGCGAGATGTTACCCATCTAAAGACACATAAGGATCCTGCCTTTTGTATGTATTAATCTCAACATTTCAATCCTGGGTCCTCCTCATACCACTGAGTCGTCAGCTGTGCAGTTACTTGTTTCCTAGTCTTGATAATATCTCCTCTGTTTAAGAGATGGCTTTATTTGATGACCTTACAGTATGTCTATTTAGAGTTGTGGGCAAATATATCAGTTATGTCCAGCAGGTTTATGTTTGAACTGTTTGAGCTGTCACTGGGATGCAGGACTTCATAGTGTTTAGGGGGTCAAATCTGCTTCTCAAACCTGAGTAAATTACACAGAATTGGATAAAAGTGGGTTTTCTTTGGATAGTGATACACAAAATCCCATTACCCAATCACAACAGGGACATTTATATTGACTTAAAGTGTTTTACCTACATTCAATAAAAAGGAATTTCTGATCAACAGTTTTAGGTAATGAATGAAAACATTTGGGAAGGACTGGTTTAGAATATGTCTTTGGTGAATATGCACATGTTTGTTGCATGGATATCTTCCTATCTGTGGGTGTCTTGTGTGAGCTTTATAGCATATCAATGCTATCTGCCAATCTGTTTGAAGGATGTCTGATATAATTCTGTACATTGTGACACGTTATCATACTATCTATACCAGGTATAGGCAACCTTGGCTCTTTTATGATTCGTGGACTTCAACTCCCAGAATTCCTGAGCCACCAATTCTCGGAGTTGAAGTCCACGGGTCATAAAAGAGCCAAGGTTGCCTACCCCTGATCTAACCTATCACAAAACTAGCAATAGTAACATTATTATTAGTTGTAGTAATATGCAGTTTTGGAGTTTTCATATGTTTGGCGGGCTCATTTTGAAATCATGCTCTGATAAATATATAACCAATGGTTACTGTTGTGCATGTACTGATGTCCTGCCTTAGACATTCCTCCAAATACTGGAAGTAGCTTTTCTTCTGAAGTGATCCTCGTCTGTTATTTATTTTTTTATTGTTTTCCTGACATTTTGGACAATTGCTCATTTCTTCCTACTTTATATCATAAAATACACCTGGAATACTGCAGCCAGTTTTGGTCATCATATCATAAAAAAGATGTTGAGAGTTTGGAAAAAATTCAAAGAAGAGCAACTAAGATGATTAAAGGCCTGGAGACTAAAACATACAAAGAACAGCTGCAGGACTTGGTTTGGCTAGTCTAAAGAAAAGAAGAAATAGGGGTGACATGATAGCAGTATTCCAGCATTTGAGGGGCTGCCACAAAGAAGAGGGGGTCAAACTATTTTCCAAAGTGCCAGAGGGAAGGATGAGAAACAATGTTTGGAAACTGATCAAAGAGAGAAGCAACCTAGAACTAAGGAGAAACTTCTTGACAGTGGAACAGCTTACCCCCAGAAATCGTGGGTGCTCCAGCACGGGAGGTTTTTAAGAAGAGACTAGACCAGGGGTAGGCAACCTTGGCTCTTTTATGACTCGTGGACTTCAACATGGCTGGCTCAGGAATTCTGGGAGTTTAAGTCCACGAGTCATAAAAGAGCCAAGGTTGCCTATTATTATTATTATTATTAATTGTATTTATATCCCGCCCTTCTCCTTTCGGACTCAGGGTGGCTGACAAATGATAAAAAGCTAACATATTACACCTAGTTAAAATTTAATTAAAATGAAATATTTGAGAATGTCAAATTTAAAAGTAATTAAAACCCCTATAAAATCCCCTAGGCCAGTCCCGCTTGCTGGAACAACCACGTCTTGAGGGCGNGTCTCGGAGGTAACCAGGTCCGGTGCCATGGAGCGCTTTAAAGATAATAACCATCACCTTGAAGCGCACCCGGAAGGCCACCGGTAGCCAATGCAGCTCGCGCAGAAGCGGCGTAACGTGGGAGTGACGAGTCCCTCCCAACACCGCCCGCGCGGCCGCATTTTGGACCAACTGGAGCCTCCGGGTGCTCCTCAAGGGAGTCACTTGTCTGAGATGGTATAGGTTTTCCTGCTTGAGCGGGGGGTTGGACTAGAAGACCTCCAAGGTCCCTTCCAGTTCTATTCTAGTCACTCTATTCAAATTTTGGATGCATTGAAAGCGCTATATAAAGTAATAGATAACCTAATTTCCAAGTAAATAGTTCAATCCCGAACGTACAACAGTTTGTTTAGTGACCTTTCAGAGTTACAATGGCACTGAAAAAGGTGACTTATGATCGTTTTTCACACTTATGACCATTGCAGCATCCCCATCGTCATGTGATCAAAATTCATATACTTGGCCACTGGTTCATATTTATGACGATTGCCCTGTCTTGCGATTGCGTGATCCCCTTTTGCGACTTCTGACAGGCAAAGTCAATGGGGAAGCCAGATTCAATTAACAACCATGTTACTAACTTAACAACTGCAATGATTCACTTAACAACAGTGTCAAGAAAGGTCGTAAAATGGGGCAAAACTCACTTAACAAATGTCTCGCTTAGCAACAGAAACTTTGGGCTCAATTTGGGAGTCTTACGTTGAGGACTATCTGTACCTAACCAGAAAGCACGTGAAACACTGCTTCTGCTTGGAATTAAACTGAATCTGAAGGCAACTGTGAGTCTTTCCCACTTTCATCTAAATATGGCACAAAAATCCCGTAATAACTCCTTCTTTCCTTCTTCAGAGTTGCTTTCACTTCACCCTAATTGAGACGATAGCACCCAATAATTGCTGTAAGGTATATAGAATCTATTACACTTCGCCACCCATTTCCTTGAAGTCCAACCAATGTATTCACTCGAAACAGGGGCAGTATACAGATTTGCTATCAGACAGCTTATTTATTGAGGGTGAGTAAACGGTCTAAGACAGTGGTGGCAAACCTATGGCACGTGTGCCAGAGGCGGCACTCAGAGCCCTCTCAGTGGGCACATGCACCATCGCCCCAGCCCCGCCTCCCCCTGTGCCCCCCTCCCCAGCAGCCCCACCGAGGAGAGTCACCCCCGTGCGCGGCCCGTGTGGAGCAGCGCAGCCAAGGACATGGCAGCCGGGTAGCAGGAACAAGACTCCACCCTCGCAACACATCGCACGCTGATGATGCTGGGTGTGGCCGCCATGGCGCTACAGGGCTGCCTGGTTGATCTGTAGCAGGCTGTGGAGGCAGTGAGTGGCCCTGCTGGCGGGTGGGGCGTGGGCGGGGATGGAGCGGGGGCAGGCCTGGGTGGCAGGACGGTTTTTGGGCTCTCGGTCTCTAAAAGGTTTGCCATCACTGGTCTAAGATTTAGTTTTAAATCTTAATAAATTTCCGATAAGAAAACTGCACACATTATCTTTCTTTAAAATGCTGTATTATTCTGTGTCCGGTGTATTATCGTTCAGAGAACACATTTACTGGGAATCATTTCAAAGAATGATTTGGTTTGATTATAAAAGATAACCAGGAAGCATAAGAGGGATTTGAGATGGCAGGACATGTTCTGCTGAATACAGCCAAATCTGAAACAGAAAAGAGAAAATTCAGAAAAAGTCAAACATTTCTAATTCTTTTATTTGGGGGGGGGAGGGCAGGAGGAAAATTTCTATTTTTTAAAACCTTTTTTACCCTATTTTGCTGACAATATTGTACTCTCTAGCCAAATATTAACATATATAACCACAGGATGTCCTTGATTTCTGACTCTTCATTTAGGGTCTGTTTGACGTTACAACGGTGCTGAAAAAAAGGGACTTATGACCAGTCCCCACATTTATGACCATTACAGTATCCCTGCGGGCAAGTGATCGCAATCTGGACACTTGGCAACCCGTACACACTTGTGGCAGTTGTAGTGTTCTGTAGTCACACTATCTCATTTTACGACCTTCCCAGTCGGCTTCCCATCAAGTAATGGGAAACTGGTAGGAAGCTGCAAATCATAAACTCACGATGTCTCAGTTAACAACCGTGGCAAAACAGTTGTAAAATATGTAAAATATGATGCCTCAGTTAAGCACACTGCTTAAACGATGAGTTTTCTGATCCCTGTTGTGGGATGTTGAGGATTAGCTATAATACAAACTTAGAAGGCAGGGTTCTAGAGGCCTATTTTATTGGATTTGTGGGCAGGAATAAAGAGTGCAACCATTTCTCATTTTTTGGTGTAGGCCTTTTATGACTCGTGGACTTCAACTCCCAGAATTCCTGAGCCAGCATGCCTGGCTGAGGAATTCTAGGAGTTGAAGTCCATGAGTCATAAAAGAGCCAAGGTTGCCTATCCCTGGTGTAGGCTGTAAATCAAGGAGTGCCTGTATCCGCCAAGATTTTTTTCCGGGTCCTTCAACTGTCCTAGGATGGTGAACGTTAATTATCTCTGAGGACCTTTTTGTATCAGTGGGTTCCTACTAGCACACTTCCAGTTAACTCCAAACTTCCTTTGGCAGCAAAACCTTTTCTTCCCTTCTCTTTTACGCCATACAGGTAGTCCTCGAACTTATAACCATTCATTTAGTGACCATATCAAGCTACAACAGCACTGAAAAAAGTGACTTACAACCAGTGGTGGGATTCAAATAGGTGAACAACCAGTTCTCTGTGTGGATGCCGCTTCCGGAAGTCCGTTCTGGGCCTGGGCAACAAAAAATTAGCTACCGGTTCTGCCGAAGTGGTGCGAACCGGCTGAATCCCACCACTGCTTATGGCCCTTTTTCATTCTTATGACCGTTGCGGCATCCCCGTGGCCACCTGATCAAAAGTTGGACGCTTGGCAACTGGCCTGTATTTATGGGGGTTCATGTGATCCCCTTTTGTGACTTTCTGACAAGCAAAATCAAGGAGGAGGCCAGATTCACTTCAGAACCGTGTTGCTAACTTAACCACAGCACTGATTCACTTAACAACTGTGGTAAGGTTGTAAAATGGAGCATAGCTCACTTAGCAATTGTCTTGCTTAGCAATGGAAATTTGGGGTTCAGTTGTGGTCGTAAGTCGAGGACTACTGGTACTGTACTTCTCTTTAATGGAAGTCTGAGGCTTCGCACATTATGTCCAATGAATAGAACAAACCTTTCTAGAAGATTCCCCTGTCTTTTCTTTGATTGATGTCTCTCTTGAGTTGGCAAAGACTACAAAGCTGGCAACATATTGTTGCAAAAAAGTCACCCATGAGGGATCCCTGTAAGTAGAAAAACAGGTTAAGAGCAGAACGATTCTTTGGCAAGTCGACGAGAGAGTCACATTATAAACAAACGAAATTCTCGAGAGCCGTTCACATGTCAAATATGTCATGCATAAATATTTCAGTCTGTAGAACACCCTTTTCCAAGCTGCTCATCATCTAGATCAGTGGTTCTCAACCTTTTTAATGCCGCGACCCCAACTGGTCGTAAGTCGAGGACTAAACCAGTCGTACGTCGAGGACTAAACCGGTTGTACGTCGAGGACTACCCAACCGGTCGTAAGACGAGGACTTTCCCTGCCCGGGAGCGCCACGCATGCGTGGTTCCGCCCCATGCGCCGGCCGAGGCGTAGCTGGCAAGCGGCAGAGACGGAGCAGGCCGACCACCAGCTGGCCCAGCCCAAGGGAGGTAAGGCACCCGCCAGAAAAGGGGGAAAAAATGGCGGACAAAAAAAATGGCGGACAGCCTTGCTTGGCGACCCCCGTGAAATGGTCGATCGACCCCAAATGGGGTCCCGACCCACAGGTTGAGAACCACTGATCTAGATCAAGGGTTGGCAACCTTGGCTCAGGAATTCACGAATCATAAAAGAGCCAAGGTTGCCTACCTCTGATCTAGATATATGGATTTCAATTTTCAGAAGTCCCCAGACAAGATAATCACTGCTGAGACTTCAATTTCATAATTCTAGAAGGAGTCCTCCAGTTTATTAATGAATGAATTAACAATTAATTAATTAATTCCTACTTTATAAAAAGGCAACTTTGATTAGTGCAGAGATATTTAATCTTTTAGTGATGAGGAAGAAAATTCTTTTAGTTTTTGTTTAGTACGTGTATGCCAATTGACTGATTTATGAATTTTTACACCTACGCACAGGTCAAAAGTTATCATTATGAATTTTACCCTTTTCCTAATTTGGCAATGAAAAAAGAGGTAAACTTAGAGAAAGTCTATATAAAACACATTACATTGGGAAAATTCTGTACACAAACTGGGTTGGTGTAAGTTGATAGAAATATCAACTAAATACCAACATGTCCTTTGGGTAGAAACCTTTGGTTTAAAAAATTCAAATCCAGCAAATCAGATCTGAGTCAGAAAAAAAAACTTACAAAAAAAACCCCAAGTTGAATAAAAACCGTAGCAATGAAAAACTGAAATGGATAGGATCACATATCCCTCTGCATTTCGTGGTTTCTCTCTTCAAAATGCTGTGCAAATCCGTCCATTGCTACTTTTGCCATTTAATTCAGAAAAAAGTTTAATTCAAGGACCAGGTTAAAATCCAAAAGGTGCTTTTCCAAAAGGCAACTGGACTTTTGGAAAAGAACTGAAGAAGCTTCTTGGATGAGAAGCGAAAAAAACTCCAAGAAAATCCAGTTGCCTTTTGGAAAAGCGCCTTTGGGACAATCTGGATGATTGACAATCTGCATAGCCAACCAGGTTAAAGGTGTTTGCAAAATCCAAATGAAAACAGGAAAGAAGTACTGTAGAAATCCTCTACTCACCGGAATGCCGTATTTTGTCCGATACACAGATCTAATGGCCATGCTTAAGCCACAGAGACAGCATTCATCCATATCTGAAGCAACTTGGCACCCCAAACACAGGGGACAAAACAATCCACACACACCTAGGAGAAGAAAGGAGAGATCGTTGCAAATGCCAGATGGATGAAGTTTAGTGTGGATACATGGTGAGATCACCCCATAGAGAGATTTCTCTCCCAGAAAGTACCACATGCTCGTTATGAAACAAAATGTCTCATTCAGCGGCCACTGAAGTTTATAACAACACTGAACAAGTGGTAGTTACAACCAGCTCTCAGAATTCCTACAATCATGTGATTGCAATTTTTGACATTCCCTTCCAGCTTCCCACAAGCAAAGTCACTGGGGAAGCCAGCAGGAAGGCAGCAGAAAGCTCCTTGCAATGCCACATTGCTAAGTGGCATGGTCACATGGCTAACAAACTTTATGACTGTGTCTTTTAGCAACATCAATTCTGGTCCCAATTGTCACTGTTAACTGAGGACTAGCCGTAACAGACTTCTAGATAAAACTGGAATGCAGGTTTGGGTGTCCTTCTGCTCTGTTCATTGAATAGATGGCAGTTGTATCCAAGGTTCCTTTATCTAGATTCAACTGGTATGCCAATTGCAGCCTTTCCCATACAAGGCATTGCTCTTCTGGGTCACCTATGCCTTAGTCACCTTCCATATGAGCTACTGCAATGTGTTCTGCATGGGGCTGCCCTTGAAGACTACTTCGAAATTACAGAAGATCCAGAACACAGCAGCACAGGCATTTATGGGTGCATCCTAGTAAACCCCACAAGCTGCATGGGATACCTGGAATAATGGCAATAACTTTTCACGTGTCAGATGTTTGGAAGTATATAGCACTCCTTGTGGCCTACTCTTGAATTTCCCAGGATCAACCAGAGTCCCAAGGGAGAGATAAAAGACCTGGATCAGAAACACCTTTGGTGATGTAATTAGTGCTGTGAAACTACTTGACTTTGTTAAGTCAAGAGAGTCACAAAGCATAATCATAATCATGGTACCTTTAAGAGGTGTGGACGTCAACTTCTAGAATTTCCCAGCCAACTTCCTGGAAGCTGAGATTGACATATGGTGACTGGGAGTTGTAATCCACACCTCTTAATGTTGTCAAGATTGAGAAATATTGTTCTGGAGCAGAGGTGGGGAACTATGGCCCCTTTATGACTTGTGAACTTCAACTCCCAGAATTCTCCAGTCACCATATGTTGATCTCAGCTGCCAGGAAGCTGGCTGGACTCAGGAATTCTGGGAGTTAAAGCCCACAAGTCATAAAAGGGCCATAGTTCCCCACGCCTGCTCTGGAGGATATCAGGGTGAGAAAAGCTGTATAAGGCGGTTACAAATTTTTCTCTGCCTTCAGTTTTTAGATCTCACAATGGGTATAAAATTCCTGTAGTTTTCTTAGAGGCATAACATTAAAAAAACATAAGTGGAAGCAAAAGGCCATGCATATTTCATCTGTATTTATTTATCTTTTGTCCACAGAAGCCAAGTCAACATAAAATTGGAGAATGAGATGGATTTTCCCTTGTTCTTCCAAAATTGCATAACAAGGGAACTGATATCTATTGAGAAACTTTAGAGCACATTCATGTAATAAATAAATTTTATGGTACATTTTTTTCTGGAAGGAGCCTCTGTTCACACATCTACCTGTGATACAAGGTCATATAAGTGGTTGTGCTAATCATAATTTGCACACCTGACACAAGGCCCATTTTATCCATCTGAAAGCATGCTTGTAGGAACAAATATGGTTAAAACAGAAGTTGCCCTTTTAGCATGGTGGCAATTCACTTAATCATACTTTTAAAAATGGAATTTATTTCCAGAGAATACATTGATCTTACTGTTCCCAAGCAAAATACAGTAGCCCTACCTTTAGTAAACATAATCACAATGCCAATGAAAATTTATTTCCACCATAATAATATTTTGGTTTGGTCCAGGATTTACTCAAGAGTCTCAACAAGTCTATAACTGCCTCCACCCTGAGATATATATATATACAGTTACTTACACACTCCACAATCATTGAAACAATCAAGTAAGCCTGTTTGCCATTCAGGGCTTTGATGTTGGACCATCACCATCTGTGGCTGGCTCATAACTACCTGAGGATTCATCTTGACGGCTCCTAATTCAGAAGAAGAACACGATATTTTAAAATTAAATAAATACTTCCAACCAGCATCCTAACGTGCTAGCTCAGGGGTCTCCAAACTTGGCAGCTTAAAAACTTGTGGACTTCAACTCGCAGAATTCCCCAGCCGGGCTGAGGACTTCTGAGAGTTGAAGTCCACAAGTCTTAAAATTGCCAAGTTTGGAGACCCCTGCTAGCTCAGTCCAAGGAATCCACTTCAGACCCTTTTGAGAAGATCTAAAGAGGGTTTGTTGCAGAAGTAGTGGCTATACCTGTATGAGGAATGTTTCAACCATACTATGACTATTTTAATTTATCCCAGTGTTTCTCAACTTTGACCTGAGTGGACTTCAACTCCCAGAATCCTCCAGCAGGCTGACCAAGAGATTCTGGGAGTTGCAGTCTGCACAGCTTAAAGGCCAAGAAACCTGGGTATATCCCAAGAATATCTCCAGTGTGAGTTCCTTGTGGGTGTGAAAAACAGTTGCTAAGAACCAGTTGCCTAGAAATGTAATAAATGCAATGTGCTTTGAGCTGTGAACCACCTTTGTTTATTTAGTATTTCTTTCATTTAAACTCTTTGGAATCAATCCTGTATCAAATTTCAGCAGGGACAGACAGACAGATAGATAAGAGATGAGAGAGAGATGGATGGATGGGTGGTAAGTAGAAAGTAACTGTTAGAAAACAAGTGAAGAGGGAAAGAAGAAAAAATAGACTGCCTATTTTTCTAAATAATGTAAAACATTTTTGTGGAAAGGGCTTGGTACTCTGGTTGACTGAAATACAAACATTACAAATCTGTTTATCTTTTTACCTCAGCAAACATTCTAGCAATGTATATCCATCCATACCCATATCCACCCAGCAGCAGAGTATGGGGAGATTAACTTCAAACGGATCTATCTGTATAAACAAAATCAAGGCTGTAGGCTCCTTAAGAGAACACTGTCCTCTAGCTAAGTTTATAAAGAAAGATTATAAAATATACTGCGGGAGGGGTCCAGAAAATGCAGAACTATAGCTCCAATTAGGGACAGTCTCATCTGCTTGTCCTGAGAAGCTCAGCCACAGTGGAAAAGTTTATGAAGCCACTGCCAGAAAAATTGAAATAAATGCAAATAAGGGAAAAACTAAGGATTGTTAAAGGATGTATAATGAGAAATGAATATATACGTTCAGATTTCATCAGGAACCAACCATCTGATTTGTAGGAAAAAAAGTTTTCCTTGGTATGTGTAGAGCAGGGGTGTCTAGCCTTTGCAACATTAAAGACCTGTGGACATCATCATCATCATCATCATCATCAAGTTGGAAGGGACCTTGGAGGTCATCTAGTCCAACCCCCTGCTCAGGCAGGAAACCCTACACCATTTCAGACAAATGGCTGTCCAGTCTCTTCTTAAAAACTTCCAGTGTTGGAACATTCACCGCTTCTGGAGGCAGGTTGTTCTACCGATTAATTGTTCTAACTGTCAGGAAGTTTCTCCTTAGTTCTAGGTTGCTTCTCTCCTTGATTAGTTTCCATGGTGGCTGCAGAATTCTGGGAGTTGAAGTCTACAAGTCTTAAAGTTGCCAAGGCTGGACATCCTAGGGTAGAGCCTCCATGCCCTTAGATATTGGCATAAGGATGTATCACTGAAGGGAGAAATGCTTTCCCCAATTATCTGATCAGCTAGAGATCCTACTAGTGGGGCTGTGATTTGATCAATGAACAATTTTCCCCAGGAACTGGAATATGAAGGGCACTCTAGTGGGTGCCCTTTATAACTCTCATAGATTTTTCCATTTGGAAAAAAAAGAGCAAAGTTTAGGGTAAACAACTACAAGGGTTGGCTAGGCGAGCCAGATGATGTGAATGGATCACATAAGGTAACCCATCCCCAGTGCTTCCCGTTTCAACATTTTTTGAGCATACACATTCAGCTTTGAGACCAATCGTTCAACCTCTTCCCATACCAGGATCAGCCCCACGTTGTCTACTTTGCAGTACTGAGATGGCACTGATTGCATGGGTATTGTCCTTGGGTGGGATCAGGATGGGGATAGTGTATCCTAACTCTTCTCCATTTAAAGGAGAATATTTGTAGCTCACGATTGAAACAAGGGATCTTTGGTACTCTCTGAGCTTGGTTGTTTTCTTGCAGATGTTTCATTATCCAAATTAGGTAACATCACCAGGGCTCCTAGTTTGGGTAATGAAATGTCTGCAAGAAAACAACCAAGTTCAGAGAGTACCAAGAATATCTTTCCTTGATTTCTCAACAGCTTTTGATGGTTTCCTTCTAGACCAGCTTTGAGGTTTCAGAGTGGGAGGCATGGTACTGTAATGGTTCTGCTCAGGGGTAGTTCCAGTCAATATTAGTAGTGGAAAGAGAAGTAGCACTACTGTCTTCTTCTCTAGGGTCCTTCTGAGCTTTACTATCTCCCAGCTTCTAATTACATAAATGAAATTGTTAGGTGAGGTCATTCATCAGTATGGGAATAGATAATATCAACATACCAATGATAATCAACCACGCATCTCTATCCTAGGTTGTCCATGTGATACTGTTAAGATTCTGGAGGCTGTGGGGGTCTGGATGGAGAAGAAGAGGCTTTGGTTCAACTCAAGCAAGACTGAGTGATTGTAATTTTCAAGGTTTCTAGTTCTGACCTGGTGTTCTGGGTCTCTTGGTTCTGGAGATTTCCTTCCTTTAATTCTTGATGAGGTTGTCCTACCCCAGAATAGAACTGGTATATATTGTCTTATGTCTTATATTATATATTGTCTGATGGAAGAGTAGGTGGCAACCCTGATCAGGAGTACCTTTACACCAGACATGTCAAACACAAGGCCCGGGGGCTGGATGCGGCCCGCGAAGTGGTTTCATGTGGCCCGCGAAGCCATCCTGGAAACAGTGAGGGAACGGCCCCCACTGCCTTGGCCCTGGCCCAGGCCGGCCAGAAGCCAATGTACAATTTTGTGGTGGCCATTTATGCTGAAACGCATTCAGTCTTAGCTCCACAAGGCCATCTGGAAACAGCGAGGAACCAACCCCTGTTGTGTCGGCCCCGCCCCCTGGGTGCATGCTGGGGAGGTGTCACCCTTTGTGAGGAATGAAGAAATGGACCATGCCTTGGCGCTTGCCTCAGTCCCACCCCCTTCTGCCAGAGACCCTCAGATCTGTCCCACTCCTGCCCAGGCCCCCACAGGCACCCTTGACGCGAACGATGTAGAGCTGGCCATGCCCACACAGTAGGCCACACCCACTCCATCCACGCCCACCCAGTAGGCCGCACCCACCCCGAGGCCCCCCGAGGGCAACCGCAGTGCTGATGCGGCCCTCAATGAAATTGAGTTTGACACCCGTGCTTTACACAGATCTTCCTTGTGTGCGAAATGTGTGCCATTCTCTCAGTCACTCACACCCTGGTCATCTTCTGTTTGGACTAGTCCAGTGCACTTTACATGAGGTTGTCCTCGAAAACTATTTAAATTATTGCCTCAGTCGTCCAGATCATGGTTGTCCCAAAGTTGCTTTTTCAAAAGGCAACTGGATTTTCTTTGTTTTGTTTGAAGATGTTTTGCTTCTCATCCAAGCAGCTTCTTCAAGAACTGAAGAACAACTTCAGTTGAAACTTCCAAGAAGCTTCTTTAAGAGCTAAAGGACAACTGAAGAAGCTTCAATTATTCGTTCGTGGCACAAGGCAGAGTTATTTGTGAGGCTACCTGTCTGCAAATGTCTGTACTTGTTCCATGAGATCTGGGAGGATGAACAGGCTTCAGGTCCCTTCTATGAACATTATCACCTGTGAAACCCAGGAAATAGGCTTTCTATGTCTCAAAGCCTGACCCATGGGACATTATTTTCTCCAAGTGTCTACGGAGATTCTCAGTCATCCAGGTCATGGTTGTCCCAAAGGTGCTTTTTTTCAGGAGGCAACTGCACTTTCTTGCTTTTCTTTGAAGACATTTCACTTCTCATCCAAGATGCTTCTTCAGCTCTGACTGGATGGTAGGGATCCTTCCATTCCCCACCATCCAGTCAGAGCTGAAGAAGCTTCTTGGATGAGAAGCGAAACGTCTTCAAAGAAAAACAAGAAAGCCCAGTTGCCTCCTGAAAAAAAAGCACCTTTGGGACTATTTTCTCCAAGGTTCAGATGCGCTGACCCTGCTAATCTTCCGGAGGCTCTTGAAGACCTGGTTTTCCCTCTGGATTTGAGACAGAGTGCTTGAACTCTGCGTGAACGTGTCCAGGAAGATTTCTGAATGGTTGATGTAAAGATTGGCCTTGTTACACTTTTACTCTGTAATTCTATTTACTGTTCCCAGTTTCATTGTGTTTTATTTTTAGTTCATTTGTTGATTTTACAGTCCTAGCCAATTGTAAGATGCCCAGTTTATCAAAGGAGGTTAAACAAAAAAACCAGCGCTGCCAAACGATTAAAAATTGCCTATTATCTCCAACAACAATTGAATCCCAGAAGTCCAGGAAGTGGTTTCTTTTCCTTAGCCAAAACCCGGTGTCAGACTTGCCATCTCCAGTATAACTCGCTTCACTGGCATCCTGCCATAAAACACAGGGGAGGGGAGGACGGGGGAGGGGGAATTGACAAGGGAAGGAAGGGAGGGAATGACAGGGTGACAGGAACCAGAGATGTCAAACCGGAACAAAGCAGCCAACCAGGGACAGTCTATGAGAGTGGAATACGAAACTACATCAAAGAGGCCGTTCCCAAAAGCTCAAAGCCATTCTCAAAACATCTAAAACGAACGTGATTGGACACTCGTGGACTGGTCAAGGGGAGGGGGGGAAAGGATAAGGGAAAAACAGAGGCTTTGCACGGGAATATTCAGATCCAGCTTTGCTTATGCCGTAACTGCTTGAGCTCAATAAAAGTGAACCTTTCACTTCAACCATGGAGTCGAGGGTCTTTCTTTCCTAAGAACCAAGTTGGGACAAGCCTGACACCCAGCAAGTGTCACTTCAATCTTTCTCATGGCATCCTTACTCTGAAACTGGACATGCCACATTTCTCAAAAGGGCCATACATTGACTCTTGGCATTTCCCCACACTGCAGTTGAGAATGAAGTTATTTTTCTCAAACTGATTTGACAAATGAATAGAATAGAGCTGTGAAGGGACCTTGGAGGTCTTCTAGTCTAGCCCCCTGTCAAACAGGAGAACCTACACCATCTCAGATAAGTGAATGTCCAGTATCCTCTTAAAAATCTCCAGTGAGGGAGTGCCCACGATTTCTGGAGGCAAGCTGTTCCACTGGTTGATTGTCCTCACTGTCAGGAAGTTTCTCCTTAGTTCCAGGTTGCTTCTCTCTTTGATCAGTTTCCAACCATTGTTTCTCGTCCTTCCCTCTGGTGCTTTGGTGAACAAGCTAGCCCCCTCTGCCTTGTGGCAGCCCCTCAGATACTGGAACACTGCTATCATGTCTCCCCTATTTCTTCTTTTCTTTAGACTAGCCAAACTCAAGTTCTGTAGCCGTTCTTCGTATGTTTTAGTCTCCAGGCCTTTGATCATCTTAGTTGCTCTTCTCTGAATTTTTTCCAAACTCTCAACATCTTTTTTGTGATTTGGTGACCAGTGAGAGAAATAAATGAGAGAAATAGATGAGATGAGAATTTATACCAGGCCACTACGTCTTATGAAGATTATTGCCCCTATTCAAACATTCAGGGTAGTGTACAAGGAGAGGGCCAAAATGATCCAAGACGATCATGCATGTTGAAAATGGACAGTTTTTTAATTGCGTGGTCACAGCTCACCATCTTGACTTTTTTGAATCCCCTGAAATTTCTGAAGACTAGACCCATACAGGTACTCCTCGACTTGCAACCATTTGTTTAGTGACTTCTCAAAGTTTTAATGGCAGTGGAAAAAGTGACATGGCTGCTCCTTGCACTTATGACCATTGCAAGAGCCCTGAAAACTTGGGTGCTTGACATCCCGCATGTATGTATGACGGTTGAAGTGTCCCAGAGTTATGTGATCACCATTTGCTACCTCCCCATCTGGCGTCTGACATACAGAGTCAATGGGTAGAAGACAGATTTGCTTAACGAAGGCATGATTTACTTAACAACTGCATTGATTTGCTTAATAACCTTGGCTAAAAAGGTCATAAAATTATGTATGACTCACTTAACAAGTGCTTTGATTAGCAGTGGAAATCCTGGTCCCAACTGTGTTTGTGAGTCAAGGATTACCTGGGTATTATGCCACTTCTCTGCTGTTTTCCCATCCCCCCAGTGTTTTAGTCAAGTAAATAATAATTGCAATCTTGAACAATTTATTAGACGAAAAATACAGATATCAAATCATTACATAGTCCATACAAGATTTCAAAGTAGATATGGCTATTTCGCAAGGGAAAATCTTAACCTTGAAAGTATTCAAAATGCTGAAAACATAGCAAACTTAACGAAAGAAATTCCTTCCCTGCCCTAATTTACAATAGAGTAATTACTTTATTGCTTGAAATAAATCATACGTTATTGTACTCCCGGTGCTCTATCTCTTTAACTTTGCTAAACGTTAATTTCTTTTACAACTTGCAAAAAAGAGGAATAAAGTAAATGGGCTGCCATAAAAACGATAGTTTTCCATCTTGCAAAACTGTCTCTGATTGTTTTATAAATGGCGTTGGAAACTAATTGGTGGGAAGGGAAATTAGGTGATTATTTAATTTAACTGAATATTTCCGGTTTATCAAGGATGGGTCTTCCTTTAATAAGTACTATAGTACTCTTGCCAGGAAAAATTAAGCTCTATAAGTCTTCTAAAACAGGAGTCCCCAACCCCCAGTCCGTGGACCAGTACCGGGCCGCAGCATGCCAGCAACCGGGCCGCACAAAGAAACAAAGCCCCATCTGTGGGAAGTAGGCAGCACACAAACCCACACCCCCTCTGGTCCATGGAAAAACCTCTCTCCACGGAACCGGTCCCTGGTGCCCAAAAGATTGGGGACCTCTGTTCTAAACTTTACTCCTAAACCTTTTCAGGAATTATATTGGACATGAAAGAGATTGCTTGCAATGGCAGACAGTGAAACACAAATTATTTATATAACTCTTGTCCAACCCATGAATGCCCAGCTGCCAAAATTCGGCATTCATCTATGAACATTTTTCCATAACTCTCTTCAATGGAAAAATTCAAAATCAAACTCATTTTAGACATGGTAGACATGTTGCAGAATTTCTCTGCTCAGCACTAACCCCAATTAGAACCTAACTTATAATTGATTAAAAAGTGAGGTTAGTGCCACTTTAGATTTTATGATTTGGGTAGGAAAGTTGGGAAATTTTATTTTTTGACAAGGAATCTGTTGGTCCATCGCTTGCAATGGATAATCCCATGAGTAATAGCTTTGGGGAGAGATGAATAAAATCTTCCATGACTTCGGTACCTAGTAAGATTTAATGGTTGCAAACTACTCTAGCACAGGGGTAGGCAACCTTGGCTTTATGACTTGTGGACTTCAACTCCCAGAATTCCTGAGCCAGCAATTCTGGGAGTTGAAGTCCACGAGTCATAAAAGAGTCAAGGTTGCCTACCCCTGCTCTAGCACATCTTGAGAAACGATGTTTCTTAACCTTGGTAACTTCAACTTCCAGAATTCCCCAGTCAGCAACTCAACTCCTTCCTATCCTATCTACTCATGCTGGGAATAATTTTATTATCTTCCCTGTTGAAGAAATTTTGGAAACTCAGAACTTTTCTTTTTCTCATAAAAGGACTGCCTTAATATGGATCTTCAATATTTTCCCCCTTTGCTGATAAAGACAACTGGTTTTTCTTAATTACTTTTTTCTATGACAAGCAAGGGTCATGAGGTCAGAATTATACAGGTGGTCCTCCATTTACAAGAGTTCATTTAGTGACCGTTCAAAGTCACAACGACACTGAAAAAAGTGATTTAAGGCCGTTTTTCACCCATATGACCATTGCAGCATCCCCATGGTCACGTGATCAAAATTCAGATGCTTGGTAACTGACTCGTATTTATGACAGTGGCAGTGTCCCAAGGGGCCATGGGAACCCCTTTTTCGATTTTCTGACCAGCAAAAATCAATGGGGAAGCCAGATTCACTTAACAAGCGTTTTACTAACTTACCAACTGCAGTGATTCACTTAACAACTGTGGCAAGAAAAGTCGTAAAAAGGGGCAAAACTCACTTAACACTTTCTGTTTCACTCAGGAACAGAAATTCTGGGCTCAATTGTGGTCGTAAGTGAAGGACTACCTGTATCACAGAGTAGAAAGATTTATATCCTAAATGGAAATCCAGGCTTTTGTTGGTTTTTGGTTTCCTGTTTCCTCCTTTGGCTTGCCTAAAAATATTAGGCAATATAGAGTGAGCCTAGAAAAGCTGAAATCCACCCTGCACAGATAGTCCTTAATTTGCAACCATTTGTTTAATGACTTTTCAAAATTACAGTAGCACAGAAAAAAGTGACTTATGACTAGTCCTCACACTTACAATCTTAATGGTCACGTGATCAAAATTTGGCACTTGGCAACTATCGTGTATTTATGATAGTCGCAGCATCCCAGGATCATTTGACTGCCATTTCAGACCTTCCCAGCTGGCTTATGACAAGCAAAGTCAGTGGGGGAAGCTGGATTCAGTTAACAACCATGTGGTTCACTTAACAAGTGTAGTGATTTATTCAACACCCAAGGCAAAAAAAAGGTCATAAAGTTGGACACGATTCACTTAATAACCAATATTATTTAGTTAGCAGTGGAAATTCTGGTCCGATTGTGGCCATCAGTCAAGGATTACCTGTAGTTTGAGACCCTTGATCGGAAAAGGAAAGTGCAGAATAGAAAGCGGTGACAAGCCACAGATGGACAAGAATGAAAAACAAGTAATGATGTGGGTCTTTTTTCTGCAGGAAAGAAATAAAAACACCACGAATCCCCAGGAGGCCTTCTCCTACTCTTCCATAAACATCCTCCAGATACATCCACCCTGGTTTTTCCTAGCAAAAGTTTAATGAAGATGCAGAGATGGAAGGTTGAAAGGATTTGGAATGTCAAGTCACATGTGGATGGGGGAAAGAAAAAAAAAGAAAACTGGGAAAAGAAAATTAGAAACAATTAAGAGCAGAACTGACTGGGATAGAACACTTTCAAGAAGTTATGCGGTTGTGATATGTGAAATCTTGCAATCTGGGAGAAAGAAAGTGTCCTAATAAAAAAAGAGGAAGCCAACAAAAAGAGGTAGCAAATAAGTACATACAATCAGAGAAGATCAGCTGAGCAGTGAAACTGATGGTAGAAGAGGAAGAAGAATGGTATGAGAGAAAATGTTTTAGAAGAGAGCAGATGGTAGGAAGACTTGAGTGACTAGTGTTACTATATATATGACCTTCTTGAGCAGCTGTTTGGCTTCTGTCTGACTCTTGGGACCCCCAAGTGGCGTGGAGACTCAAGTCTTCTTGACTTGGATCTAGGGGTAGGCAACCTTGGCTCTTTTATGACTCATGGACTTCAACTCCCAGAATTCCTGAGCCAGCCATGCTGAGGGGAAAGGGAGAGTTTCCAAGCTGAGCCATACTGGCTGAGGAATTCTGGGAGTTGAAGTCCACGAGTCATAAAAGAGCCAAGATTGCCTAGCCCTGGTCTAGCAGCTCCATTTTAATTTTCCACAATGGTTGGAGAAGGAAAGATAGGATCTTTGCATGTTTCTGAGCTATACCTCCCAACCACTGAGCTCTGGGAATACAGTAGTACAACCACAATTGATCGTAGTTTTCAGTGCTAAGTAAGACCATTGTTAAGTGAATTGTGCCCCATTTTATGGCCTTCCTTGCCACAGTTGTTAAGTGGATCACTGCCGTTGTTAAATGAGTAAACGTGGTTGTTAAGTGAATCTGGCTTCCTCGTTGACTTTGCTTATCAGAAGTTTGCAAAAGGGAATCACGTGGCCTTGGGATAAATACATGCTAATTCCCGAGCCTCTGAATTTTGATCACGTGACCACGGTGATGCTGCAAGAGTCATAAGTGTGAAAAATGGTCCCAAGTCACTTTTTTCAGTGCCATTGTAACTTTGAACAGTCACTAAACAGTTGTAAGTCGAGGACTACCTGTAGTTTAATAATATTGGCTGTCAAGGCTTTGAAGAAAATTAAAATGGGAATCCTTGGAGTTAGTTGTCTACTACTGCCCCTGGTTCAGCTAAAGAACAGCTACCAAATATAAGCGGTAGTGAATAGGCAGGAGAAATGCCATTTTATAAAAACTGACTTCTCCAGTAGAAACTAGAGAGACATCAGATACATACCCATGTAACGGAAGACGTACAGTATATATAGAAAACACATGTGTAAGAAAGATAAAACACGCCTTAGCTCCAGATAAAGAGACATATATTTAAATATGCAGGCATCTGAATAATAGAATAACAGAGTTGGAAGGAACTTTTGGAGGTCTTCTAGCCCAACCCCCCCCCCCCCCCCGTTCAAGCAGGAAACCCTATAACAGTGATGGCGAACCTTTTAGAGATCGAGTGCCCAAACTGCAACCCAAAACCCACTTATGCATCGTCGGGTGCCGGGTGGATGTGGCCCATTGGGTGAGCGTGGCTGTGGTGGTAATAGCAGAAGTTGAAATTGACTGATTGATTGAACCTTTTTTTTTTGCACACGGCAGCGGAGGCCTAAAGCAAAAAGGTTTTATAAAACCCAGCTGAAGGCCTAGGACTGGGGCGACGGCGCGCGTGCCCACAGAGAGGACTCTGAGTGCCGCCTCTGGCATCCGTGCCATAGGTTCGCCACCACTGCCCTATAACGTTTCAGACAAATGGTTGTCTTCTTAAAAACAGACCTGCTTTCACTTTTAAGATAAGGAAACGTGATTGAACAGAATATGAAAAGAAGGAAGGTTTACACAGGAGGAAAAAAGTCACGGTGATAGAATTGGAACTGTTGTTCAATAAGCAAACCCATTCATTCTATTCTGTTGATACTGATTGGCTACATCTTTAAACAAAAAGACCCATAGAAAGGGGATGGAAAGGCAGGTCTAGCAAGACCACCCTTCCAAAGCTACAAATTTGAATTGAATAAACATACTTTGACCTTCGCTGATGTCTGGCTAATTTTATTGGAACTCCTAGCAAGAACCAAGAACGGGCAAAGAAGGTGCCTTCTGACAACCACATGCTTAATTTAGTCAGAGTGTCAGACAATCCATTTTCTAGTTTTGCACAGGGCACAGGCTCTAACTAACAGCCTTGGCTTGCACAAATTCCTAAACCACACAGCTACTTCCTGCCCCCTGCCCCCCCGCTTTTCAATCTTGTCCAATTCTAGAAGACTGCTTGAACAAGTCCCTGCAGTTTTCTTAGCCAAGTTTTTTCAGAAGGGGTTGGTCATTGTCTCCTTATAATAATAATAATAAAGTTGGAAGGGACCTTGGAGGTCATCTAGTCCAACCCCCTGCTCAGGCAGGAAACCCTATACCACTTCAGACAAATGGCTGTCCAGTCTCTTCTTAAAAACTTCCAGTGTTGGAGCATTCATTGCTTCTGGAGGCAGGTTGTTCCACTGGTTAATTGTTCTAACTGTCAGGAAGTTTCTCCTTAGTTCTAGGTTGCTTCTCTCCTTGGTTAGTTTTCATCCGTTGCTTCTTGTCCTGCCTTCAGGTGCTTTGGAGAATGGATTGACTCCCTCTTCTTTGGAACAGCCCCTGAGATATTGGAACACTGCTAGACATATTCAATTCCAGCAGCCTTTCCTTATATGTTTTAGCCTCCAGTCCCCTAATCATCTTTGTTGGTCTTCTCTGTGCTTTTTCTAGAGTCTCAGAGAAAGTGACTGGCCCAAGTTCACCTAACTGGCTTCGTGCCTAAGGCGGGACTAGAACTCATGCTTTTTGGGGTTTCAGCCTGATGCCTTAACACCACTACATCAAACTGGCTCTCTTTAAAGCTAGGCTTCATATTTGCAGATACGAAGACACGGATCCTTTTCTAAACAGGGTAAGCTCATGGCAGCAACCTGAGGGATCTCTCAGCATGGACCCTACCTGAGGCCTAAAACAGAATCCCAAAACTAGTGTACAGTTTCATTGTCACCTGTCGACAACTGGCACATCGGGGCTGACTGACACCTGTCAGTGAATCCACATGGACGGAACTGCCACATGACCAAGGTTCACTTGACTAAGTTTCGAAACATTTGTCGCCCCTCTCAGTATCTACCTTTTCAATTTCTGAGCACAATTGGCCAAACAAGTAAATTCCACTTAAATTCCACACACAGAGGTATGACACAGGTGTGACTTTAGTCCAACATTACTTGAAATTCAATCCTGTTCTTCCTACGTTTTGTACACCATGTCCTTCTTTTGTGGCTAAGCTGTTACAGTACATAAAACGTTTTCCCATCTTAACTTTTTTTTAACTTACACAAAATATTTGAGAAGCCCACTTTCTCCTGGTATGGATTTGTATGCCTGTGCCTTTAAAAAGACACATAATGCAGAAAAACAAAATCAGTCCCAGGCTTGCCTTTAATTTTACAATTTTTTATAAAGTAAGCTTTGTTACACTGTAAGTAGATTTCCCTTCAGGGAGAATTCTAGTCAACCCTCAAATTCTTTGAAACATTGACAGAAAACAATCTTTAAAAGGATTGACATAGGATTTATGCATGCCACTTACCTCGTGCTTAGAAGAGAATGGGAGATCTTGCTTCCTTGAAGTTAACAGTAACTATAGAGACAGTTATGGGACTGACCAACCTTTGTAACTTCTGATATTGTAATTGGTTCTCTAGCAGGAAGTTGGAATTGCTGTTAAGAATGTTTTGCAAGAAGATAAGTCATATCTCATTAGACCTTGAAACTCCAATAGTATTCATACGGAAAGAAAACCAAATAAATAAAAGCAGGAAATAAACAGACATTTCATGGAAGTATGTAGCTAGAGAAAATATTCATACAGAAAGAAAACCAAATAAATAAAAGCAGGAAATAGATATTTCATGGAAGGATGTAGCTAGAGAAAATATTCATACAGAAAGAAAACCAAATAAATAAAAGCAGGAAATAAACAGACATTTCATGGAAGTATGTAGCTAGAGAAAATATTCATACAGAAAGAAAACCAAATAAATAAAAGCAGGAAATAGATATTTCATGGAAGGATGTAGCTAGAGAAAAAAAGAGATGGACAGAAGGGAAGGGAAGGAGGGAGGAAGGAAGGAAGGAAGGAATTCTTATGACCATTTCTAGAAAACTCCATTGAGTTTATGGGACAGTTAAAAAGCAGATACTTAACTTCCAAACAAATCATACAAACTTGGTTTAGAGTCTGAAAATCATGTGACATTCCGCCTCCCCCCCCCCCTTGGGTTACAATTTTAATTTTTGCTAGCTATCCAGAATTACATTTGTGTGATTGGTGATCATATAAGTGTATTTAAGCACATCAATCAGGCTCTTCTCTATGGTCTTTTTCCTTTGCTGACGCTAACCCTCCACCGAACCTTGAGTCTGTGAAAAATAACACCTGTATAAAATTTGTTGTCCTTATTTCCAATCCGTCTCCTTTCCCTGTTTCCTCTGTGTCCAGATCCAGCGAGGACCTGACTTCTCTCCAAGGAAAGGGGTCACAACAGAGTTGACATATCTTGAGACATATCTCAATCACATCAAACTGAGGGAGAAAAGTTCTACTGCACCACTGGATAATCTTACTGTAATCCTGTCTTGTACGGGCTGGTGATGTTTGTTTGTTTGTTCAATTTCTATGGCTGCTCCTCTCAGTCAAGAATTCTGGGCAGCTTACAGTTCACAAAATTAAAAGTTTAAAAAACTTTTTGAAATAATAAAAAGAGTAAAATAAGTTTTTTTTAAAAAAACCATTAAAAGCATCCAGTTCGTGATACACCAGAGCAAAATATTTGGTCCATTAGCAATATAGCTAGGAAACGAGGTCCTTGCCACATTCAGCGCCTCAGGCTCAGGAACATAGCCAGGTTTTTAAGGCCTTACAAAAGGCTAACTGGGTTGGGACCATTCTGCTCTCCGAAGAGAGGATGTTTTAGAGAGCAGGGGCCACTGCAGAAAAGGCTCGTCTTCTGGTCCCTGACAGCCAACGCTCTTTGGCTGACGGGATCTGAAGCATGCCCATTCTGCTTGACCTAGTTCACGGGTAGACAACCTTGGCTCTTTTATGACTCGTGGACTTCAACTCCCAGAATTCCCGAGCCAGCATGGCTCAGCTTGGAAACTTTCCCTTTCCCCTCAGCATGGCTGGCTCAGGAATTCTGGGAGTTGAAGTCCACGAGTCATAAAAGAGCCAAGGTTGCCTACCCCTAGCTGGATGGATACAGACAAAAAAGGCAATCCCTCGGGTACCGCACTCCCAGGCCATGTAGGTAACCACTACCACTTTGTGGGTTTTTTGTAAAAGTTTTTATTATTTCCCCCCCCCCCATACATTCAGTAGTAGTTTTTCAACCAACGTGCTGTCTGAGTTTACATTGGCTAATACATATTTAATTCCTAATCCAGTGATGGCGAACCTTTTAAAGACCGAGTGCCCAAACTGCAACCCAAAACCCACTTATGCATCGTCGAGTGCCGGCTGGGTGTGGCCAACTGGCTGGGTGTGGCCCATTGGGTGGGCGTGGCCCATTGGGTGGGCGTGGCTGCGGTGGTAACGGCAGACTGGGTGGGACTAAAACATTCAATCAATCAATTCCAACTTTGCAAGATCTTTTTTTTCCCGTGAGAAGTTGAAATTGACTGATTGAACCTTTTTTTTTTTTTTTTTTTTTTCACATGGTGGCGTAGGCCTAAAGCGAAAAGGTTTTATAAAACCCAGCTGAAGGCCTAGGATTGGGGCGACGGTGCGTGTGCCCACAGAGAGGGCTCTGAGTGCCGCCTCTGGCACCCGTGCCATAGGTTCGCCACCACTGTCCTAATCCTTTATTCTGTCCTCTAGTCATCGATAAAATAAGTCCCAAGTTTGATAATATTCCGTTTCTTTTTTTCTTTCAGTCTCATAGTCAGTCTATCCATCTCTGCGCATTCTAGTATTTTTTTGATTATTTCTTCATCTGATGGTGTTCCTTCATTTTTCCAGTATTGCGCAAATATAATTCTTGCCGCTGTTGTGACATGCAAAATCAAATATAAGCTTTGTTTGTTAGTCTTTTCTGGCATTATACCTAATAAAAAAAGTTCAGGTTTAAAATCAACATGTTCTCCCAACATCTTTTCTAGCCAGGTATGGATCTTTTTCCAATAACTCTTTACTTTGTCACATGTCCAGCAAACATGATAATACATGCTTGACTTCTGTTTACATTTCCAACAGCTATCTGACATGTTTTTAAACATTTTTGCTAATCTTGCTGGTGGCAAGTGCCATTTATAGAACACTTTATATAAATTTTCTTTGTAGGAAGTTGACATTGTCAGTTTGTAATTTCTTTCCCATAAATTTTGCAATTTTTCTAATTCTACATTATATCCAAAATTTTTCGCCCATCTTATCATTGTTTCTTTAACTTGTTCGCTTTCCATTTTCAAAGTTAATAGAAAATTATACATTTTCTTAATTAGTTTCTCATCAGACGTTAACAATGTCTTATCAAATACAGTTTGTTCCTTGTAAAATCCATACAGTTTAACATCTTTATCATATCTAGTTTTTGCACTTTGAATTGCACCCGGAAATACACCGGCAACCAGTGCAGCTCACACAGGAGTGGTGTTACATGTGCCATAAATCTGGCACCATTTTACTATCTGCGTGACCACATTTTGCACCAGTTACAGTTTCCAAATGGTCTTCAAGGGCAACCCCATGTAGAGGGTGTTGCAGCAGTCTAACCTGGAGTTTACAAGGATGTCAATTACTGAGAGCAGAGCCTCCTGGTTCAGGTATCGATGCAACTGGCCCATCAGCTGGAGATTTGCAAATGAGATGTGATATGATGAAAGCAACTGGATTGTGATCAGAAGAAAACTGGAATGGCTCTCTAACTTTACACAAAAATAGAACAAGTTAAGATTTCCTGCCTTGAAACGGAAGATCTACAATTTTCTGGCTGAGTTTCAATATACAACCTAGCAATTAAAAATGCAGTAATCTTATCAGGAAAAAAACTGTACTGTATTTTAACAAAGTGATTCATTTTTTTTATATCTTCTATAACAGTGGTGGCGAACCTATGGCACGCGTGCCAGAGGCGGCACTCAGAGCCCTCTCTGTGGGCACGCGTGCCGTTGCCCCAGCAGAGTTCTCCAGAGTAGCAAGCATGTGCCGTTTGGAAGCGACAGGGCAGGAAGTGAGCGAACAAGCGGTGTTGGCCCCCCAAGGATGCCCCGGAGATGGCGAGGGACTGGCCCTGGCCACACTCACCCAGTCTGCCGTAACCACTGCAACCACACCCACCCAGTTGGCCATGCCCCCCGCCCCTGAGGGCACCACAATGCTGATGCAGCCCTGGCACTTTGCGATAAATAAGTGGGTTTTGGGTTGCAGTTTGGGCACTCGGTCTCTAAAAGGTTCGCCATCACTGTTCTATAAGGAAATAGGATATTATGTCCTAGAATGAGCCTGACAGCATTAATAGGTAGTGTTAAATTGGCTTTTCTGCTTCTTATTAATTGCTACTTTTTCTCATACCTCTCCCAACACAATAAGAGAGTTGAAAGGAAACTTGAGGTCTTCTAATCTAACCCCTTGCTCAGGCAGGAAGCCATATACCAGTGGTGGTGAACCTATGGCACGCGTGCCAGAGGCGGCACTCAGAGCCCTCTCTGTGGGCACGTGCACCATCACCCCAGCCCTGCCTCCCCACACGGCCCCCTCCTCATCAACAGCCCCCTGGAGGAGAGTTGCCTCCTGGGCGCGGAGCAGTGCAGCCAAGCACATGGCAGCTGGGCAGCAGGGACAAGACTCCATCCTCGCGCCCCGTCGCACGCAGATGATGCGGGGCGTGGGGGAAGGCGTGGCCACCATGGTGCTGCAGAGCCACCTGAGCAATCTGCGGTGGGCCGTGGAGGTGGTGGGTGGCCCGGCAGGTGAGGCGGGGTGGGGCGGGGACAGGGCGGGGGTGGAGCAGGCAGGGCGGAGTGATGGGGACGGGGTGGGGCAGTTTTTGGGCACTTGGTCTCTAAAAGTTTTGCCATCATTGCCATATACCATTTCAGACTAGTGGCTGTCCAATGTCTTCTTAAAAACTTCCAATATTGGAGCATTCACAACTTCTGGAGGCAAGTTGTTCCATTGATTAATTGTTCTAACGATCAGGAAATTTCTCCTTTGTTCTAGGTTGCTTCTCTCCTTGATTAGTTTCCATCTGTTGCTTCTTGTCCTGCCTTCAGGCGCTTTGGAGAATAGGTTGATCCCTCTTCTTTGTGGCAGCCCGTCACGTATTGGAACGCTGCTATCATGTCATCCCTCGTCCTTTTCATTAAACTAGAAGTACCCAGTTCCAACAACTGTTTTTTATATGTTTTAGCCTCCAGTTCCCTAATCATTTTTGTTGCTCTTCTCTGCACTCCTTCTAGAGCAGTGGTGGCGAACCTATGAAACGTGTGCCAGAGGTGGCACTCAGAGCCCTCTCTGTGGGCACGCACACTGTCGCCCCAGCCCCGCCTTCCCCCATGGCCCCCTCTTCACCAGCAGGCCCCTCGGAGAAGAGTCGCCCCTGGGCATGGCCCGCATGGAGCAGCACAGCCAAGGACATGGCAGTCGGGCAGTGGGGACAAGACTCCGCCCTCACGCCCCGTCGTGCGCAGTTGATGCTGCGGGGCGCGGGTGGAGGGCGTGGCCGCCATGGTGCTGCTGGGCTGCCTGGGCGATCTGCTGTGGCAGGCTGTGGAGGCGGTGGGTGGCCCTGCGGGTGGGTGGGGCAGGGGGTGGGGGCGGGGGCGGGGTGGTTTTTGGACACTCGGTCTCTAAAAGGTTTGCCATCACTGTTCTAGCATCTCACCATCATTTTTACATTGTAATGATCAAAACTGGACCAAAACTTTACATTTAATTGTGAAAATACAGCTCGCATAATAGAGACTTTCACAGTCAATTAAATGTAAAGTTTTGGTCCAGTTTTGTCCAGTTCAAACACATCAGACCTGTCTGAAAAAAAGATACTTCTGTTTTTCTATCTTTCTTTCTGCTGCTTGATAACCTCTTCAGAATTATTTTTGGACAGATTTGTTTAGTTACTTATTTTCTTACTGCCATTCATTAAAACAGTTACAGAAGAGCTCTGAGCACAAAAGTAAAACAGAAGGAATTCAAGCGGGGGGGGGGGGATCAACATACCAAACTGAATAATGATCAACGTTGTAGCTTTGGACATCTTAAAGAAAAGAGTGCAGAGAAGGGACTGCCGTACCATCACGTTTGGTCCAAAGGTTAAGCCATCAGGCTAGAAGCCAGGAGATTGTGAGTTTCAGTTCTATTTTAGATACGAAAGCTGGCTGGATGACGTCAGGCCAGTCCTTCTCTCTCAGCCCAACCTACCTCAGAGGGTTGTTTTTGCGGGGAAAGTAGGAGGAGAAAGCATTAGATATGTTTGCTGTTTTGAGTTATTTATTAAAATAATGTATTAACCAGTGGAACAACCTGCCTCCAGAAGCGGTGAATGCTCCAACACTGGAAGTTTTTAAGAAGAGACTGGACAGCCATTTGTCCGAAATGGTATAGGGTTTCCTGCCTGAGCAGGGGGTTGGACTAGATGATCTCCAAGGTCCCTTCCAACTTTTTATTATTATTATTATTATTATTATTATTATTATTATTATTATTATTATTATTATTATTATTATTATTGAAAAGTGGGAGTAAAAATATTTTTAAAAATCCCCAAGGATTTTTCTGAATGCCAAAATGGTGGCTTGTTGGGTACAGAATAGGACAGATGCTCCTTGATGACCTCTATTTGTCAAGGATGAGACTTGAAGGAATGCCTTTCCTACTAGATCAGTGGTTCTCAACCTTTTTAATGCTGCGACCCCAACCGGTCGTAAGTCGAGGACTAAACCGGTCGTAAGTCGAGGACTACCCAGCCGGTCATAAGTCGAGGACTTTCCCTGCCCGGGAGCGCCGCGCATGCGTGGTTCCGCCCCCTGCGCTCAAGGGAGGTAAGGCACCCGCCAGAAAAGGGGAAAAAAATGGCGGACAGTCTTGCTTGGCGACCCCTGTGAAATGGTCGATCGACCCCAAATGGGGTCGCGACCCATAGGTTGAGAACTGCTGTACTAGATCTTATTGCACTGGCAGAACTTAGCCAAAGGTAAGTCGGTTCTGAGCAATGTAAGACTTAAAGGCAACAACCAACATCAGAGGCCACCTAACAATCAGTGCAACTTTGTATTACTCAAGCAAACTGTGGGGCCCAGTTAAATAATTGAGCTGTGCCATTCAGGACCCACTTTAGTGTCCAGCTGGTCTTCAAGATGTAGATCAAATTGTAATGGTTTAGTCAAGAGGGGACCAATAAATGTTTGACTGTGAGCAGCATCTTCTGATCCAGGCATGTTTGTAACTGACAAGAAAGATGCAGTTGTGTGAAGGTCCTCCTAGACCAGGAGTCTTCAAACCCGGCCCTTTTATGACTTGTGGACTTCAACTCCCAGAATTCCTCAGCCGGTGTGCCTGGCTGAGGAATTCTGGGAGTTGAAGTCCACAAGTCATAAAAGGGCCAAGTTTGAAGACCCTGCCACCTATTCCTTGAGCAGGAATTGAGCATCTGGAATAATCTCAAAGTTATGAACTATTTCAGTCCAAATGTCTATGGAGGTTCTCAATCATCCAGGTCATGGTTGTTCCAAAGGTGCTTTTCCAAACGACAACTGGGGTTTTTTTTTCTTTGAAAATGTTTTGCTTCTCATCCAAGAAGCTTCTTCAGTTCTGCAGAATGTTTTCCAAGAAAAAGCCTAAAAAGTTCAGTTGCCTTTTGGAAAAGTACTTTTGGGATATTTCAGTCCTGGGGAGTGTCATCCAGTCCAGAGGTAAAGATGGAATATGACTGCTTTTGAGCAGACATCCAATCTGCACATCCAATCTGGGATGGTATTCTGGCCAAACCTGTTTTTCTTCATTCAGACCCTCAAAGCCTCCAGGCATAAAGATAGCATTTCAACGTCATCTCCAGTTCCGCTCATGGTTAAGAAGTACAGCTGAGTACCATCAACATGTATTTGTAAACTATAGTTTATATCAGTGGTGGCGAACCTATGGCACGGGTGCCAGAGGCGGCACTCAGAGCCCTCTCTGTGGGCACGCGCACCGTCGCCCCAGTCCTAGACCTTCAGCTGGGTTTTATAAAACCTTTTTGCTTTAGGCCTCCGCCGCCATGTACAAAAAAAAAGGTTCAATCAATCAGTCAATTTCAACTTCTTGCGGGGAAAAAAAAAGATCTTGCAAAGTTGGAATTGATTGATTGAACTTTTTAGTCCCACCCAGTCTGCCATTACCATTGCAGCCACGCCCACCCAATGGGCCACACCCACCTGGCACCCGACGATGCATAAGTGGGTTTTGGGTTGCAGTTTGGGCACTCGGTCTCTAAAAGGTTCGCCATCACTGACTTAGTGTGTTGGAAAGGTGACCACAACAATGACAGTATTTGCCTGCTGAATTGTGAAGGAAAGCCCATTAGAACTTTAAGGAATGTGATGTGTTTCCAAAAATATAACGTAAATTGGAGGATATCTTAAATGATAACGTGTTTACAATCATAGAGAACTTGTCCATCCCTTATTAGTACAGGAACTGGTGCACAACCCAAAAGAAAAAGAAAAAAAGTCCTTTCTTTAGCAGAAGCCAGAAGCATTTGAGAATCGTTGCTGCATTTCCTACAATTGTGAGACCACTTCCAACTATCCTTGTGGGAGGAAACTCTGATGAAAGCAGAGAATGTAGACGTGAGAGTAAAAGGAAGGTGTTGCATAACTTTAAAGAACATAATTTCAGTACCACTAACATCCAACATTAAAAGCTTTGCGGTCTTTAGGGTAAATAGGAGAGAGGTGAAGAGATACAATTGGGGGCATTGATGGAACTTTGGAAAAATGGAGAAACTTCCAGAGACAGGATCTGAAGCACTTCGAAGACTGGGTTTCAGCCCCATGGGGTGCAATTCTGGTTTCTTGGTGTTGCAAGAGCTAAAGATGGAGTCTGTGACTCAGGATAAGACTGCAGAATGAGGCGGTTTTCAAAGAGGAAGTGTCCCAATATTAGAACGGCTAAGCAGTTTCATGAATACTGGTCAGAATGAAAGGAAACACCTATTTAAAGAAGGAGGAGGAAAGAGCAGAACAAACTGCGCTGGTTGAATAGCAGAATGGCCATCTGAAGCATGGAGGGGTTCTCCGATGCAGAAGGATCTTGGGAGACCATTTAATGAAAAGTATTCTTGGTGCTCTTTTCTCTCTCTGCTGTGAGGAATATAAGAGAATAACAAAGTTGGAAGGGACCTTTGAGGTCTTTTAATCCAACCCCCTGCTCAAGCAGGAGACCCTATACCAGACATGTCAAACACAAGGCCCGGGGGCCGGATGCGGCCCGCGAAGTGGTTTCATGTGGCCCGCAAAGCCATCCTGGAAACAGTGAGGGAACGGCCCCCGCTGCCTTGGCCCTGGCCCAGGCCCAGGCCAGCCGGGAGCAAATGTACAATTTTGTGATGGCCATCTTGACACTTGCCCCGGTCCCACCCCCTTCTGCCAGAGACCCTCAGATCTGTCCCACTCCTGCCCAGGCCCCAGGCACCCTTGATGCGAATGTAGAACTGGCCATGGCCACCCAGTAGGCCACACCCACTCCATCCATGCCCACCCAGTAGGCTGCGCCTACTTCTGGCCACACCCACCCGGCCCGCCAAGGACAACCGCAATGCTGATGCGGCCCTCAGTGAAATTGAGTTTGACACCCCTGCCCTATACCATTTTTTATTATTATATTATATGTTGGGTTTTCTCACTTCCTTCACATATACAGTAAAAAAAAACAAGTTACTGAAATATGGGCACAGTCTGCTGCTTGATTATGGCTTCATGTGTTAGGTGAATTCGTTATGGTTTGTTCAATAAACTGGTTTAGTGTAACGTATAAGCCCACTCTAATAATAATAATAATGGTAAAGTTGGAAGGGACCTTGGAGGTCATCTAGTCCAACCCCCTGCTCAGGCAGGAAACCCTATACCATTTCAGACAAATGGCTGTCCAGTCTCTTCTTAAAAGCCTCCAGTGTTGGAGCGTCAACAACGTCTGAAGGCAGGTTGCTCCACTGATTAATTGTTCTCACTGTCAGGAAGTTTCTCATTAGTTCTAGGTTGCTTCTCTCCTTGATTAGTTTCCATCCGTTGCTTCTTGTCCTGCCTTCAGGAGCTTTGGAAAATAGCTTGACTCCCTCTTCTCTGTGGCAGCCCCTGAGATATTGGAACACTGCTATCATGTCCCCCCTCGTCCTTCTCTTCATTAAACTAGACATACCCAATTCCTTAGTTACAGCATTTTTTTTTTTTAAAAAAATCTGATCTTAGTTACCCGAGATGTCTGGGCTGATGGTAGGGGGATACAGGTAGTCCTCGACTTGCAACAGTTCATTTAGTGACCATTCAAAGTTACAATGGCACTGAAAAAAGTGACTTATGGCCGTTTATCACAGTTAAGACCTTTGCAGCATCCCCGTGATCATGTGATTAAGATTCAGACACTTGTCCACTGGATTATATTTATGGCTGTTGCAGTGTCCTGGGGTCATGTGATCCCCTTTTGCGACCTTCTTTTGCAACTAAGCAAAATCAGTGGGGAAGCCAGGTTCATTTATTAACCGGGCTAGTAACTTATCAACTGCAGTGATTCACTTAACAACTGTGGCAAGAAAAGTTGTAAAATGGGTCAAAACTCACTTAATAAATGTCTCACTTAACAACAGAAATGTTGGGCTCAATTGTGGCTTTAAGTTGAGGACTACCTGTATTATATATTTGAAATATTTAATTACACACATAGTAATACCATGATTCTATCCAGCAGTGTTAATTCACCTATGAATCTGAAGGAGACTATTTCAAAATATGTAATTTCATGTAGAAACTGGATTGTTTCTACTTCCTGGTCTGCCTCCTTCCCCTTTCTTCGATCACATGATTTCTGAGAACCATTTCTGGGTTCACATAAGGGTAGAACAAATAAAGGTGCACTTTGTGCCTGTCTTACAGCAAGTGGAATGTTTAGCAGCTCAGATGCGACCTTTGGATTAAACTCTAATTTGTATATGACTAGTTTCCTTTCCGACTCTTGGTGACTTTATAGGCAAGTCTCTCCATGCTACCCTGACAAGAACAGCTTCTTTCAATTGTTAGATGTTCATCTTTATACCAGTTTTGATGTTATCAATCCAGGGTGTTCTTTGCTTGCCCCTTCTTCTTGTTTCACTAACCATTCTTAGCATCATTGCCTTCTCCAATGGATTTGCATGCGTAACATGGCCAAAATAAATCAAACATAGTCTTATGATTTTGGCTTCTAGTAATATTTCTGGTTTTAAATGATTTAGCACCTCTCTGTTGGTGCTTTTGCTGTCCATAGTGTACATAATAATTTATGCCACACTACAGTTCAGACATGATCTCAGAACCACTGAACTATATCTTTCAAAGATCCTGGAATACCGGAGAACTACCAGAGGACTGGAAAAGAGCTGATGTACTCTAGTTCCCATCTTCAAACAAGAAAAAAAAAATGGATCCGGGAAACTACAGACCTATCAGCCTGACCTCAATACCTGGGAAGATTCTGGAAAAGATAATCAATCAATGAATCAGTGAACACCTAGAGCCAAACAAAATCATAAGCAAAAGCCAACATGGGTTTGACAAAAACAGATCATGCCAGACAAATCGTATTGCATTCTTTGACAAGGTGAGTTCAACGGCATCAATTACTCTTTGATCAGCTGTTCTTAGTGTCCAACTCTCACACATTATAGCAGAGGTGTCAAACTGCCGGCCCACGGGCCGGTTTCATCATACTGAAGCCGCGCCCACCCCATTGCCGGCAATGGCAAAACCAGCCCGATACATTGCGCGACGTCACGTGACGTCGCAAGTTTGACACCCCTGCATTATAGGGTGGTCTGAAATGGTAAAATGGCCACCCTTTATTCACAGTGGAATACAACATCATTGCCACCTTGCCACCATTTTTTCATCATTTTGACTTTCCAGAGAAAATTCACAAAGGAGAAAAAAAGAATACACGAATCTGGCAAGAGCTGAGTCCCAATGGTTTTTGTGTAGCTTTTATTCTTTTTATTCTGGAAATCAGGTACAGTACACATTCTGGATTCTATATCAATAAAATAAGCTAATGTAAAAATTTGACAACTAGCCATGGAAGGGCTCATCCCCCACCCACCCCCAGCTGAAGTTAACTTAAAGGAGAACAATAAAAACCATCTGGCATATATAGAGGAACAGGAGTGCCTTTGACTTGTATACAATAAAAAAGCTTATTACTTCACAGGGCCTTGTGCATCACTCAGGTTCAAAGGTGTGGCTCTGCAAAGGTGTTGCTAGATATATGATTGTTTTAAGGTGAGGTGGAGAATAGCTGTGGAAAAGAGCCAGACTGAAAATGTTTCTCAGACTGAATTGGAAGAAATGGGCATTTTCTTGGCTTCCTTTCCCAACTCATCTTCCAAGCTTTTCTGATGTCCTGCACGTTCACCACTGGCATATGTTTAAAGCTTTAGGATGGGCAGGCATTTCTTTTTTTCTGATGAGCCAAGGGGATACAGGACAGAGACAAATATTTTTACCCAAAGAAATGCTAGTTGCAATTCAGTCCAATCTAAATTAGGAAGCAGTGATGAGCTTCTGGGCTGAAAGCTGATTGAGGTCCAGGTTTTTAACAGAATAACAGAGCTGGAAGGGACTTTGGAGGTCTTCTAGTCCAACCCTCCTGCTCAAGCAGAAGACCCTATACCATTTCAGACAAATGGCTGTCCAATCCCTTCGTAAAAACCTCCCATGTTGGAACACCTACAACTTCTGGAGGCAAGTTGTTCCACTGATTAATTAATACAACAATTCGTTTAGTGACCATTTGAAGTTACAACGGCACCAGGAAAAGTGGCTTCTGACCATTTTTCACACTTACAGCGTTTGCAGCATGCCCATGGCCACCTGATCAAAATTCAGACACTTGGCAACTGACTCATATTTATGATGGTTGCAGTGTCCCAGGATCCTGTGATCCCCTTTCTGACAAGTGAAGTCAATGGGGAAACCAGATTCACTTAACAGCTTTGTGATTAACTGAACAGCTGCCATAACTATGTTACTTCACTTAACAATTGAGGCAAGAAAGATTGTAAAATCACTTAATAACTGTCTCACTTAGTAACAGTTGTGGTCATATGTCAACGACTTCCTGTAGTAACAGTCAAGGCAAATTGGTGGTATATAATAGTCAACGGAATTCAAGGAGGGCTGCACTTAGATCAATTTGTGGGCATAAAGGGACTCCAAACTGATAACGCACTTGACCCCTCCCTCGAGCTTTATTATTATTTAGCGTATGATGAGAACATGACAGAAGAGAAGTAAACATATATACACAGTCTACGTAATTATAAGTAAAAGTTCTATGGGGGGGGGATTGCAGTGGCCTCATAACTGGATGTCCAATTCAGCTATCCAGGCGATCACCTCTGGCATTGCTTTGTACAGATCTTCAGAGAACGCACATCATGGGCAATCTTGCACAATATGATCAATACGTTTGACTATAAGCACCACAATCGCAACAAGAGGAATCTTTCCATCCCCACTGATACAGGGCAGAGGCACTTCTTCCACTATCACATCTAATTCTGTTCAATTTTGACCAGACAAAGTGAGGGAGTTCAGAACCAGGTGGTTTGGCAGAGGGAATCACTAATGAGGGATCACAAAAAGATACCTTGGACTATTCCTCTCTCCAGGCACTCTTGGGGTTAAACTGATGTTAAGTGAATAGCTGTTTTCCATGCTGGTCTATTGGATTTCCATGCTGGCCTATTGGATTTCAATCTTGTGATGGGCTGCGCATTATCCTGGTGAACAGGGAGGGTCTAGTTCAGTGGTTCTCAACCTTTTTAATGCCGCGACTCCAACCGGTCGTAAGTCGAGGACTAAACTGGTCGTAAGTCGAGTACTAAACCGGTCGTAAGTCGAGGACTAAACCGGTCGTAAGTCGAGGACTAACCAGCCGGTCGTAAGTCGAGGACTTTCCCTGCCCGGGAGTGCCGCACATGCGTGGTTCTGCCCCTGCGCCGGCTGAGGCGTAGCTGGCAAGCGGCAGAGACGGAGCAGGCCGACCACCAGCTGGCCCAGCCCAAGGGAGGTAAGGCACCCGCCGGAAAAGGGGGGGAAAATGGCGGACAAAAAAAATGGCGGACAGCCTTGCTTGGCGACCCCCATGAAATGGTTGATCGACCCCAAATGGGGTCCCGACCCACAGGTTGAGAACCACTGGTCTAGTTGTTCAGCATCCTTGACCATAGCTGAATGAGAGCTTGTTGTCTTGTATTGTAAGGATGTATGATACTACTAAGTACTAATAACCAGTGTACTCTCTCTTGGGCGCAGCCTGATCATCTCCTACATGAACCTTAATTATTATTTTTTTCACATGGAAGATGCATTTCAGTGATCAATGTCTGCATCTTGACCAAACAGTAACAAATGAGCTCGATAGCTAATTCTAATGGCTTTCCCCCAAAGTTTTCCATCCTATACACTTAAAATGTTGTCCCCAAAGAGAGTTTGAACACTTAGCTCTGGACAACAGTCTCACACATTAGTCTGGTTTATTAAATAAGGCACAATTTGCTGAGTAAAAACCACATGCTGACATAGTATAAATTACAACCTGCAAACCACAATGCAAATCACAAAACGCTAAGCCCAAAGCAAACAAGCCCTGTGGGAATCCTGCTGGTAGTGAGAATCGAGCTTCTATGAGGCAGAACTTTGCAGAAGATCTACTGAGGTCCTAAGGAGCTGGGCGTGAATCCATCCTTCTTCAAGTTTCCTGCTTCTCTCTGACCAACCTAGCAGAAAATGACAGGGATTATATTGGGAAATTACTCACTTTTATTACCCAGCCACCCAATCTCTGCAGATAGTAAGTATTTGCAAACCTACCTAGAAAATCCCTAACTGCTTCCTCCTTTTGATATCTCTCTTGAGCTGGCAAAGGTTACAGGGACCGCAGAAAGTGACTGTGAGGCAGTCTGAGCAGATCGTTCCCTGAGGAGCAAAAAAAAAAAAAAAAAGCGAGAGAGAGAGATAAATCACAATCTGGAGTCAGTCCAGTCCTGTATTTTGAACTATGGTTTACAGTACACAATGAAAACAACCCAAAAGTTGGCTCTGAGCAGTATTTCTCTGGATATTTCTGTCTTCCCTGTCATATTCTTAGGTGTGACTGACGCTTGTTTCTCTGGGAAACCCACAAAAGACACAGTCCAGCCTCATTAAACTGGGCAGAACGTAAGGCAAAGGAGCAGATATGGGATATAATAGATACTTTGGAACAGGTTTCGAATCAACACTGCAGAAAGCAACACCTAACAAATCTTGGCAGATAGCAGAAAGGCTGAGTAGACCTGGATTAGGTTGGCTGAAGATTGGTTGAGGAAGCCCAAATAACATCGCAGAAGTCTTGGACATTTAACAGAATAACAGAGTTGGAAGAGACATTGGAAGTCTTCTAGTCCAACCCCCTGCTCAGGCAGGAAACCCTATACCATTTCAGACAAATAGTTGTCCAATCTCTTCTTAAAAACTTCCAGTGTTGGACACCCACAATTTCTGGAGGCAAGTTGTTCCACTGATTAATTGTTCTCACTGTCAGGAAATTTCTCCTTAGTTCAAGGTTTCTTCTCTCCCTGATTAGTTTCCATCCATTGCTTCTTGTCCTACCTTCAGGTGCTTTGGAGACTAGATTGACTCCCTCTTCTTTGTGGCAGCTCCTTAGATTTTGGAAGATTGATATCATGTCACCCTAGTCCTACTTGTCATTTGGATAATTCCCAGTTGAGTTTCCCCCCAGTATTCTCTCAGTTAATTCCTACATGCAGATCACAGCAAGTGCACACCCCACTCAGATCAGCTAGCAAAAATTATTGCTAGATATATATTTATTAAACACGAGCAAACATCTCAAAGACTTTGTTAATGTGAGGCAAAATTCAAAAGCAGGGAAAGAGACATGAACTATGAAGAGATTAACAGGTCAAAGTACTTGATATGTTATCAGATAATAAATAACTATTAAAACATAGTTCCAAAGGGAGTGGCCTTTTGTTATTCTAGCTTTGATCCTTTGTGTAGTAGGAGCAAAACAGAGATGGAAAATAGGACACCAGGCGATCCCTCCTTCATCCTGCACTTTGTAAAGGAAATAATTTGGTGGATGTCCAACAAGAAGGAAATAGGAAACCAGTTACATGTTGCTATCAAAAGAATCCAACAATTTTTTTTTAGAAGTACATGAGATCTCCAGAAGTCAAACTCAGTTCAAGGGAGATTATATGTTCATATTCCAAAATGCATGTAAAACATTACATTGGGTGGAGCATGCTGTGCCTACGCCTACGGCAGGAACAATCACCAGTGGCATGACTGTGGCTTTTGTACACCTGAAACTAAGAACTTTGAAAAATATAGTGAAATAAATAGGTGCCTCTCTCTTACAGTGGAACCATTTTGTAGTGTCTCGTGGTAGACACACTGTGTTTTCCCGAAAATAAGACCTACCCCAAAAATAAGCTCTACCTTGACTTTTACACGTGTGCCCAATATATACCCTACCCTAAAAATAAGTGCTACTTAAGACCCCGCCCACTCCAATGCACCTGGTTGCATGAGGTGGGCCGAGGCGCAAAGGTAAAATCAAACTAGGGCGGGCATGGAGGGGTGGAGCTGCCCCACATGCCCTGCACCCACTTATCTTAGGACAGTTGCAGCTAGGCCTCCCACACCCTGAGACCTGCCTCGCCTCACAAGCCCACTTCTTCTGCACCACTCACCACTGCTCACGTGCGTCGGCCCTGGCCTCCATTTTGCTGGCAAAGGCCTTCAGGAAAGGCCTCTGCAGCCAAGAAACAAGCTCTGGATTGACGCGCACAGCACCCCCCAGCCTCCATTTCACCGTCAGAGGCTTCAGGAAAGGCCTCTGCGGCCGAGAAACGAGCTTCGGACTGATGCGCGCGATGTCCCCCGACCTCCATTTTGCTGTGAGAGACCTTTCCTGAAAGCCTCCACCAGTAAAACAGAAGCCGGGAGTGACACACCCGAGCGGCAGTGACTGGCCGCAGAAAAAGTGGGCTGGCGAGGCAAGGTAGGTGTCGGGGCCTAGGAGGCCTGGCTGTGGTGGTCCTAAGGTAAGCAGGTAAGACATTCCCTGAAAATAAGACCTGGTGCCTCTTTTGGAGGCAAAAAAAAATAAATAAGACCGGCTCTTATTTTCGGGGAAACATGGTAGTTAATTTCTTGTCAGAGTGAGGTTGGAGGGCACAGAAAACTGGGACACTTTGTTCTTCAATTCTACAAAGCCAAACAAGAGAGGACCAGTCTTAGCTTCTTGTTCATGCTGTTGGTCTCAGTTCCTGTGGGGTTCTATGGAGCATTCTTTAGCCATGGTCTGTGATAGGGACAGTGAAAGGACTTCTAACAAGACATCTTCCCCCTTCTTAATACATCTCTAACCATCCCACTGTAGAGTTGTCCTGTTCTGTAAACACTAGTCGAGGAGCTTGGTTGTTTTCTTGCAGATGTTTCATAAGCCAAACTAGGTAACATCATCAGTGGTTGGGTAACGAAATATCTACAAGAAAACCACCAAGCTCAGAGAGCACCAAGGACCCCAAATTTCAACTCTGAGCTTCAAATATTTCCCTTTATTGGTACCAGTCTAAGAGTATTGACTGCCCAGGCCATCCTCCTTAGGCTTTAAAGAAATTTGAGCACTAGGCTATCAATTGGTTCCGTCTTTAGCACTTCCCATATGTCAACCACAGTAACCTTTTCTCACTGTATATAATTTTCATAAAAGTAGCCACAGGGATATTTTACAATCTAGGAACCAAGTGGCACCTTAAAGATGAATAAATGTCTCATTAAGTAAGCTACTATGGATCAAAATACACTTCATTGTATGGACAATGATTTGCACAAATATAAGCATGAGTATATTTGTTGGTCTTTAAGATGAAAGTTCATTGCTGTTTATCCGGAGTAACTGAAAGTTCTGGTCCCCAAACAACTTTATAGTACGTTCCAAATCAACAATTAAAGCAACAATAAAAAAAAGAAAATGCGTACTGTAATAAATGCGTCAGTCTTGAAAACAAAACTTCTGGACATATCCTAAGGATATCCTTGAGCTTTGAAGAATAAATAAACTAAAGTGCAAATTAACAAACTAAGTTCCTGGATTTTATGAGAAAGGGAAACAACATGCTCAGGAACTGGTAATCCTTTATGGGCTTTTCGCTGAAAGCAGAAAAAAATGAACTTACGATTCATTTTGGTGATTAGAAAGTGAAGAATATGGAAAGAAGGGAGCCACAATGGAAGCTTAGAGAGATTGGATAAAATGTAAATGCATTTATGACTTTTGTAAAAAATAAAATAAAATTAGAAGCCTATATATACAGGTAGTCCTTGACTTACAGCTACAACTGAACCCAACAGTTCTGTTGCTAAGCAAGGTAGTTGTTAAGTGAGTTTGTCCCATTTTATGACCTTCCTTACCACAATTGTTAAGTCAATCGCTGCAGTTATTAGTAACACGGTTGTTAAGTGAATTTGGCTTCCCCGTCAACTTTGCTTGACAGAAGTTTGTAAAAGGTGATCACACATGACCCCAGGACACTTGAACCGTCATTAATATAAGCCAGTTGTCAAGTGTCCAAATTTTGGTCACTTGACTGTGGAGATATTGCAACGGTCGTAAGTGTGAAAAATGGTCATAAGTCACTTTTTCCAGTGCCGTCGTAACTTCAAATGCTCACTAAATGAATGCTTATATGTCAAGGACTACCTGTTTTGTTCTTTCTCTGATTTTTCTTTTTTTCTCTTCTTATTTATTTATCACTTTTACGTTTAAACTTGTATTGTTTTTACTTTGCAAAAAAACCCCACCCTTTTTAAAAATGAAATTAATTAAAAAAGGAAAACATCATGATGACCAACGAATTTACCGGAATCCTGTACAACGTCCGATAGCGTGTCCTCATGGCCACAGTAGGACCACAGGAACAGCACTCGTCCATGTCTTTGGCAATTATGCAACCCAGGCAACAGTAGCAGAAGGCTCCACACAGACCTAGGGAAGTGATCAAAGAGAACTTATATTTATAATCTCAAGTGAAAGGAAAGCTTCTCTGCTTGTTCTTAGAACAGAATTCTCCAAGCTGGTGCTTCCAGAAGGGTGAAGACTACAAAATATGTAGACATGGCTAATAGCTCTAACCATGATGTCTCAGAATTGTCATCCCCACCCTTCCTGAGGACTCAACGTTTGAGAAGTTGTTTAGGAAGGCATATTTAGACTTTCATAATAGCCTCACATGAACCAGACATTTCCAACTGCATTGTGTCACTGTTTTCTAGATCAACGACGTGTTCGTGACTTAGAGCTCTTGCTTATGAATATATGGAATTATTACTTGTTAGCAAGAGGTAAGTCACACCAATGGGTGTGTCGCTTAAGAATTCCTACGTTGCAATCACCCATGAGAAGTTTTGCAAGCTATCATCCCACACTTCATCAGCAGGATGGGCCCTGCATTCTTCTTACATGGTGACTAGGTACTTCTGGGAATTAAGTTCACACATCTTAAAGTTGTGAAAGTTGAGAAACACTGATGAAGATGGATAGGCTCAGTTACAGAGGCTATGGGTACATTATTGGAAGGACCAAGTTGGAGACAGTTTTGCCCTGGAAAAAAACCTATTCATGTGGTTGCTTAAAACTGACACTCGCTTAATGACACATAATTAATCAATTAAACTTATTCTGGACTTCTGATTCCATCACACATTGACAGGTATTGAATGCAGAAAGTCTTTTTTGCTCACAGTTAAATTAATGCTTAAAGGAAGGACAATTCAAGAACAAAGCTACAAAAGAAGATTAAACCCCATCACGTAAGAATTCACTCACAGATGTTACAGTCATCGCCGCAGTCACAGAGTTCTGTCTGCCACTCAAAACTCCTTGTGGCACAGTGACGTTGTGGTTGAGTGACAATAGGTGACAACTCCATGGTACCACTTATGGCAAGATGCTCCAATCTAGCGTGACAAAGTAAACACCCATTAAAGATTTGGCAAAATGCAACTGGACATTTACCATGTCTCTTTCACCCAAATTTTCTGAATAAACTTAGTAGCTAGGATAGAGATGGCCAACTTGATGTCCCAGGATTGAAAACTGGCCTCTGAGATCTTTACTTGCAGCCTCTCCAGTACACAAAGTTCATACAGTGGGGGGCTTAGTGCCTCCTTTCCCCCATTTTTTAACATCCACATTTAACCATAGATAGAGAGATCATCCATCAGCATGCCATATAGTGATATGGCTGAACAGATTTACATTCCTAACACATGAAGAGATTCACCACATTAATTCTTCCTATCATGATTTTAGGAATAGGAGAGGATGCCCCTTGGTGAAGTTGTCAATTATCATGTTTCCTCTCTATTACTAAAATAATTTGAACTTCATTGACCTACTTCTAGAACTAGTCTCCCTGTCACAAGCTCTGTCTTTGATTTGGCTGAGTAAGAAAGACCCAGCTTCTTCATCTGAGTTCCTAATTTTTTCCCAAGTTTCTGCTTTTTTAGAGATGCTTTCTATTTTGTTGTTTTTGTTGAAGAGCACAGGACTGTCTTGTGAATAACTCGTGGGTCTCTGGAAAATGCAAAAACTGCTTAGCTTTACTGGCAATCTTATGAACTAGACAATCATGGAATACACCCAATTCTTTCTTGGTTGTTCCAAGTTGTTCCAAAAGATTGGAAACAGCAGATGAGATTGGCTACCACTCCAAATCCGTTTTGGAGGAATCCTTGATTATTCTCCATGGATATCTAGCATTTTCCCGGATGCAGAATGAAAATTACTAAGGGTATCTGGTTGCATGATAATTGTTGTTGTTTAGTCGCTAAGTTGTGTCCAACTCTTTGTGACCCAATGGACCATCAGCACACCAGCCCCCCATCCTCCGCTGTCTCCCTGAGTCTGCCCAGACCCATGTTCCCCACATTATCTAACCATCTCTTCCTTTCTTGTCCTCTTCTCCTTTTGCCTTCCATTTTTCCCAATATCAGGGTCTTTGCCAAGGATTCCTCTTCTCATTTGGTGGCCAAATTATTTGAGCTTCAGCTTCAGTTGCACGATAGATATTAATTTAATGTAAGCTTTACAAAATCTTCTGTGTCTTCAAAATACAACCGTATTGTCACTCCTGCTTTGTGAATATTTGAACCATTGGTCTGAAAGGCCAATACAAAGTTCCTTAGAGCTGGCTCCAGGCCACCTATCTATCAGTCTACTGAATTGGACAACTTTGAGTGCTATAGTCCAAACCATCAGGTAGTCACCAGGTTGGGAAAGACTGTTGTCAGTGATTGTAGTTGTGTAGCTCCCGATTTGCCTCATTTCATTTATTTTGCCATTGGATTTCAACATGCAAAGTGTTGAGTAAGTGTGATTATTACAGGGTATTTGGTCTGTCTCTGGCTAGTGATCACACTGAGTTTCCAGGAGCCAATAGCTGCAGGGGGTAAAATTCTTTTTCCTTGTCAGGAAGAGATGAAGAGTAAGATTTTTTTAAAAAAAAATCTAACAGTTATCTGTTGAGTCATTGCTGGTTAACAGAGAAAAATATCAACTCTCATTTTTTAAGCTATCACTTCCTAGTAAACGTGGGAAAAAGCAGCAGGAATGACATTTTAGTGAAAAGACCTAGATCTGCTGCATATTTTTTCCTCTTGGGAAAAATGGAATTATTCTCTACCATATTTGCCTAGACTGAAAAAATAGATGTACTAACTGCATTTAAATACATTTTACTAAATTGTTTTTTTGAGGTCAAGACTCTTGAGTGCTGACAACACTCATTCTGAACTTTTGTTTTTCTGACAGCAGATTAACATTTCTGGGCAGTGTGCCTGCTTTAAATTTCTTCATTTTTTATTTTCAGAATTTCATTAAGCTTTTGGAATAGTTTTGTTGGTTTTTTTCGGCTCACCTTCATGCTTTTTCCTTCCTGAGACTTATATTTATTACTCTTTATTTAGAAACATCTACTCATGCAGATGTCTTTTTCCAATTAGCTTTTCCTGTTGTGGAATTCTACTTATCACTGTTCTGACCTTATTAAATTCTTCTTTAAGAGCAGCGCCCTATCTTGAGAGAATTAAACTGTGATGCAAAAAAAGTACCCATGGTTATCTTGATTGCCCTCTTGCTGATGAAGCAAATGGAGTTAGGAATTGATAAAGGAGAATATTTGTCATTCAGGATTGAAATGAGAGATCCTTGGTGTTTTCTGAGCTTGGTTGTTTCCTTGCAGACATTTCATTACTAAACTAGGCAACATCATCAGTGCTAGTAAGGAATAGGGTTTGCTCTCAATTTATATTATGAGTTAGGAGTTTTTCCATCATCATTTCCCCAAGATAATATCGGGGAGAAAAATTGTTTGAATAGTCCAATGTACCTATACTTCCAGAGTAAGTCCTTCATTAACTTTGAACTCATCTTAACAATGAAATTTTACTCCAAAATTGTTATCTAATGGACAAGCAATTCTGTTCTAGTGGACACATCTTAATTTTTTTCCCAACATTTATCTCAAAAGCAACCCCAACACTAAATTTTTACTTATACTTCTTAAAAGAAATAAGGCATCAATGTGTTGCAGTGTTTGGTGCCTCATAGTTGTAGTGTATCAAGTACAATTTTTTTTTTAGCTACAGGAGAATATATATCTTAGGTAATTAATACATGAAATGTTACATGGAATTTCTGGAGAAGAAATGGTGGCGTGAAGGCAGCTCTGTAGAATGAAGAGCTGATGAGTAGCTAATTCCTCTCCAGATAAGGAAAGGACTTGAGATTACCCACAAGTGCTCCAGAAAGTTGCTGATCATGAAGAGACCACAAGAGAGTGTTTTAATGTTCTGGGAAAAGGGGGAGTAGGCATTTTGCTCAAATCTTGGTTGTGTCAAGAATGTCAAGAATGCCAATAAAGTGGCGGGGGGAGGTGTTGCCTTCGAATGGGTTAGTTAGAGAAACGAAACCTCTCCAGTTCTACGGAATCTTGCTGAGAGTCGGGAGTCTGGAAAACTTTCAAGGACATTCTAGCAAGTGTGAAGAAGATAGCAGATAGTTATAACATAACAAAGAGAATTTGTTTACATGAGCTACGTGGACACCTGGGGGTTTGGCTGGGAAAGTCACTGATATATGCTACGGTCTAATGCCTTGGGATTTTAGAGTTAGTTTACCTTGCCATAACCATGCTATGTGTTCAATAAACAGTAAGCTTTTCAGAAATAAAATGATCCTGGATTTTTATTTGGATACTTCAAGCTGGATGTTGACCGGTTGACGTTTTGGAAAGTTTGTGTACTTCCTTTTCTAATAATTTTCAGAAATAGCTTGTTAATTCCTTTTTAGTTATTTGGATCAACATATTTTACAGCATTGGGTGAGTTTCTCTCAATCTTTAGCCAAAGAAGTTTTAACTACAAGTTTAAGAACTTTATTTTTTTTTATTAACCAGTAAAACAGTGATTAAAACTTTGATTTTAGAAAGTTACACATGGACTAAAGATCCAGATAAATTGAAATAGGATGTTGGAATTGCTTGAAAAGAATTCTTCCCATGGGAAAGTGCATTTTTTTTAATTCTTTTAAATCAGTGCTGATCTAATCTTTTAGATTATCACTGATCATCCATGATGTTATCTACACTAGTTGGCTAATTGAACATCTGTAAACAAACAACCAAGAGATAACCATGGACCCCACAGTTCAATCCTGAGCTACAGATATTCCCTTCTATTTGTTCTTGCTGTTTGAAGGACTGTCCCACAAAATTAGCACAAACATGTCTTCCATTTGATGATGGAATTTGCATTACATTTCTACTAAAATTATCTTCTGTATTTCTAAATCCACACCCATGCATTTAAAATGGCATATGGAGATTTGATGCAGATCTTGTTTTTGTTGGTCAGGTTTTTTGCTAATGACTTTTTTTCTTTTCCAAGGATGATAGTAAATATTCATCACCCTACGCTCTCATCATTAGTACCAAACAGAAATCGCCACTCAGACAACAGTGAAGATATTTAATTCCCACCGATTTCAACCGAGGGTTAAGCAGACACTTATATCATGTTGAAATCAGTGGGAATTAAAGCACTTAATGTCGGTCCCAAAGGTGCTTTTTAAAAAGGCAACTGGACTTTGTTTTTTTCTTGAAGACATTTCACTTCTCATCCAAGAAGCTTCTTCAGTTCTGACTGAATGATGGAGGATGGAAGGATTTATATTCCTTGCAGGCATCTGTTTTTTAGCACTCTTTGGGATAACCATGACCTGGATGACTGAGAATCTCCATAGACATAACTCCATAGGCAGTTATGAAATTATCTTGTTTAAATTTCTGGAAGTTGAGGTGGGATTTTGAGGTGGAAAACATGAGAACTGTACTGTAAATCCTCAAATAAACTTAATACAATTGAAATACACTCATGGGTGAATTCTCGCACATTTTACTTCTCACCCCAAAATAAAAAGAGAAAATCCTACACCTGTTTACACACATAATGCAGCCCTGTCTATTTTGTACCATTAATCAAACTGCTCTGATTTCTGCTTGGAATTCCTCTCCCTGTGTACTGGATGACACCCCCATTCAGCAAAGCCTTGTCCACCTCTCCATTAAACTATTTTATGAAAGAAGCCCAAGAAAGCCAGCACACAAATGTTTAAGCCAAGGTTGTTCAACATTTTGGATATCAGGAAGTTAAACACAATTCACAGGTAAGACAATGCTGATACATGTTTTGTCCTCGTGGTAACCTCCAGAGCTAGTTATTATTAAACGTTCGAACACAAGTAGATAAGCTCCAATTTGTGCCTACTCCCTGCCCTCTTGTTCTCAGTGGCAAGATTAAAAGGCTCAGCTTCAGATCATGAAGCAGAATTTGGAGGGTGGATACTCAGAGTTATGAAGCAAGCATACCGGCTTTTAAATAAGTCCCTATTGAATCTGGATCTACCATTCTCTAAGAAGTGCACCAAGGATCTGAATTAAGAGCCATTATATCATACAGCCAATGCTCCCCCATAAAATATCTTTCTGTAGACTTCTACCATATTTTTCAATATATACGTCGGCATATGCAGAAACAGAATAGAATAGGATAGAATAGGATACGAAAAGATAGAGTAGAAATAGAAATAGAAATAGAAATAGAAATAGAAATAGAAATAGAAATAGAAATAGAAATAGAAATAGAAATAGAAATAGAAATAGAAATAGAAATAGAAATAGAAATAATAGAAATAGAAATAGAAATAGAAATAGAAATAATAGAAGGGACCTTGGAGGTCTTCTAGTCCAGCCCCCTGCTCGAGCAGGAGAACCTATTCCAGGGGTAGGCAACCTTGGCTCTTTTATGACTCATGGACTTCAACTCCCAGAATTCCCGAGCCAGCCATGCTGAGGGGACAGGGAGAGATTTCCATGCTGAGCTATATTGGCTCAGGAATTCTGGGAGTTGAAGTCCACAAGTCATAAAAGAGCCAAGGTTGCCTACCCCTGACTTATACCATTTCAGACAAGTGAGTGTCCAGTCTCTTCTTAAAAATCTCCAGCAATGGAGCACACACAATTTCTGAAATTCTTGGGACATAATTTTACCAAGAGTATAACTTTACTGATAATCCATATAGGCACAGAGGAAGCAAAGGCAATTCTAAAGATTCCCACAGACAGCAGCATAGGTAAAATCCCTTCCCAACTCTCCCAAGGATTCCACCCTCTTCCTTCTGTTTCTGTTGTCAAGCTGCAAGAAGAATTGCAGGTGGTGATAGAATCCGAGTCAGCCTTGACAATATAAGAAAGTTGTAAGACCTTGCTTTTAACATGACTGCATTCAAATATACAATCGTTCTTGTCTCCATGGCACAGAGTGCAAAAAATTAAATTTGGAAATTTCCATCAGTTGAGTGTATGGACTCTCTGGTATCTTCATATACACAATTAAACATTCAAAATCACTAAGATAAAATAATTTCATTCACTCTCTATATTTGGGGCAAATTCATCTTCTGATGCACATTTGGAATACAGAAGATTAAAGATACATTTCAACAAAAAAAATGTCCTTGTTAGTGTTGAAGAATTAGCCATAACCAGCTCATTCATTTATGAAGCCCATGACTGAAAGCCCATAAACACCAACCTGGAAAAAATGCCTCTTAAATAAGGTTTACTTCTAAGTAAATCTGAGATTATTATAAAGTATCTCAAAACAGTTTGATTCAGGATTGTATGTTAATATTTATCAACAGAACAATTTCAAAAGTCTTGAAGGTTGTTGTCTAGAACTAACTTTCTGGTGGATTATTCCATTAGTTTCCCCAACCTATCCTACCTTTTAATTCATTACCTTCTTAGTATTTACCCAAATAAATTTAGAACTTTTGGAGTGATCAACTGGGGAAAAAAAACCCTTCATACATACCTTTCTGCTGTATTATCCCTCAAAGAGAAGTCTCTTTCTCTAAAGACAAGCTAACCTATATGTCACCTGCACATGAAAGAGGCAAAGATCCTTTGATGTGATGCTAAATCATGAAATGCTGCTTATATTTGGAGAAGATAATTGATGGTTACTTTAATTGATCTTAGCCTGATAATGCACAAAACAGTAATTAGTCCTGCATGACAAAATAGTAAATTAGATGTTGAGGTGATTCTCTCTTGCATAATGACAAAAATAGAATGGGTTGGTGTCACATTCACTGTGGTATTCCACACCAGCAATAATCTGTTCCTATATTTATAGATGTTTATCCTGCAGTTCTGCTATTGGGGAAAAAAACTAACTTTAAATTATTTTTAATCTGATAAATTTAACATTAAAATACATTGGTACGATTAATCTATTTTTAAATGCCCCCAAGGTAAGAATAGAAGTACACAAAACTAAACTGGAATACTCCCTTCCTGAAGAAATATAATCTACATATTCTCAGCAACTGACTTAAAAATATGGGTCAGCTTTGCTATATTGTGTCTCTACAGCTCCCTTACTAATGAACTAAAGTCATTAGTAAATGAGGCTTTATTGTTCTTGTGTTATTATTCTTGTAGAATGAGCAGTGGATCTCTGCAGGGCTTGGTCAAAGAAATCAAGATGGCAGCTGCAATGGTACAATAAAAATTCTGACACACATATTCATAACATCCTCCCTAGTTGAAAGCTGATTAATATAATGTGACAATACTAATTTCCCATCCCTTACAAGACAGGCCAAAAGAATTTTAAATTACTCAACTACTAAATTTATTTACAAATTGTTAGCCTGTCATCTGTATACCATATTAATAAAAAAAATAGTTAACAGGGACCAATATTTAACATGGAAAATCAATTTATGGGCTAAGGGAAATATTCCACTTTCAAAGTCAATTGTTGTTTGAAAAGTTCAGCCATAATGACAAAGATCTGATATCACCAAGGCACATTTTTAAAATATTTATTGCAAACCGCCTTCCAGCACTCATTTTTAATATAAACTTACGCTTAAGTCCATTCCACTTGTGTAAACTTTGGAAGATATATAAACCAAAGACAAATGAGTAGCCAGTTCTTATTACAAATAGTCCTCAACTTACAACTGGTTGGTTAGTGATAATTAGAAGTTACAATAGATCCACCCCCCCAAAAAAAGTTATAACCCAGTTCCAAAAGTTCTGATGGCCATCCCCCGATGACTACATTTTGGGCGATCAACAACAGGTCTGAATTTATGATTGCAGTTTCCCATGGTCACATGACTGCAATTTACAATTTTTTTTGCCAAACACCAGTAATTTCTTCTGATTTTCTGCAAAAAAAAAAAGGGCCCTAGTGCAGCGGTTCTCAACCTATGGGTTAGGACCCCATTTGGGGTCGATCGACTATTTCACGGGGGTCGCCAAGCAAGGCTGTCCGCCATTTTTTCCCCCTTTTCCGGCGGGTGCCTTACCTCCCTTGGGCTGGGCCAGCTGGTGGTCGGCCTGCTCCGTCTCTGCCGCTTGCCAGCTACGCCTCGGCCGGCGCAGGGGGCGGAACCACGCATGCATGGCACTCCCGGGCAGGGAAAGTCCTCGACTTACGACCGGTTGGGTAGTCCTCGACTTACGACTGGTTTATTTATTTTATTTATTTATTTAATTACATTTATATCCTGCCCTTCTCCTTGCGGACTCAGGGCGGCTAACAATTGGATAAAATACAAACATACAATACACCTATTAAAATTAATTAAAAAGAAATATTTAAACTAATCTGATTAAAAGTAATTAAAACCCCTTTAAAATCCCTTAGGCCAGTCCCGCAAGCTGGAACAACCATGTCTTGAGGGCGTGGCGGAAGGAAGGGAGATCAGGGATCACCCTGATCTCTGGGGGCAGTTCGTTCCAGAGGGTGGGAGCTCCCACAGAGAAGGCCCTC
>NW_015386390.1:2024059-2027676 GCF_001527695.2 Protobothrops mucrosquamatus
GAGGCACAGTGGTCTCCCTTGGACACATACTCTCCCTTATAATGACCGCCACCCCCCCGCCCCTACCCCGGGCCCTCGGCTGATGGAATGCTTGGAAACCTGGTGGGCACAGATCAACAAGGGGGACTCCCCCTTCTATGCCCAACCAGGTCTCGGTGATACCCGCCAGGTCCGCTCCCCCCTCGTGAATAAGTTCTTGGATGAGGGGGGCCTTATTTACCACAGACCTGGCGTTGCATAACATCAGCCGATGGACCCGGGCCGGAGGATCTAAGGTCCCTGGAGGTCGAGCAGAGCTCTGAGGATCGGAGCACCCACAAGCTTGTAAGTAGTGTGTGCGTGCTCCCAAAACCCGATATGGTCCTCTGCTCCCGCCATACCTGCCCCTCCCACTAACCGTACCTATCACACCACCCTCCGCCAGCCCCCCAGTCTCCTCCCTTACCACTCCGCGCCCCCCAGCCAGGACCGGCCTTGGCCTCCGAGAGGACTCCCCTAGTTCCCCTCGGGCCAACCCCGAACCCCCTAAAAATTTAGCAAAACACCCCTCTAAGAAGGCATATAGTTTCCTCCTTCTTAGATCCCTCCCTGCTGCCGCTAAATGCCACCTCTCGGGGTTCCAAACCCCTTCATTAAGGCCGGCCCTCGGAATCGTGTTGGGCCATGCCTGCGCGATGGGGGAGTCGCGCAGGGCCAGCAGTTCCCTCCTGGAATACAGTCCCAAGTCATGAGAGGAGGTCCAACAGCAGAGTTGGGAAGGGGAAAAGTCCTCGTGGTGGTGGTCAAGGGGTTAGATGGATTGGAAGAAGGCGACATAGTTCGTAGATCTTTACACCCCCCATAAGAAAGAAAGAGGGAGGGGGGAGGGAGTTGCAGTCAAAGTCGGCCAGCCAGCAGCGTAGGCCTCCGGGCCCGCCGAGCCCAGTCACACAGGTCCCCAGGGCCCCCAGGCACTCACCGTCAGGCATATCCCTCCGGCCAATGCCTCCCTTGGGCCCTGTCCTCCGCCCGGGCCGTTCTTCCGCCCGGGCCGCTGTGCCACTGTGCCGGCGCGCCCTCCGGGCCGCTGTATACCACGCTGCTGGGCCGGCACAACCTCCGGGCCACTGTATGCCACGTCTCTGGTCACTCCTCCCTACAGGAGGGTAGTCCTCGACTTATGACCGGTTTAGTCCTCGACTTACGACCGGTTGGGGGTCGCGGCATTAAAAAGGTTGAGAACCACTGCCCTAGTGAGCCTTGGGTTTGCTTAATGACTGCTGCATTTGCTTAACAACTGCCAGGTTGACTTAATGACCCATCGCAAAAAAATTGTAAAATTGGTGCAGTCATGTAATGACCTGCTTTATAAGCATCTTGACTTATGACCATCAGTGGGCAGGCTCCATTATGGTCATAAGTTGAGGACTATCTGCATTATAGATATCTTACAGCCCCATCTTCAAACCCCCAAAGTGGAAGTGTTGAGATGGTTCAACTTCCTTTCTACAAGAAAGAAGCTTCTGATAGGAAGAAAACAAATGACTGAATTGCAATTGTTAAATGACTACTTAGGACAGGGGTAGGCAACCTTAGCTCTTTTATGACTCGTGAACTTCAACTCCCAGAATTCCTAGCCAGAATGGCTCAGCTTGGACACTCCCCTTTCCCCTCAGCATGGCTGGCTCAGGAATTCTGGGAGTTGAAGTCCATGAATCATAAAAGAGCCAAGGTTGCCTACCCCTGACTTAGGACAAACACAATCCCTCCTTCAAACATGTCCCATTTGATAATCTGGATGGGCTTGGTAAAAATGTTGTGACCATTGACTAGTATCCATGCTGCTTCCTACATTTCCTGCTCGTTTTTTTCCCAAGCTCACCAAATATTATATCTGCATGCTGCTGAAGTTAAGCTGTTAGACTGGAAGTGTGGACAGCAAAGCTGAGGTCCAGCCTTAGCCATGAACTTACTGGGTGATTTTGGCCAATCACTTTTTCTCAATCAATATTCTTCATAAGGTCCCAAAGGTACATACATAGCTGAAATCATGCTACTCGATTAAAGATTCTTTAAGGTAAACAATGCCTCAAAGTTCTTTGAAGAGTTTCATCTTTCGGAACCAGGACAGGTGCTTTTCCAGAGGCAATTGGACTTTGTTTTTCCTTGAAGAATTTTACTTCTCATTCAAGAAGCTTCAGTGTTATGAACTGAAGAAGCGTCTTCAACGAGAAGCGACATGTCTTCAAGGAAAAACATAGACCAGTAGCCTTTTGAAAAAGCCCCTTTGGGACAACCATGACCTGGGTGACTGAGAATCTCCATTGACATTCTTCGTAAGGTTTTTGTTATAAGTATAAAATGGAAAGTCTAATGTTAATCCATTAAGAACTCTTGAGGCAAAGATGATACAGGTAGTTATTGAATTACAACAGTTCATTTAGTGACCGTTCAAGCTTACAATGTTACTGGTCTTATAATCAAAACTCAGTGTCCCAGGGTCATGTGATCAGCTTTTGTGAACTTCTGACAAGCAAAGTCAATTCACCAGATTCACTTAACAACTGCAACTGTGGCAAGAAAGGTCGTAAAATGGGGCAAAACTCACTTAACAAATCTTATTCTAAAAAAACTAGTTGACTCAATTTTGAAGGGCAGCATATTTATTCATAAACTATGTATAAAATTTACTTTCGAATGAAGTGATGATACATAAGCTGCCGGTTTTCTCAAACCGGATGCCATCAGGATACAGACAAAGAAGACGAATTATGAAACTATGGATACTCCAAAGTTATGCACTGAGCTATACCATTTAATGGTGTCACTGATCCACCCCATTGATATTTCCTGACAGTTAGAACAATTAATCAGTGGAACGACTTGCTTCCAGAAGTTGTGGGTGCTCCAACACTGGAAGTTTTTAAGAAGAGATTGGACAACCATTTGTCTGAAATGGTATACTATAGGGTTTTCTGCCTGAGCAGGGGGTTGGACTAGAAGACCTCTAAGGTCCCTTCCAACTCTGTTATTCACTTATTCTGATATGTTGAGATTTCAAAATGCCATTGCCTTTAGTAGTTAAAAGGATACCAATTGATGCTACCGAGAAAACACGAACAGATTTAAATATTTATTAAAAGATTTTAAACAACAAAAAGCCAAAAATAAATTCAAAAAGCCACACTACAGAAAGGCATTCTGTTCTGGGTTGATACTACTTTGTCACACTATGTTTATTGTTTTTTTTTCTGCAGAGGATGTGACAGGAGGGCAGTTGTGAAAGGCAAGGAATTCACCATCAGCTTCATCCATTCAAAGCTGGGTTTGGCAAATAATCCATGTGAAACAAGCACAGAAAGACAAAATTAGCAAGCATTAAGTGTTTTTATTCTCTGCATCAGCTGAATCAAAGGCAGGGCATCATATTTATCAGAGGACATCATTAAAGCTCGACAAAGAATGAAATTAATACCACAGAAATTACCTCAGCGTTATTCTTAAAAGTGTACCTGCCACACCTCACCGAGATATTATTTCTATGAATAATTGTGCAATTCACACTACTCTTGTTAGGTTGCATAGTTTTGTGGTTGGAGGGATAGGCAATTATTCTTGGACGGGGGGGGGGGGGGGGG
>NW_015386390.1:2028457-2051767 GCF_001527695.2 Protobothrops mucrosquamatus
GGGGGGGGGGGGGGGGGGGGGGGGGGAAAGGCTTACTCAAGACAGCTTTTGTGAATGCAAAATTGCACAAACAAAAGCTTTGGAGGGCTGCTATACTTTGCTGGTTTTGGCTACTGGAAAATTTGCCAGTCATGTTTTGTCACTAAGGTATAAAATGTTAAGCCACATTTTTTAATGTTTATTAAATGCATTATATAGCTGCCCAGCTCACACATAGGCAACCCCTATGTGGTATCTGAAATTAATTTGTATATTATTAATTTGTATATTATTTAGCCATTACAAATGTATATTCATAATCATCTGGAGACACTAAATTAAGAATGTCTGATGTATCTACAATAGTTTCATATGGCCTGGGGCGGAGATAGGCAACCTTGGCTCTTTTATGACTCGTGGACTTCAACTCCCAGAATTCCTGAGCCAGCTGGCTCAGGAATTCTGGGAGTTGAAGTCCACGAGTCATAAAAGAGCCAAGGTTGGCTACCCCTGGCCTGGGGAGAGGATCAAATTACAAAAATTACAAAAAATAAAAGCAGCAGCAGCTTTTATTTTTTATTTTTGTAATTTGATCCTCTCCTAGAAGCTAAAGGTAACCTGGAATTAGCATACAGATTCAGCTTCTTCCAGTTACCCAAACAAATTTAATAAGCATCTGGATGAGAAACCCTTTGCTTCTCTCTGTATGAGCAATCAAACCAGCTAGGTAACTACAACTGACTTCTATAATGCCCAAATTTGAAATTAACAGTAATGGATTCTGATGAAACAGGATTTTGCAATTAATTTCAAGCTATGATTTAAACTTGCCATTGGAATCCAGCTTACAGGTAGTCCTCAACTTATGACCATTCAAAATTACAACAAACCTCCCCAGGGCTACTTACAACCTGGCTTTAAAATTATGACAGGTGACCCGTCACACGATCGTGTTTTGATGCTTGGCAACTGGCCTGTACTGATGGCTGTTTGCAGTGTCCCATGGTCATGTGAATGCAATTTATGATGCTTTTTGCCAGCAACCGACTTTTACTTCTGGTTTCCAGCAAAACAAAACACAAAAACAAAAAAAACCCTGCCCATTGCAGACAATGGATTCACTTTAGAACTGCTGCAAAAAAGTTCATAACGTTGAATGCAGTCACATGATGACTCGTTTAATAATACCAGCGCGACTTATGACCATAATTCTGGAGTCAATTATAGTTGTAAGTTGCAGACTACCTACATTTAAAAGCCATTGTCCATAATTAAATGTAGCTGCCCAGTTTGGGGGTCAAGAGCCAAGAAAGAGGGAAGTGGGTAGATGATAATAGAATAGAGTAGAGTAGAGTAGTGTAGAGAATAGAATGATAATAGAATAGAATAGAGTATATAAAGTAGAGTAGAATAGAATAATGATAATAGAATGATAATAGAATAATAGAATAGAATATAGAATAGAATAGAGTAGAATAGAATAATGATAATAGAATAGAATAGAATGATAATAGAATAGAATTATAATAGAATAGAATAATGATAATAGAAGAGAAGAGAAGAGATAGACAATACCCCCTTTGTAGCCAGATGTTTGGCAAGTTTATTCCTTTATCAAGAAAAAGTTTATTCCTTTATCAAGAAAAAGAACCTATTTTTCAATGTCATAACAGCTGGTCCTCGACTTGACCACAATTGAGACCAGTTTCCATTGCTAAGCAAGGCAGTTGTTAAATGAGTCATGCCCAATTTTACAACCTATTTCACCACAGTTAAGCAAATCACTGCAGTTTTTAAGTGAAGCATGCAGTCGTTAAGTGAATCCAATTTCCCAGATTCGCTGAATGACTGCATGCTTTGCTTCAAAGCTCAACTAATTATGACTGTCATTATCAAACAAACAGGATTTAGTGGGGTGTATAAACTGGACCAGCAAAATATTTTTGCATTCACGCCTCTTTCAGTTCACTGAATTGTATAGGTAACTCCTTGATTTATAGACATTTATTTAGCGAACATTTCAAGTTACAACAGCACTGAAAAAAGCTGCTCCTTGCATTATAGCATCCCAAATCCCATTGACTGAAATTGAGGTGCTCGGCAACTGGCATGTATTTACAATGGTTGCAGCATGCTGAGATCATGTGATCTCCATTTGTGACCTTCCCACCCAGCTTCTGACAAGCAAAGTAGTTTAGTTTAGTTTAGTTTAGTTTTATTAGTTTAGTTTAGTTTAGTTTTATTAAGTTTATACCCCGCCCTTCTCCCGGAGGACTCAGGGCGGCTTACAGCCAACTTAAAAACAATAAAACGATATAATACAAAATTTAAAAGTAATTAAAAATAGATATTCAATAGGCCGCTTATACTAAAAATTTTGTTAAAAACCAATTTAAAATACCCCTAGGCCAGTCCTGCCCGCTGAAATAACCAAGTCTTAAGGGCGCGGCGAAAGGAGGGGAGATCCGGAATCACCCGGATCTCTGGGGGCAGCTCGTTCCAGAGGGTGGGTGCTCCCACAGAGAAGGCTCTCCCCCTGGGGGTCGCCAGCCGACACTGTCTGGTTGACGGCACCCTGAGGAGGGCCTCTCTGTGGGAGCGTATCGGCCGGTGGGAGTTTGCGTAAATGCCAATATGGTTTAAAGACACAAACCATAGTTTGTGTTAGCAATTCATGGACCTTCTATAGATTAAAACCTGTACAGGTTTTGAAAAATTATTTGCATGAAACTAAAAGCACTAAAATAAGCACTTTTGCACACACAATAATTGTGCATGTTCAGGCTGCTGCTGGTTGATAAATTAACATGAACTATAATTTAATAGATGTCTCTTCTATCCAATATATATATTCTTAAAAATCAGTCGTATATGAATATAGAACTCTCAAATGTCATAAATGACAATACTATAAAACCAGGCATTTATTGTTTACACTTCTAAACAGTTTTGACTACACAGTAGTACCATTTTAGTGTTGGAAAACCAATTTTTTACATAGTTTTACCTGTTTAATTCCCTCACAATCTTATAATTTTACAGTGGAAAACTTCAGATGTAGCTTTGCAGAATTAATCTCAACATTTGACTGGGAAATCTCAATTTATTCCGAATTGTTGCCAAGATACTTAGAGTATGTTCAAAACCAGACAATCAAATCTGCCACCATTCTAGAATATTAATATAAAGCACCATGTCTGTTAAATATAAAGGGGAGGATTTAAAAAAAAGTTCTCATGTTCCTTTTTATTTGTAAAATAGCATTCTTTTCTTCTGCACTAGCTGCTACTTAAAGCATCCTTTTTTTCTTCTTTCTCTTTCCTTAAGTTTCCAAGTATAATTCCTGCAAGAAGCAAAATCCCTAGATTGCGGTTTGAAGAAAACTTGTCCCAGCAGTCTTTAGGATTGTTAATGTCCAAATGGAATACCTGGAAAAGAGACCAAAATGAATAATCAATACTGCCCCTATTCAAATTTTAGAATCTGTCAGGTCTTCTAATCCTTTTTTATCTCAGATGACCATTAAAGCACTAGCTTTATTGGACAGCCATTAGTCTGGGATGATATAAGGCAGTGATGGCGAACCTTTTAGAGACCAAGTGCCCCAAAACCGCCCCTGCCTCCCCGCCCACCCCCGCTCTGTGCCCCACCCACCCACATAGCCACCCACTGCCTCCACGGCCCACCGCAGCAGATTGCCCAGACAGCCCAGCAGTGCCATGGCAGCCATGCCCTCTGCCCATGCCCCGCAGCATCATCTGCATGTGATGGCGCGAGGGCAGAATCTTGTCCCTGCTGCCTGTACTTGGCTGTACTGCTCTGCGCAGTACAGCCATGCCCTTGGCTGTACTGCTCTGCGCGGACTGCGCTCGGGGGCAACTCTCCTCTGGGGGGGCTGCTGGTGAGAAGGAGGGGGCCACGGGGCTGGGGCGACAGTGCATGTGCCCACAGAGAGGGCTCTGAGTGCCACCTCTGGCACGCGTGATAAAAGGACTCTTGCCTTGAGTAGGGGATTGAACTGGAAGACCTCTGAAGTCCTTTCTAGCCTGTATGAGTCGATGGTTCTGTGAATTCCTTTTCCTCTTCCTTCAACTGGGCCCTTCGCTCCTGCCTCGACTATCCCTCCATTCCACTGTTGAACCTTGCACTGCAGCCTGGACATGCAGCACAAGCTTCAATCAACATTAAACTTATCTAACCTGGTTTCCCCAACAGACGGCCGCAGTTGCCAGGGCTGCATAGTACGGGAAGGTCTGACCACAATTGATTCCTGCCAGTGTTAGTCCACCCAGCATGGTGCAACTGAAGCCAGAGAGCCAGTATTTTGTCTTTTCCCCAAAGAGGAGTGCTGTAGATTTCACACCGATGGCAAGATCATCTCTTTTATCCTAAAACAAAAAAGTTGTAAGGTTGTTAATAAAACAAAACCACCAACCACAAAGGCAGTTTAGCTTGAGGTGAGGAACAGCTGCAGAGAAGCCAAAAACATCACGTTGCTGACTTGCGGCCATGTAGGCTGTTTTGTGCCTCCTGGAAGTACCCCAAGCTCAAGATGGCTTTATTTCTAGTGTAACACATGCTCTTACCAACAAAGGAGAATATTGGTAGCTCTGAGTTGAAATGAGGGGTCCTTGGTGCTCTCTGAGCTCACTTGTTTTTTGCAGACGTTTCATTACCAAACTAGGTAACATCATCAGTGCTAGTCCTAGACTGGTGATGTTACCTGGTTTGGGTAATGAAACGTCTGCAAGAAAACAACCCAACTCAAGAGAGTGCCAAGGACCGCTCACAAATGCTCTTGCAAGGTCATAACGACTCTGAAATATCAAAATGGGATTTTGGGTGCATTTTTGCATTCAGGACAAAGAAAACTTTTAGAATTAAAGGTGAGAAGAAAGTAAAATCAAAAGGGGATGCATAGCCTAAATAGCCTTATCTGTAATACTATTAGCCTTGAATACCAAGGCACCATTACTACATTTATTAATATTAAATAGTTCAGTTTATATTTATAATTGATTGCTCAGGAAATATTATTACACAAGAAGTCTTGCTTTCCAAATTTTTGTTCTTACTTTCTTTACCCCAAGGATGTGAGATCTGATATTTATGACCTCAACAGACAACTCAGCTATCCGCAGACAACGCTATAAATCTTTTGTGGTATAGGCAAAACACAGAAAAGAACCAAGACATTTAGCTTGTACTTCTGCTTTTCATCTGCTGTTCTTTGTTAAATATTATTTCTGGTAAAAGATTGGTCTTTAAGGGAGTTAATTCATCTTTTATTTATCATCATGAGATAAAGTATCACATAATAGTCTGTGTATATTATAAATATGTTTGGGTTGAGCTGAAGGTCATCGCACCCTATCCAGACCCTTGCAGCCTCCAGGCACCAGGCCAGGGCATGTACAACATCACTCAGGCAGCCCGGGGTAGAGATATAAAGCTGGTATCAACAGCATATTGATGATACTTCATCTGAAAATCATTGCATCACTCGCCCAATGGCTTCATGTAGATCAGGGGTGTCAAACTCAATTTCATTGAGGGCCGCATCAGCATTGCGGTTGCCCTCGGGGGGTGGTGGCAAGGGTGGGTGTGGCTACTGGGTGGGCGTGGATGGAGTGGGTGTGGCCTACTGGGTGGGCATGGCCAGATCTATATCGTTCGTGTCAAGGGTGCCTATGGGGGCCTGGGCAGGAGTGGGACAGATCTGAGGGTCTCTGGCAGAAGGGGGTGGGACCGGGGCAAGCGCCAAGGCATGGTCCATTTCTTCATTCCTCACAAAGGGTGACACCTCCCCAGCATGCACCCAGGGGGCGGGGGCGACGCGGCTGGTTTCTCGCTGTTTCTAGACAGCCTTGTGGAGCTAAGACTGAATGTGTTTCAGCATAGATGGTCACCACAACATTGTACATTGGCTCCTGGCCGGCCTGGGCCAGGGCCAAGGCAGCGGGGGCCGTTCCCTCACTGTTTCCAGGATGGCTTCGCGGGCCACATGAAACCACTGCGCGGGCCGCATCCGGCCCCCGGGCCTTGTGTTTGACATTTCTGATGTAGATGTTAAACAGGACAGGAGAGAGAACTGCCTCCTAGGTATCCCATAAAGTAGGGGCCATACATTAGATCTCTCCCCACATCAACAGGAATCAACCCCAAAGTTCATCCAATGTCCAGGTGGAGTCTTTGACTACCAGCGTAGCTCCTGGCATCGATGCCAACCAAAACAAACAAAAGCAGCTGCAAACATGCATTGATTACCATCCAAATGCCCGTGTTTCCAGTTCAACGGGAACAAGATTGCCATAGCAACCTAATTTAACTGCACTCTCTCATTTCAACATCTTTTATATTAACAAATGGGAAAGAGTCACCTGATGTGCATAAATAGTATCATAAAGCAAAGTCCAACAGACGCTGGAAAAATACAGGGGTAAGCAAACAGACCAATCGCAAGAACCATGGACCGCAGACCAGCCAAGTAAGGCTCCCCAATTGAAGACCAAGCCTAAAGGAAATAAGGAAGAACAAGTCATAATAATCTTTGGCTAACACACACACACACAAACACACACAAGCCGAGAAGTGGCAATACTTCTGAGTATTATAATTTGAGTACAGGTAGTCCTCGACTTACGACCACAATTGAGCCCCAAATGTATGCAGTTCAGTGAGACATTTGTTACATCAGTTTTGTTCCATTTCAACCTTTCTTGCCACAGTCGCCAAGTGGATCACTTGCAGTCGTTAAGTTAGTAACACGGTTGTTAAGTGAACCTGGATTCCCCACTGACTTTGCTCGTCGGAAGGTTACAAAAGGGGATCACGTGGCCCCGGGACACTGCAACCATCATAAATATGAGTCAGTTGCCAAGCGTCTGAATTTGGATCACATGACCGCAGGGATGCTGCAGCGGTTGTGTGAAAAATGGTCATAAGTCACTTTTTTCAGTCCCGTTGTAACTTCGAATGGTTACTAAATGAACTGTTGTAACTCAAGGACTACCTGTATACTGACAGCCGGTTTGGTCTAGTGCAGGGGTCTTCAAACTTAGCCCTTTTATGACCTGTGGACTTCAACTCCCAGAATTCCTCAGCCAGGCATGCTGGCTGAGGAATTCTGGGAGTTGAAGTCTACAAGTCATAAAAGGGCCAAGTTTGAAGACCCCTGGTCTAGTGATTAAGGCATTGGGCTAGAAAGCAAGAGACCATGAGCTCAAGTCCCGTTTTGGCCATGAAAGCCAGCCGAGTGACCTTGGGCCAGTCAGTCTCTCTCAGTCCAACCCACCTTGTAGGATTGTAGTTGTGGAGAAAAAAGGAGGAGGAAGGTGTCTAGGTTCACTGTCTTGAGTTATTTGTAAAAACAATAAAGGCAAAATATAAATAAATAATAATAAAAATAAATAAATAGTTCTCTATTTTTGCTGCATCCACAGATAGCTCCCAGTGGTTTTGTTTAGGGCAGGGGTAGGCAACCTTGGCTCTTTTATGACTCGTGGACTTCAACTCCCAGAATTCCTGAACCAGCCATGCTGAGGGGAAAGGGAGAGTTTCCAAGCTGAACCATGCTGGCTCAGGAATTCTGGGAGTTGAAGTCCACAAGTCATAAAAGAGCCAAGGTTACCTACCCCTGGACTAGATGATCTCCAAGGTCCCTTCCAACTTTACTATTATTATTATTATTATTATTATTATTATTATTATTATTATTATTATTATTAGTCCACGGACCAGGGGTTGGGGACCCCTGTTCTATATTTCAAATCTAAAGAAGCTTTGATCCATAACATCAAGTGTAAAAGTCAACACTCCTCACAAATGAGGCTCAACTCGTAGCGATATATGGACACATTCATATCATTTTCTTTGGCAACAATATGGAAGAGCTTCTTCCCATCCTTTTTTCTGGGATTTCTTTTTTTTTTTAAAAAAACTTCTAAATCTAACACAAATGAGGTAAAGTATGCATTCTCTACCGACACTAAGAGTTATGCTGGTGACAAATTTTAATATCCATTTCAGTCTTTTCATCTCATAACCACCCATCTTAATGCAAAGTAGAGATGTGGATTTCAAACACAGGTAGTCCTCAATTTGTGACCGGTTGCTTAGCAACCTTTTGAAGGTACAACAGACCTCCCCAGGGCTACTTATAACTCAGATTCGAAATTCCAACAGCCCCCCAAAAACTCCATGGTCATGCGACTGCATTTTGGGTGTTCGGCAAATGTTCCCGCAGCAATGTGAGCACAATTTCTAATGTTTTTTTTGGTCAGAAACTAATGTTTTGCTTTCATTTCTAGCAAACAATGCCATTGAGGACAACAGTTTCGTTTTAACTATGGCAATTCCCTTAATCACCACTGCAAAAAGGGTAATGAAACTGAGCATGGTCACGTGGTAGCCCACTTAATGCCTGGCATGACTTACGATTGTAATCCCAGGCTCAATTACGGTGATACGTTGAGGACTACCTGTACATCAATAACATTAGGCCAGGGGTAGGCAATTGCTTAGACAATATTTTTTAGCCAAGAAGCAGAGTTTTCCATTTTTCAAGCACTCCTGGGTGTATAATTAATGAAGTATTAAGAATATACATTAGGCTGCAATTTTATGCAAGGGTGCATTATTTTCTTTCATCCTATTGAGGAAAATGAGTCAGTCCAACTTAATGAGGAAGTAATTTCCAATAGACAAAGTACAATAAGTGACTCTCCCATCACTAAGCCTGACTCAGGGCGGAAGGTAAATTGTTTTCATTCTACTTCTCTTTACCAGCGACTTGAAGAGAAGAAGTGAAGAAAGGCAGCAAAGTTTTCTGGCCAAAACACTGTTATGAAGACAGTCAGCCAACTTCTGTCTTCCATCCACTATTACAAAGAGATGAGAGGCTTGCTTTCCAATAGAAAAGAAATAGAGATAATAGAAATAATAGAATAGAATAGAAGAGAAGAGAATAGAAGAGAATAGAAGAGAAGAGAAGAGAATAGAAGAGAAGAGAAGAGAAGAGAAGAGAAGAGAAGAGAAGAGAAGAGAAGAGAAGAGAAGGGACAAGCAGGAAACCCTATATACCATTTCAGACAAATGGCCGTCCAGTCTCTTCTTAAAAACTTCCAGTGCTGGAACATTCACAACTTCTGGAGGCAGGTTGTTCCACTGGTTAATTGCTCTAACCGTCAGTAATTTTTTTTCTTAGCTCTACGTTGCTTCTGTATGTGATAGCTGCTCCTGCAGATGCAGCAGGGAGCAGCTGTAGATGCAGCTGCCTAAATTATGTGAGGACACGTTGCCTTACCGCTTTAAAAAGACATGTCTCATTCATAAAAATGCTGTCTGCAAGACATGTCCTGTGAATGCATGGCACAGCCTATTGTTTTCATTTATTTACTTATTAGATTTTTATCCCACCTTTATTCTTCTTTATAAATAAGTCAAGGCAGTGAACAGACACAGTACTTTTTTCTCCTCTTATCTTCACTTATCTTGAGAGAGAGAGAGAGAGAGAGAGACAGACAGACAGACAGACAGAAGAAGAAGAAGAAGAAGAAGAAGAAGAAGAAGAAGAAGAAGAAGAAGAAGGAGGAGGAGGAAGAGGAGGAGGAGGAGGAGGAGAGGGAGGGAGGGAGGGAGGGAGGGAGAGGGAGGGAGAGAGAGAGAATGAGAGGGAGAGAGGGAGAGAGAGAGAAGAAGGAGGGAGGGAGAGGGAGGGAGAGAGAGAGAATGAGAGGGAGAGAGGGAGGGAGGGAGGGAGGGAGGGAGAGAGAGAGAGAGAGAGAGAGAGAGGGAGAGACAGAGAGAGAGGGAGAGAGGGAGAGAGACTAGAACTCACTGTCTCCTAGTGATTGGCCCAAAGTCACTCAGTTAGTTTTCGTGCCTATAGCGGAACTAGAACTCACTGTGTCCTGGCTTTAAGCTGGTGCTTTAACCTCCTTATATTATAGCATAAAAATGTTTTGGAAGTAGCCACTAATCCAAGAATAAAACTTTTTAACTCTTATGTAGCCTTTGGGGATGAAAGAATGACAAATCACTTCTCATGTTAATTCAATTCATGCAAATTTGTGTTCTGAGCTGCATACCGTGGTGTTTTAAGACAGGTGGTCATTCAAATCAAATCAATAGTTTCTGAGCAAAACACTCAAAATCCAGTAGGAATGTATGGATGGAAAGATGGATACTTTCTGAGCAAACCACCTTAAGTCAGTACACCCCCGTCACATAAAATAGAAATTGCTGAACTTACCTAAATATAACTGTGGCCAGTAAGTTATTCTCTTCATAAGTGGATAGGTCACCACAAGAAATAAAGAAGAAGCTCCTAAAATAATGCTGTAAAAAATTGGAAACTTTAAATTAAAAATATACTGCTTTCTTCCAATACAATATTTCCTGTCTTACTGTAGTGTAGCCTATAAGACAGGGGTCTTCAAACTTGGCCCTTTTATGACTTCTGGACTTCAACTCCCAGAATTCCTCAGCCAGGCATGCTGGCTGAGGAATTCTGGGAGTTGAAGTCCACAAGTCATAAGAGATAGGAGAAAAGGACATATTTTGCAACAAATATGGAAGCAGGAAAGGTATTAAGCACCCTTCACAGATACCTCCTTGGGCAGAGCCATCAATGTGAAATCTCTGCTCATTCATTCATTCAGGAAGACCATGGTGTCACCTTGAGTCATCCTGGAGTTCTCTAACATGGTACTAAGATGGTAAATGAATTGTTGTGAATAGAACTAACTTTCTTAAACTGGAACAGCACATAAACAAACCACTTACTAAAATATGAAACTTACACATTTATTTATAGACTTATTTCTATCAATCCTATGAATAGATTGCTCATATTTAGCTTTTTTGCTGACCATTCAATAGAAACATTTTTCTTCTACTTTACGTCTTTACTCAGTGCATACATTGCCATATGCCCAAAGGACTCCTGAGAGTTAATAATGTAATAGATCATACCAAGCAGGAAAATTAAAATAAGTTAATGTCAGCCTGTCTAGGTAGACCAGACAGAAATCACACCAGATGAATTACTTGTATTGTGTATGATGGTGCAGTGGTTAGGATGCAGTATTACAAGCTAATTCTGCCGACTGCCAGGGGTTCGATCCTCACTGGCTCAAGGTTGACTCAGCCTTCCATCTTTCTGAGGTCGGCAAAATGAGGACTCAGATTGTTGAGGGCAATAGGCTGACTCTGCAAACCGCTTAGAGAGGGCTGTAAAGCACTATGAAGCAGTACAGTATATAAGTCTAAGTGCTATTGCTACTTCAACAAAATCTTGCAAGTCTGACAGTACAAATTTCCCACTGCTGCCCTTTACAACCTGAGAGGTTAGGAAGGGACTCTTCTGAGATTCTTTCGCTGTCTATAATGCAGCTATGGGCTGTACCTTCTCGTATCTGACTGTTCCCTACGCAACATCGCTTCCCCTCTTTTTTCAAGGTCTTTCTCACATATCATTACAGTGAAAGAATAAAAGATGGAAGAAACTATACAGTAAACTAACAAAGATAAAAGCAAAATGGAGGTGGCTATCCATTGAACACTGCCTAGAACAGGGGTAGGCAACCTTGGCTCTTTTATGACTCGTGGACTTCAATTCCCAGAATTCCTGAGCCAGGAATTCTGGGAGTTGAAGTCCACGAGTCATAAAAGAGCCAAGGTTGCCTACCCCTGGCCTAAAAGTACTTTAACTTCTAGAAGGATACTGAATAAGAGGTCAATTTATAGATCTCAAATATCTGGTGGCCTACAGAGATTCTTTATCTAGCCTGCAACAGCTCACTAATACAGGTGGTCCTCGACTTATTCATTTAGTGACAACTCAGTTACAACGGCACTGAAAAAAGTGACTTATGACCATTTTTCACACTTACGACTGTTGCAGCATCCCTGTGGTCACGTGATCAAAATTCAGATGCTTGGCAACTGGTTCATATTTATGACGGTTGAAGGTCCCAGGGTCATGTGATTACCTCTCGACAAACAGAGTCAATGGGGAAGCCAGATTCACTTAACAACCGTGTTACTAACTTTAACACAACTGCAGGGATTTGCTTAACAGCCTTGGCAAGAAAAGTCATAAAATGGGGCAAAATTCACTTAACAACTGTCTTGTTTAGCAATGGAAATGCAGGGCTCAATTGTTGAACGTAAATCGAGGACTACTTGTATTAACAAAACTGTAAGATGCTGCTGAGACCTGAATGCTGCTGGGGCAGTTCTGCAATCCAGAAAGATGACACGATTGATGGCATCTGTTGTGAATATAATTTGCTTTCCAGCTGATAGAACTCAAATATCCCCTTGTGCTGGGTCAAAATCTACATTCTCATGAGTAGTGCTGACTTTCAGTCAAACAGAAACAGAGATAGCCCAACCTTTTCCAAAAAACCCCCCCATAATTAAGAAGGCCCCTATAATCATCAATGTCCTATGCCAGTGGTGGCGAACCTATGGCACGGGTGCCAGAGGCGGCACTCAGAGCCCTCTCTGTGGGCACACGCGCCATCACCCCAGTCCTAGGCCTTCAGCTGGGTTTTATAAAACTTTTTCACTTTAGGCCTCCGCCATCGTGTGCAAAAAAAAAAAAAAAGGTTCAATCAGTCAATTTCAACTTCTCAAGGGAAAAAAAATCTTATAAAGTTGGAATTGATTGATTGAACTTTTTAGTCCCACCCAGTCTGCCATTACCACCGCAGCCACGCCCACCCAATGGGCCACACCCAGCCGGCACTCGACGATGCATAAGTGGGTTTTGGGTTCCAGTTTGGGTACTCAGTCTCTAAAAGGTTCACCATCACTGGTCTATGCAATCAACTCTTTATAATTAACTTACCTGTAATAATTTAAACATAGCAAGACACATAAAGCCAAGCTAAGCTGTGAACCAAGAAAAACAAGGGCTTGAAAATGTGTTAGCTCTCCAGCTGCCAGTGGCCGATTTGCAGTTCTCACCACCTAAAATGAAAATAATTACTTCAGTGGCTGCATTCCATCACTGACCATGCACATATACCAGTTATAGGACCAATTCATTCTATAGCTCATGCATGCAGTACATGCTCTCCTATAAAACCCATTTGCAGATAAGTCAGCTTTCAAATTTTTAACTAAAATACTGTGAAAAATATGCCACCTGCAGATAAGCTGACTCTTGAAAATGTGTATGTTTTCATTTTCAGAACTGGCTTATACTTACATATTTTTCATGGTATTTTGGTTAAAAATTCAAGGGTTGGCTTATCTGTGATTATGTTTGTATACTAGCATGTATGGTATATGGATTTAAATACTTTAAAAAACTATTATTGTATAGACTTGCAGATAAGCCAAACCCAATTTTTGGTGTACAATCTGGCAGCTGGCATTATAGCAGTGGTTCTCAACCTGTGGGTCGGGACCCCATTTGGGGTCGATCGACCATTTCATGGGGGTCGCCAAGCAAGGCTGTCCGCCAATTTTTTTGTCCGCCATTTTTTCCCCCTTTTCCGGCGGGTGCCTTACCTCCCTTGGGCTGGGCCAGCTGGTGGTCGGCCTTCTCCGTCTCTGCCGCTTGCCAGCTATGCCTCGGCCGGCGCAGGGGGCGGAACCACGCATGTGCGGCGCTCCCGGGCAGGGAAAGTCCTCGACTTACGACCGGTTGGGTAGTCCTCGACTTACGACCGGTTTAGTCCTCGACTTACGACCGGTTTAGTCCTCGACTTACGACCGGTTGGGGTCACGGCATTAAAAAGGTTGAGAACCACTGCATTATAGGGTCCTTCGTATTTACAGTAATGTTTTTTTCTTTCTGGCTTTTGAGTATATGGTATTCTCTCTCCTCAGGAAGTGGACTATTTAAATATTTTAAACTAGGATATTTAAAACCATGGTTAGCTGAGCAATCCTACAGTATGTGATTTGTGTATAATACGAGGTATGCTTACACATCAGATAATCCAAAGCACACAAAGAACATTATGGCGTTGTATTGTGAGTAAATGGTTAAAATATGTTTTTGCAAAACAGCATATTATATGGATCAAGCTTCTGTTTTCATCGTTACCTTTTTCACTCTATGCAGTTATTGGAAATAATTCAAATATATGTTGTTATTTCAAAAAAGCTACAAATTGTGTGATGCCCAAACCCAGAGAAAATGATAAATCATGGTTTTTGAACCTTGGGTGTTTTCACCAAAGTTAAGCTGAACCAATATGATAGAAGAATATTGTGTCTTTATAATATATCTTTCTAACTCACATCACTTAAACTTCAAATATGTTTTTAGATGACTTCAGGAGAAACTATGTAAGCTTTATTTAACTATGGTTTATTGAATAAACCACAAGAAACCATAGTTAAATAAACTAATATAGTTTCTCCTGAAGACAATAACAAATTATCTATTGAGTCAGGATGATTACAGGTGTCCAGAAATACAGGCATGCTAATTGCTTGGAAACCCAGAGTGCAAGAACACTTATGACTGTGAATTTCCACCCAGGACTATTATCTTTTCCAAGAACAGGATGCTGGAAATTTGATCTGGCATGGACACTTTACATCAGAGTTGTTTCTTCACTCTAGATATTTAAAGGTTGGGAGAAAGTGATAAAATAAGAGACCTAAGATTGCATTTGCAAGATTTTTTAGCTGTATCATATATTTCAACACTCAAAATGAACCTTTAAAGACAAGGATTCAGGGCTGGAGTAAATCAATGTAAAGATGTTGGAGAGATGTTAAATTCTGGGCATTTTTTGTTTAGCAAGTTTAATGATACTGTACAGACCAGGGGTAGGCAACCTTGGCTCTTTTATGACTCGTGGACTTCAACTCCCAGAATTCCTGAGCCAGCCATGCTGAGGGGAAAGGGAGAGTTTCCAAGCTGAGCCATGCTGGCTCAGGAATTCTGGGAGTTGAAGTCCACGAGTCATAAAAGAGCCAAGGTTGCCTACCCCTGGTAGACACTTACAAATAGAGCTGTAGCTGGCATTGGAAGGTTATTCAAGGGAAACACAGAAAGCCTCTGATGTGACTATAGGTACTTCAATTTATTTACATCCTGCCTTTACTATTTTTACAAATACCAGCAGCGCAAGGTGACGAACATAACCAACACACTTCTTCCTCCTGTTTTGCCTACAACAACTCTGTGAGGAAGGTTGGACTGAGTTAAAAAGTGAGTGGCCCAAAGTCAGCTGGCTTTCATGATTAAGGCGGGGCTAGAACTCACAGTCTCCTAGTGATTGGCACAAAGTCACCCAACCAGCTTTCATGCTTAAGGCAGGACTAGAACTCACAGTCTCCTCGTGACTGCCTCAAAGTCACTTAGTTGGTGGGACTTGAACCCCAAAACTCCCACTTTGTAGCCTAGTGCCTTAGCTACTAGACTTTACCTCTCTGAGAATTTCTAGAGAGGAAAAGAGGGAGGAAGAACAGGAATTTACTTACTCTATAATGATCATTTACTTAGCAAATAGCTCTGAATCTTTTCTACCTTTTTATCATAGTCCACGTCCCACATGTCATTTATAATGCAGCCAGCTCCACGCATCAGAACTGAGCCAGCACCAAAAAGTAACAGCAGATCCCAGGATGGCCAACAACCTGGTTCAGCTGCCAAGGATATACTCCAGGTACAGGGAAGATACAGCAGCCAAGTCCCTGAAAATAAAAAGTCAGACAAGGAACAGAGAGATGCAGAATTTATATTGATGCATGCAAATAATCAGCTCCTTAGTTCAGGGGTAGTCAACCTTGGCTCTTTTATGACTCGTGGACTTCAACTCCCAGAATTCCTGAGCCAGCTGTGCTGGCTCAGGAATTCTGGGAGTTGAAGTCCACGAGTCATAAAAGAGCCAAGGTTGACTACCCCTGGTTTAAGTCTTAAGTTAGTTTAATTCTTCAATATTCTTTTCACCTTTTTTTTTTTAAATTGGCATTTTTCCTACGGAGAAAAACGTTATACCAATCTCACTGTGAAACACAATAGAGTGGATGCTTCATTTGAGAAGACTAACATACGTAAAGAGAAAAGTGCCAGCAGGTCCAGAAAAATTGTTCAGGATTTATCAGCCTTTTAGTTTGACAATTACAGTATTTATGAGAGCATTTTACTCCCTCTGGAGGCCAAATTAAGTCATACAACTTCAGTAACAGGCCTACAATAAATATAATCTCCAGACAAATGAAAGAAATACGAAAACAAAACACTGGGAAAGAGATATTTTCAGTATAAAAAGCTTCATCTATCCAGTTGCAAGAGATTAAAGCTTCCTAACTTGATGTGGTTACATTTTCAGAAATATTTCATAATTATGCATTAGGGACATACCACAAGCATTAGAAAAATGAAATAAAATCTTCACAGAAAACTATTTTCTGTCACATTTCTATTGTTTCCAGGCTTTCTCAGACTAATAGCACACTTCTGAGCTTTAGAGTCTCTGAAAGTTTAAGAACAAACCTGCATTTCTCTTGGTTTAATTATTTTAAACTGAGGGTAGTGCCCTAAAGCTGTTTTTCACTGAAGTTCAGCCATTGCTGTTAATACTGAGGGATTATGGAACTACATATAGTCCTCAATTTATGCCCGGTTGCTTAGCAACCATTCAAAGTTATGATGCCCCCCCACAAAAGCTACTTTTGACCTGGACTTGAAATTCTGATTGCCCCCCCCCTCCCCACAATCACATAACTGTATTTTGACCATTCAGCAACCTACCCGTGTTTACGGCCGTTTGCATGAGAAGGACACAGAAGAAAGGATTAATATAAAAATCTCACTTATTAGCAAGAGTTGAGTGTGGCTTTCTTTTTTTCTATTTTTTTTCTTTAATTTTTTTTATACTTTTATTTTTAATTTACTATATTTTTATTGTCAGGAAAAATTCTAATTATTTTTTTTAAAAAAATAAACCACCCTGGGTTCATGCGATATACAGGTAGTCCTCAATTTACAACCACAACTGAGCCCCAAATTTCTGTCGCTAAACAAGGCAGTTGTCAGAGAGTTTTGACCCATTTTACAACCCCTTTTTTGGCCACAGTTGTTAAATGAATCCCAGCCATCGTTCAGTGGATCGTGTGGTCATTAAGCGAATCTGGCTTCCCCCACTGACTTGCTTGTTGGAAGATGGCTGGGTAGATTACAAATGAGGATCACATCCCAGGACAGTGCGACCACCATAAATACATGCAAGCTGCCAAGTGACTTGAATTTTGATCACCTGTGTGAAAACCTGTTGGGTCACTTTTTTCAGTGCTATTGTGATTTTGAACACTCACTAAATGAATGGTTGTAAATCAAGGACTACCTCTGCTGTCCTAAACCCCAAGTAAATCCACATTTGGTTCCTATTTGGGTTCCTATTTGGGCTGTGCAGGGGATAGGAAATCATTGGTGGTGGGACCGGGGTTGCCACAAAGACGAGGGAGTCAAGCTATTCTCCAAAGCGCCTAAGGCAGGACAAGAAGCAACTAGGATGGAAACTCATCAAGGAGAGAAGCAACCTAGAACTAAGGAGGAATTTCCTGACCATGAGAAATTTCATTTTAATGTATGCCAATTAGTTTACATTCAAAGTGACAATAAAGTATTCTATTCTATTCTATTCTATTCTATTCTATTCTATATTCTATTCTGTTCTATATTCTATTCTATTCTGTTCTATATTCTATTCTATTCTATATTCTTTTCTGTTCTATATTCTATTCTATATTCTATTCTATACTCTATTCTATTCTATATTCCATTCCATTCCAATTAATCAGTGGAACAACCTGCCTCCAGAAGTTGTGAATGCTCCAACACTAGAAGTTTTTAAGAAGAGATTGGACACCCATTTGTCTGGAATTGTACAGGCCAGTGGTGGCGAACCTATGGCACACGTGCCAGAGGCGGCACTCGGAGCCCTCTCTGTGGGCACACATGCCGCTGCCCCAGCCTCGCCTCCCCCCACGACTCCATCAGCAGCCCCCCTGGAGGAGAGTCGCCCCCGAGCGTGGCACACACAGAGCAGCGCAGCCAAGGACATGGCAGCCAGGCAGCGTAGACAAGACTCTGCCCTCATGCCCCATCCCGCACAATTGATGCTGTGGGGCGTGGGCAGAGGGCGTGGCTGCATGGCGCTACTGGGCTGCCTGGGCGATCTGCGGTGGGCCCTGGAGGCGGTGAGTGGCCCTGCGGGCAGGTGGGGTGGGGGATGGGGGGGCAGGGCAGGGCAGGGGTGGAGCGAGGGTGGGACCAGTTTTTGGGCACTCGATCTCTAAAAGGTTCGCCATCTCTGGTATAGGCCCTATACCAGGTCTCCTGCCTGAGCAGAGGTTTGGCCTAGAAGACTCCAAGGTCCCTTCCAATTATTATTATTATTATTAATTATTATTATTATTATTATTATTATTATTATTATAGTTATTGTTGTTATTATTATAGTTATTGTTATTGTTATTATTATAGTTATTATTATAGTTGTTGTTGTTGTTGTTATTATTGTTATTATTGTTATTATTGTTATTATTATTATTATTATTATTATTATTATTATTATTATTTACTGTTGTTGTTAGTGACTAAACCCCCCAATCTAATCCGGTTTACTCTAAATACACCCAAGCGGCTTCCTTTTTCTCCCGTTCTCATTCTCAAGGAAAAAGAGGCGCGATGCTTCGCTCCACCCCGCAGGCAAACTCACCAATGGGTTTATCCAGCCGCATGAGACGGAGGTAAGGCTGGAGCCAGAGCGGAGCCGTTTGCACCAAAGCCGCCGAGGAAAGCGTCCTGGCCAGGCTGGTCCTCGATCCCGGCGGACGCGGCGGCTCCCAGCTCCAAGTGGGGCCCGACACGGTCCGGAGCGCAGCCCCGGGGCAAAGCACCCCCGCCCCTCCCGGGCCGGGAAAGGGGGCTTTGAAGTAGCAAAGCGGCGGGGCTGCCCGGCGGATCAGACGCGCGAGCCCCATGGCGGGCCCGGATTCCCCCCCCTGCCGTGACGTCACCGGGGGTGTTTCCTCCTCCGAGAGCCAATCGGAAGCGTAGGTTCGTGATCCTAGGACCTGCCCTAGAGAGCCGAGAAGAAAGGCGCTCCCTTGAGCTCCGGCTCCGCGCCGCCTTCGGCTTCTGCTGCGCTGGGGGGAGTTTGCAGCAAATGCGTTCTCCGGCTTGCGAGGAGGATGAGAAGCGAGGTGGAGGGAATGTGCCGAAAGCATCTCGAAGGTGCTTTTTCACGAGGCAACCGGGCTTTCTTGGTTTTTTTTTCTCTCTTTGAAGATGTTTCGCTTCTCATCCAAGAAGCTTCTTCAGTTCTGACTGGATGGTTCCTGCCCTTCCCCAGAGCTGAAGAAGCTTCTTGGATGAGAAGCGAAACGTCTTCAAAGAGAAAAAAAAACAAGAAAGTCCGGTTGCCTCGTGAAAAAGCACCTTTGGGACCACCATGACCTCCATAGACGTAGAGGAGAGTGGGCGTCTCTAAGCCTTTCTTCTGCAAAACTGGGGAAATGCAGCAAAACGGACTTGGAGGTTTCAGCGAGTCTTCTGTACCTGTTGAAATACGCGACGCCTGCTGCAAGGGATTTGCACAAGGCTTGTGTTTCTCAACCTTGGCTCATTTAATCAATCAGAACAGAGCTGGAAGGGACCTTGGAGGTCTTCTAGTCCAACCCCCTGCTCAAGCAGGAGATCCTATCTACCATTTCAGACAGGTGGCCGTCCAATCTCTTCTTAAAAACCTCCAGTGATGAAGCACCCACAAACTCTGAAGGCAAAGCTGTTCCACTGGTTAATCGTCCTCACCGTTAGGAAGTTTATCCTTAATTCCAGGTTGCTTCACTCCTTGATTAGTTTCCATCCCTTGTTTCTTGTCTTGCCTTCTGGTGCTTTGGAAAATTTAACCCCCTCCTCTTTGTGGCAACCTCTCAAATACTAAAATACTGCTATCATGTCACCCCTAGTCCTTCTTTTCTCTAAACTGGTGAGATACCCAATTCCTGCAACCCTCTGTACTGTATATTTTTGTCTCCATTGCCTTACTCATCTTAATTGCTCTTCTTCGCGCTTCCCCCCCAAGTCTCAACATCTGTTTTTGTAATGGGGTGAGCAAAACTGGATGCAGTATTCCAGGTGTGGTCTTATTAAGGATTTATAAAGTGGCACTAATACTTCACATGATTTTGATTCTATGCCTGTTTATACAACCAAGGATTTCAGATGGGTGGATGGCTGGGGGACTCTGGGAGTTGAAGTATGTTCATCTTAAAAGGTGCCAGGGTTGAGAAACATTGCACTAGGCTTCTGCAAAATCCCTTTGCTTTAGGATGCTGGTCAAGTTATGTATTTATTTTGGTTTTTTATTTTAATGATATCAGTTATTGAGTCTTCTACAGCAATAATAAAGTAAAATATAAAAAACCCTTACTATGACAATTTCTTGTGATTATTTCTTATGAATTAGTTATGAAACCAATGGTGAAGTGTTAAATGTTTAAACATATTGCTGGCCCATTTTTGTTAAGTTTCATAGTGAATTAGTGCTAAGAAAATTGTTCTTAAGCCTAATTCACCATAGGCTGTTCAGCTTCCTAGCTTTGCCCGACACAAGTCTTGCTCTATAAATAATGTGAGGTGGTTCAGCTGTTAATGAAGATATGACAAAACAGATGAAGTTTGATATCAAAATTGAATACATGATTTTATATATTTAACTTTGTGGGGAGAGGAAGGCTGCATCATGACCAGGAGTGAGATTCGCACCACTTCGGCAGAACTGGTAGCTATTTTTTTTGTTGCCCAGGCCCAGAATGGACTTCCAGAAGCGGCATCCACACAGAGAACCGGTTGTTCCCATATTTGAATCCCACCACTGATCATGACAATATGCTGTTCAGGAATAATAATAATAGTAAAGTTGGAAGGGACCTTGAAGGTCATCTAGTCCAACCCCCTGCTCAGGCAGGAAACCCTATACCATTTCGGACAAATGGCTGTCCAGTCTCTTCTTAAAAACTTCCAGTGTTGGAGCATTCACCGCTTCTGGAGGCAGGTTGTTCCACTGGTTAATTGTTCTCACTGTCAGGAAGTTTCTCCTTTGGGCCAATGTTCAAAGGATATGTACAGTAGATATTCTTGGAATATGGTCCAGATAATGCTTACTATCAAAGAGCAAAATGTCAATTTGGCAACACATGGAAACCAGTGTTATTTCTCAAATAAAAATAAAGGATATTTTATATTTCTATCAGATGTTGTTCATTGAGGAGCTGAATAGAAGTTTTTATTATTGTTGTTGTTCCTGCGGTGGTGTCTTCTTCCCCCATCTACTTTTAAGCTTTGTTTCTTTGCACAGCAGAGTAAACAACTAAGAAATGCACATGTATCAATATAAAAACTTTATTGCAAAATGTACAAATAATCCAAATCAAATAATAGCACACATCAAATGAAAATAAATATATATTTTATACAAACGTCTAGAAACACTTGAGAGGGCCAGATCGGCCCTCTAGTCCATCGCGCTCAGCACGGTGTGCCCCAATAAGCCAGAAGTGTCTAGAGTTGTAAAAAAACATGCATTTTCTCAGCATTACACAGAGAGGCCAGAGACTGAATCCAGAACCGTTGGAGTGCAAGACCCCATATTCTGATCAAGAAGGCAATGTCTGGTTTGCACAGCTAGCACGGTAACCAATGAAATGTACCATACTTGAAGGTCTTTGTATTCAAAATAAATGAAAAGCACCCATGGCTGAAAGAATTCACCCTGAGAAATTACTCTTCTTGGTTTCCTTGCCTTTAATCCGAGGACCTGAGATTAGAATCTGATTGTCACATTCGAAAACAGCTTGATCACAGATATATATGCTTTCTGGTAGTCTTCAGTTGATTTTCCTAAACATTGACTGGCCTGTTCTATTATTCATTCCCAGCAGTTCTATAATCTACACCTTTGCCATCCATTTTCCTTGTTTGATACCAGAGTCTTCGTTCCTCAGATAGCATCCGAGGAAATAAAGTGCTTTGTACCCCTTTTTAGAATTCAAAGAAAAGCTTGAAATGGCAGTAGAGCATGAAGGAAGCGATTTGCTCTTTATTCCTTCTAGCTTTTTGCCACTAAAATACCTGGAGAGAGACTGTGACAAATTTTATTTTACCTGGAATAAAGATGAGGGCAAATACAAACCAAGCTAATTTATCATTTGCAAATTAGAAGACTTGCAGGAGTTTTCCAAATGTGGTGATGCAGTCCCTTGACTTAAAAAAAAAAAAAGCAGGGGAAATTGCCCATATAAGAAAATATAGACTTTTCATTTTTACAAAATGTTTATGAATTTTTGAATGGATTTTTTTTTAAATTAAAAAGTTTTACTAACTTGTACAAAGGGGAAAAAATGAACATGTGTTTGGGGGAAAATACAAATGCTATTAAAACATTTCATCTTTCTCTGGGCTGAAGTGGTCAATCTCAATAAAACCTTTTGTCTTCCAGGCTTACAAAATGTGTATTAACTTACTAAATGCAAGCCAAGACTTTGGCATTTCTTATTACATAAAATCCATATGAGAAAGCTGGGAGGTCAAGGCTGTGCCCAGGAATAAGGGGATTTTCTTGCAAAATTGGTAGCGTTTCATCATTGGGCATTTTTAGGAGAAAGCCATTCAGCTGAACAGACCTGCAAGAGGAAAGAGTTGTATTATAAATTCACATTTAAACTCCAAAAAAACTGTAAGCAGTGGAAGCCATTTTGGTTAGTCTTCTATCTAGACCAGTCTTTCTCAGACTTGGCAACTTTAAGATGTGTAAATTGGTCTGGGACTTTCAGTCAGAAAATCTACAATTCCACTGTGTTTGCTACAAGAGATCTGTAGGGCTGGGAAAGAAATAGAAGCATGTCTAAATTTAATTAACTACTAGTAAGGTGATACTGAAGCCTTCATCATGGTTCAGTCCAAGCCGGGAATAAACAACATGGTGACTGCTTTAGAAAGAACGTTGCAGTTTATTGAAGAGGAGAGCCAGACAGAAAGATGGCTCTGGAAAAAAAAAGAGTGAGCACATGTAGGGAGTGGGTTTTTATACCCTCTGAGGCTTTTGTTTGGAGTTGTTTCCTGTTCCTGTTTGAGGCTTTGTATTTCCTGTGTTCCGTCCCAGGCGACTGATGGACCCTACTAGGTTCCTGACGGAGCTTGGGCCATATCCGGAGGATCTAGTTCATGGCTCGGCGGAAAATCAGGCGGCAGCTTGGGAAATGACCGCTGCCGCAGCACTAGACCGAGTCGTGCCTTTGCGGCCTCTGACCCGGCATAGATCTCGACTGGCTCCTTGGTTTACCGAGGAG
>NW_015386390.1:2053316-2128591 GCF_001527695.2 Protobothrops mucrosquamatus
CATGGCTTTTCCATCAAGCGGGATTGGCCTAGGGGGGGATTTTATAGGGATTTTAAAGGGATTTTATAATATTAAACTTAATACAGGTTATTTAATATATATTTTAATTTGGCTTTTAGAGATATTTATTGTATTGTACTGTTTTTATTTACCTGTAAGCCGCCCTGAGTCCCTCGGGAGAAGGGCGGGGTATAAATGGAAGTAATAATAATAATAATAATAATAATAATAATAATAATAATAATAATAATAATAATAATAATAATAATAATAATAATAATAATAATAATAATAATAATAATAATAATAATGTATTCTGACCTGAGTCTGGGTGTGGCCTTTGGCATCTGTGGGTTAATCCTATTATGTCCTGTCTTAGAGTTTGGGTGGGGTATGTAGATTTTAGGTGTCTTTGCCTTCCTAAGCTTCTAGCTGGGGGTCTCCAACCTTCCTGGATTATTTACATCTGCATTTCTACAAAGTTGGTTTCTGTTTGGGGGAGGGAGACTTGAGGCTATTAAGAAAACTGGGCATGCTTTTCTGCCTCTTTAATATTTCCTTCTGGGGGGGGGTGACTTTCCACAGTGATATTTCAATATCTTGTTTGAAAAAAGGATGGTTCACCTTCAGTTTCTCATTGTGAGGAAAATTAGATTCACACTGTTCACAGACAGCCTGTCTTAATAATAAGTTTAATCGTTTGGGTTTATTCAGTATCCAATATTCTAATCTTCTTGACACTGAACCTAATTAATAAAATTTGTTGTGAATCCTTCTTTCTGAATTATTTTCTGCAATTAGGGGCTTGTCATTAACATAAAAAGAAAAAAAACACAGCTAAATTTACGATGAACAATGCCAAAAGGAAAAAAATAGGAAAAAAATCTTTACTGATTGCTTAATGAAACAAAGCTAGCTCATTTTAAATTGTTTAGGGAATAAATTAATCTTTCTTTTAGAAAAACACTGTAAGATAGTCCTTGACTTATGACAAGAATGAAGCCCAAAATTTCCAGTACGTTTTGCCTCATTTTACAACCTTTTTGCTATAGTTGTTAAGTAAATTATACAGTTGTTAAGTGAATCTGGCTTCTCCCATTGACTTTGCTTGTCGGATGTCAGCTGGGAAGGTTACAAATTGTGATTACATGCCCCCAAGATATTGTAACTTTCATAAATACATACCCATTGCCAAGTGCCTGAATTTTGATCACGTGATCATTGGTCGTAAGTGTGAAAAACAGTCATAAGTCACTTTTTTCTGTGCTGTTGGAACTTCAAATGCTCACTAAATGAATGGTTATAAGTTGAGGACTACCTGTATATACAATTTGCTAGGAATAAATCCCTTTGTATTTCTTAGACTTATATTCAGAACTGCAGTGTTACTTATTTTCAAATCTTGATACACATAGATTTCATGGAGGATTGTAAACTTTTTAAGATTTTTTTTAACCCAATGTATTCCCCCCCCAAACCGCTGTTTAGAATGAAGTGGCAAGATGAACTACTCACCGGGAAAGTAAATCATCTTCTCTGTAAGGTAGCAAAAGATACTCATCTATCTGCTTCTTGGAAAAGTAAGTTGGTACGTAAAGGCGCTTGGGGCTGTTGTAGAGATTTAAGGCAAATAAAGTGATGTCACCTTCTCTGTACTTCGGGCTGGAATGACAAAACCAAGAGGTTGTTAATAGTGATCATAGGGTGGAAGCAGATTGCAATATAGCGGTGTTTCTCACCTTAGCAATCTTTTAAAATGTTTGGACTACAATTCCCAAAATTCCCCCAGCCAGCATGCATTCTGCAGAATTCCCAGAAGCATTCTGGGAATTGAAGTCTACACATCTTAACTTTGCTAAGGCTGAGAAACACTGCAGTACAGGAATGCTGGGGAGGGATTTATGCTGTGTCTCAAGGGAAGCTAAGTGATTGATGGGTTGAACCAGGGACTGGATATTCCCTTAGTATATCCATAGTAAAATTGGTGTCGTTCCCAGTGGCTTCCAGGGAATTCTGTGCAGCAAAGCAAGCAGCCAGAATTTGAAATGGGCATAATTTGGCATTCATTCATTGGAACCTGGCAGGCATAGTGTGAAACACCCAGCCTGATCTTTTCTTACATTAGTACTTTTTGCTGGGATACAATCAATCAATAAATCTCCTATGTCAGGGATGGGTGTCCTTTTGGTGGTAGTGGGCACACTACTTTGGGGAAGAGATAAGGGTGCAGGGTGGACAGAGTGAAGATGCAAAGTGGGTAGGGTTGGCTAGGATTTTCCGGGTTGGTTAGCAGTTATGCAACAATTGTCACACTTTCAGCTTTTAATGTTTCAGGACATCGCATCCCTGACTTTCAGCAATGACACCCATGAAATTCAATGGTATACTCAGAAAGGGATTCCCTGCCTTGCAAAGCAATTTTCCACCCCAAACCCACACCCCTAAACGAAAGACCACAGGTGGACCGAGTGAAAACGTGACACTGGGAAGCAACAGGGTTGGGATCTGGCCAATCTCTGCCCAGTGAGCAGAACTGCTTAACCTTCATTCACCCGGAACTGAGGAGGAAAACAATGTGAAGTCTGCTTTGTGTACCCACACAAAGCAATTGGCCATGTCTTTGTGCAGAACAGAACAAAATGGTTAGGCCTCTGATAAGCATCTGTGCAGTCAGAGCTTTCCTTTTTGTTCTTCAGTGGGGCACTTTCATTCTGGATCTCCTTTACCCTCTTCTGATTTGTGCATATTCCAGGGCCTCAGTGTACTGTCCTCAGTGGGAACAGCAGGCTAGGCCAGGGGTAGGCAACCTTGGCTCTTTTATGGCTTGTGGACTTCAACTCCCAGAATTCCTGAGCCAGCATGGCTCAGCTTGGAAACTCTCCCTTTCCCCTCAGCATGGCCGGCTTAGGAATTCTGAGAGTTGAAGTCCACGAGTCATAAAAGAGCCAAGGTTGCCTACCCCTGGGCTAGGACATAGACTGGGGCTGCTATCCCTGAACATATCCACCTTGGGTAAAACCGCAGTCCCGGGTCACTTCAACACGGATTAGCTGCCGCACTGAATGCTTACTGTTGCGTATTTGTGCAGTGAAGATACACACGAAGTTTCTTTGGATCTAATCCTGTTATGGCAACATGCAGAACTGTGGGGCCTACCAGTTTCTTGTACAACAGGGATAGCCAATAGTCCTGTAAGGTGTTGAAAGAAAAAGCAGTGTTGAATCATGACCTCTCGTAAAAGAACACGTTAAAGAAAGGTGAGACCTTATTTGATGAGCTATTGTCTTAAAAGGGTAACCTGAGAGCTATTGAAGATACAAAGGAATAAAAGAGGATCGTTCAGAGACCAGATTCATTATCTCACATCCAACCCCACATAAAGAGGATCGCCATGTGTACGAGAGAGTTCCTGCTATTCACAGAAGCTCTCCAGAAGATGTCCACAACATAGTACATTGTCCCAGCTTTTAGCTGATCAGACAATTTCTGGCAAGAAAAGTCTTTAACCCTGGAAAAATCACACCAACCTTGTAAATCAGGGGTCCCCAACCTTGGCAATTTTAAGACTTGTGGCCTTCAACTCCCAGAATTCCCCAGCCAGCCATGCTGGCTGGGGAATTCTGGGAGTTGAAGTCCACAGGTCTTAAAGTTGCCACGGTTGGGGACCCTTGCTGTAAATGCTCAACCACTGAAAAGGTTTTCTACTAGTTGAGAGAATGTCATAAATACTTACTAGCTAGTGCCTGTCACACCACAAGTCAGTACATTTTTTTCAGTCCTGTATTTCCCTACAATCATATGAGATTTAGTAGTAACTGTTGTAAATATTCACTTTGTTTTAGGATTGTCTATGCAAACCTTCCTCAACTTCAGGCTTTCTAGATTTGCGTTCTAGATGGAACTTCATCCATCCAGGCCTGGAATTCTGGAATTCCACATTGGGGAATGCTACAACAGTTCACTATGGTTTCAGGAAAGAATCTCTCCAAACCCTAACTGAAGATGTTTTGATTGAATCTAGACTTGCCTGTAACGCAGGTGATCTACTGTTGAGTTAGTAGATCTCCCTGGCATGTCAACTTTTCTGCAGAAATTTTTTTCCCACTCATCCCAGCCCTCACTTTCTGCCTTCTCCATCTCATTGTATTTGTTTAGCACTAAGTAGTCTGACGTTTGCAAATATACCAGGTGGGCTTCTACAATATAGTAGGCTAAAATGTGTAGTACTGCTGTTTTAAGAGCATGGGTCAATGTGTTGTATAAATTGAGCTATCTAGATTCTAGACTGTTTCAGCTATAGCAATAGCACTTAAGACTTATATACCGCTTCACAGTGGTTTACAGCCCTCTCTAAGCGGTTTACAGAGTCAGCATATTGCCCCCAACAATATGGGTTCTCATTTTACCAACCTCGAAAGGATGGATGGCTGAGTCAACCCTGAGTCAGTGAGAATCGAACTGCCAACTGCTGGCAGTCAGCAGAAGTAGTCTGCAGTACTACATTCTAACCACTGTGCCACCACCATATCTAGACTGATTCTGTTAATCATGGATCACTACTTCTTCATTAGATGAGGCCTGTTTCTGCAGTCATTCCTTTGGAACAGGAGTGTTGTGCTATGAAGAGATTCAAGTGGTATTTGCTTAAGCCAGTAAGTACAACTTAAATTCAAAGACATTTGAATCCATCTGAAGGGGAGCAGAAATGGCTTCATGGCTGAATGCATACATTGCACATAAAGATCCCAAGGTCAAAGGGCGTGAATTGAAAGACTGAATATTTACAAAATAAAGAATACGGGACTATTTTGACAAATAGTCTACTAATGTCCAACTACTCATGCAGTTGTGTACATACTGGCAAAGGTTCAAAGTTGGCATCCACCAGTTGGTAGTTTCCTGCTCCATATAAAACCTGTCTCATCACTAAATCAATGCCCAGTTGGGCTGACAGTCCAAGCTTGTCCAGCCACCTGCCAAGATAATAATGATAAGGAATCATCAGTAGGTGCCCTAGATGCAATCCCAAAACAACTGAAGCACTACCTGAACACCACTGGCATTGACAAACCCACCATCAGTCAAGAGCAAAAGGCAGCTTTACTTGGAATAGCTTAAATCTTGCGTTGACACCTCATAAAACCTCAACATCTATTCCAGGTCCTTGGGAAGGACTCGATAGATGGATAAAATATGCCAAGTCCAGTCTAAACATCTGGCTGACGGTGTGATGACCCACAACAACAACAACAACAACAACAACAACAGAGAGAGCAAACCTTTCATTCAAACAATTTTAACAGATAAAGGGATATGGGACTGTACTAGCTACAGCTTCCCCAAAAAACTAGAACAATATAGTTAAGCTGGTATTCTTGAACCATTAACCAGAATTAAGAGTTTATTCTGGATATTGTTTAATCACAGTGGTGTAACTGATCATATTGTAATGGTATCTGAGAGACATAAGTAATGTGTGGGCTGCAAAACTCTGAACAATCAATGGATGGCAGCAAATAGAGGCAGAAAGTTTTATTCCCTGCCCTTTAGTGGTTATGCATTTTTTCCAGCCCAGATCTGGTAGCTGTTGAGAGAAGCAGAACAACATGGCAACTCTGCATTCTTCAAGGAGTTGACTCTTAATTTGACCTTTACTGTGTCTGCGGAATGATCAGCAACCCCATCCTTCCTAACTGTATGGAGTTTCACAGAACTCTTTAACTAAATGGCAATGAGAAGCAATGTCCTGTGTTAACTTGAAAGACTGTGTGTGTAATCGTACACCAAGACATCAGATTAATAGAAATAGGCTGGTTTTTTTGACGGGGAGGACATTTTACAGAAATGCCCTCTTTATATTTGACCTTGGACTAGAAGACCTCAAAGGTCCCTTCCAGCTCTATTCTATTATACTCTACTTGATCACATGTCATCATGGTAAGTATACATGTCCTCTATATTTCTGAAGACTACCAGATGATTAGATGTTGATGTTCCTCAGAGATCATAACAACATTTTTCTGTCTGTTCAATGAAGACTTGCTACTATATTGGCCAACAATATATCTGGGTGAGATTCTGTTATGCCACAAGAGTTGGTTCTTTTAAGCCAGCAGTGTAATACTCACATAAAACCAGCAATATACGCATTAGACAAATTAGGCGTTCCACCTCCAAAAGCTGAACTTGTTTCTCCCAGCCACACACTCTTGTCTGGTACTGTGCTATTCACAATCTAAAGGATATTTTGAAAACAAAAATTACGGATATAGAAAAGAATGAATGAACTAAGTTTTTGGTTTTTTATTAGACAAAGCAGATGGAGTACACGGAATTTATTAACACCCCTACAATCATTTCATATATTGTGAACTGGTTGCATCTATGTACTCATGTATCATGTATATATTGTGCAGGTCTCTTAAGACATTATAGTCTTTCTCAACCTTTTACCTTCTAGAACCAGAGGAGCTACAACTTCAAGAATTCTTAGACAGTTCTGCTGTTGGAAGCTGCAGCCTCAGTACAGGTAGTCCTCGACTTACGGCTACAAAAGAGCCCAAAATTTCTGTGGCTAAGCAAGACAGTTGTTAAGTGAATTTTGCCCTATTTTGTAACCTTTCTTGCCATAGTTATTGTGAATCATTGCAGTTGTTAAATTAGTAACACGGTTGTTAAGTAAACATGGCTTCCCTATGACTTTTGTGATGACATGATCTTGGGAAACTGCAACCATCATAAAAATATGCCAGTAAGCAAGCATCTGAATTTTGATCACCTGACCATGGGGATGCTGCAAAGGTCATAAGTATGAAAAACAGCCATAAGTCACTTTTTTCTGTGGCATTGTAGCTGGTCACTAAACAAATAGTTTTAAGTTGAGGACTCCTATATACCCAGAGGGCATCGGGATAAACAGTACTTCCTGGTCTATTCCCCCATAAAATGTTTGTCTGATTGGGATATATTCTACACATCACTTTACAATCTTGTGTAGATGCTGTGTAGATGCTGTTTACCTCAAGCACTTCCTCTGCATTGGTCCTGAAGCTATCCAGTATATCTGGATTCAGGAAATCCTGTCTCGTGGCAATTCGTCCATCAATATAGTAACTGAAACAAATCAAGAACTAGTATCCACATCTTAATTTATACTCAAGTATACTACCTCCAGGAGACATGCAGATACATCTAGTGTAGGCTAGAGATTTGAGAAAGCAATGAAATGTAACAATCTCAAAGTAGATTTCCCCAAATCTCCGTTCTTCTAGATCGGGGGTGTCAAACTCGCAAGTCACATGACGTGTTGCAACATATCACAACTTTTTTCCCGTTGCTGGCAATGGGGTGGGCGGGGTTTCAGCATGATGCATCCGGCCCGTGGGCCGGCAGTTTGACACCCCTGTTCTAGATGTTCGGGAGTACAATTTTCACAATCCCACCCAGCATAGCACTAACACTTAGACTTATATACTGCTCCAGAGTGCTTTACAGCACTCTAAATGGTTTACAGAGTCAGCATATTGGCCCCAACAAACTGGGTCCTCATTTTACCGACTTCGGAAGGATGGAAGGCTGAACCAAACTTGAGCCCTGTCAAGATCAAATTACAGGCTGTGGGGACAGTTTGCCTGCAATACTGCATTCTCACCACTGCGCCACCATGAAGATATGCTAGTAATTCATAGTGTACTGCAGTGGTGGTGATGATAGAGCAGTGTTTCTCAACCTTGACAATTTTAAGGCATGTGGACTTCAACTCCCAGAATTCCACAGCCAGCATTGCTGGCTGTGGAATTCTGGGAGTTGAAGTCGACATGCCTTAAAATTGTCAAGGTTGAGAAACACTGTGATAGAGCAAGGCCAAGGTCAACTCTGTTCTCATCTACAAAAGTTCACTGGGTGTTTTGAGCCAGACAACTTTCAATCTACTTCAGATTATAGTGAAGAAAAACTGGAGGAGAGAATATTAAAGCACATCACCTTAAACTCCTGGAGAAGAGGTGGGATATAGATAGTGATGGGATTTAGCCGGTTCACACTGGTTCAGCAGAACTGGTAGCTAATTTTTTGTTGACTTCGGCAAACCGGCTGAAGCCCTAGCCTTTTTTTTGCAAGGCCCAGAATGGACTGCCGGACGTGCGTGGATGCCACTTCCGGAAATCCGTTCTGGGCCTTGGCGGCCAGGGGGAGGCCTCCCAGGCCCAGAACGGCTCACCGGAAGTATGTGGACGCCACTTCCAGAAGTCCGTTCTGGGCCTTGGAAGCCTCCCCTGGATTTCTGGAAGTCTTGTCCCTGCTGCCTGGCTGCCATGTCCTTGGCTGCACTGGCTGGGCCTGGGGGTCACTCTCCTCCGGGGGGGGCTGCTGGTGAGGAGGGGGTCATGGGGGAGGCGGGGCTGGGGCAACAGCACGCATGCCCACAGAGAGGGCTCTGAGTGCCGCCTCTGGCACGCGTGCCATAGGTTCACCACCACTGCTATAGATCTAAATCACTGTGCCACCAGGAGCCCTGGTGACACAGTGGTTAAGTACATTATTGCAGGCAAACTCTGCCCACAGCTTGGAGTTCAATCCTGACAGGCTCAAGATTGACTCAGCCTTCCATTCTTCTGAGGACCCAGATTGTTGGGGCAATATGCAAATAATGCTTCAACATTGTAAACTGCCCAGAGAATGCTATAAAGTGCTACGGGGTGATATATAAGCCTAAATACTATTTCTAAATGCTAAATCTAATCTGTCTCCCCAATACTATTTACCCTCAAAAAACCCCTCATGCTTGAATTGCTAGATATAAACTTACTTACTGATGCCACGTGACAGAGTCAAGCACTTTGCCTCCTGACTTCAGAAAACTGCAAAACAAGAATAGTTTTGAGTAGTCATTTTCATTTGCAGTGTCTAATCCTAAGAGATCTGTCAGCAGTCTTAAAATCTCCAGTCAGCACATCTGACCCTTCCACTGCAAAATTCAAGTATTCATTATAGGCTGCCCTGCTTAGTTTGTGAGATCAAGAATGTCACGAAAAAAGAGACTCAGTGGCAATGCACTTGCCAATAAAGCTGCAAAGATGCGGCCACCAAGTCAACTGCATTATTGTTTTTCTTGTAACGCTTGCTCATTTTATTTCTGATCCACAAATTCTTTTAGTCCTATGAGTCCTAAATTTTGAGCACTAACTACGTTCTCACTGTCTCTTGCCTCATTTGGTTTATCTTCATTAACACTAAATATCACATCAAAATAACAACAGTGAATGATTGTTAAAAACAACCAAGATATATTGTAAAAGTAAGCAATTACTCCACTCCACTCCAGCTAAGTGATCTTCATTCCCAAGTTATTCCCTCCCCAGAAAAAAGATTTAGTTTGAAACTAAACCAGAATTAAAGCAGCAAAGAATAGCTTAAGCAAACCATGGGTTAAATATTGCATCTGGTTTGGCTGTTTAGCACATCAACAGCACCAAATATTTTCATTTTACCTTTTAAGCAAAATTTTACTGTGCTTCCGACTTGATCTTCCTAAGTCGGGACCGTAAATTTTGGCATTTTTGTAGTGGATGTAATTGTTCAGAAGCTGCCGGAGTTGTACGAAATCTTGACCGAGTTGTTGGCCGTTGACTTCTATTCCTGACTTGTGCAAAAAGCTGTTAGGTTCTGCAGAAAATATTAAAAAAGGCATTTGCCTACCTTTAAGTACATATGTCTATCCTAACTCCAGGAAGTTTACAGTAATTCTGTAATTGTTTACACAACGGTAATAATCAACCCCAAATACGGAAGCTAAAATGTCAAAACCAGTTAATAGATAAGCTTGAAAACCACAAAGAACATTTAGAATTAAAAATATACAAGGTTTTTTTTCCCTCCCCAGAACATTCCAGCTTGCTATGAAAAATACAATTTCTAGTTTTCTTTAAGTATGGCTTTTAACAAATATGATTATTGGGCGACCCAATTCATGTTTTTGTTTTTCATGATGTTAATTTTGATTGCTAATGATCCCAAATGCATATTTAATGCTCTTGTCTGGGTAAGTGGCAACTGTAATGTGCTGTTGCCAGATTTATTTAAAAAAGGATGCACGCATGTTGTTAAAAGGGCTGATGCGCAACATATTTTTATAGCTTGGCAGTATTGAATTTAACATAAAGATGTTCAACGCCCTTCCCCAAAACCAATTACAGGTAGTCCTCGATTTACGACTAAAATGGACCCCAAAATTTCCATTGCTAAGCAAGGCACTCCATGGCTAAATGAATTGCACTCCATTTCATTTTTTTTTGCCACAGCTGTTAAGTAAACCACTGTTGTTAAGTGAATCATTAAGTGGTTGTTAAGTGAATCCTGCTTTCATTTTGATTGTCAGAAGCCGGATGGGAAGGTTACAAATGGTAATCACATGACCTTGAGACAGTGCAACTATCTTAAGTACATGCCAGTTGCCAAGCATCTGAATTTTGATCACGTGACCATGGGGATGCCGCAATGGTTGTAAGAGTGAAAACAGATCACAAGTCACTTTTTTCAGTGCCGTTGTAACTTTAAATGGCCACTAATTGAATCGTTGTAAGTCGAGGACTACTTCGATACATTTCCTCATGAAATCCTTCACCTATACACATACCATTTCCAAGTTCCCAAGACAAGATGTAATTCTGGGAATTAGTATAATTCAAAATCTGCTGAGCATTTGAACTATCCCACCGGGAACTGCCTGTCCGTAATAAGGCATTGAGGCCAAAGATCAGGTGTAAATTACTGCAATTTGCAAAATTGTATAAAATGTCCAGTGTGCTTTCTGTTAAGAGAATGAAAATAAAAGCCATATTATTTCAAGTTATATATATGCGCATAGGAAATCTAAGTCAATTCAATCAAAATTCATGAGATAAGGATCATTTTTGTTTCTCTCCCCCCCCCTCATTTTTACCGAAGTTTGAAAGGGGTGCTGTGTTTTGCCTGTATTGTGAAATATCCACTCTATGATCAATTACTGCTCTTTAACAAGGATTCTACCACAACAATGAACTTATGATTTTTCTCTCTATGAAGAATCTGTGATTTTTTTTTAAAAAACAAACAAACACACATGCTGTTTGGTCTTTTTAATCCTAAAATATTTCCAAAGACCATTTATGTGAAAGAGCATTTTATTGTAAATTTAAATCCTGTTAGGAGACCCAGGGAGACTCCTCCAGGATCAAAACAACACACATATTATTACACTGTGACTGGGACTTTCACAGTCCTCAGATGTCGTAAAGGTCAAAGTTTCCCTTGTCCAGGCATGGACAACTCTAGGGGGCAGTGCTGATCTCGGTTTCCTAGCCGAGAGAGCCAACATTGTACAACATATTTCCGTGGTCATGTGGCCAGCATGACTATACACCAGAGGTAGGCAACCTTGGCTCTTTTATGACTGGTGGACTTCAACTCCCAGAATTCCTGAGCCAGCATGGCTCAGCTTGGAAACCTCTCCCTTTCCCCTCAGCATAGCTGGCTCAGGAATTCTGGGAGTTGAAGTCCATGAGTCATAAAAGAGCCAAGGTTGCCTACCCCTGCACACCAAAGGTGCACAGAACGCTGTTACCTTCCCACTGAAATGGTACCTATTTATCTACTCACAGTTGCATGCTTTCAAACTGCTAGATGGGCAGGAGATAGGGCAAATAACGGGAGCTCACCCTGTTGTGCAGTGCTCGGGTTTTGAACCTGGGCTGCCAGCGTTCCAGCTGACAAGCTTAGCGTCTTTAACCATGATCACTCCCCCAATTCAGATGGTTTTAAAAGGGGACTACCCTAATTTGTGGAAGACCAGCCAATATGCAGCTGGCAAAACTGATGGCTGTTTACTATCTTGTTAAGTACTGAGCAACACTAAAAGATGGCTATGTTGGCCAGTATGTGTCACAAAAGTTTGGACGACATAGCCCTTGGCTTGATCCTGGCTCTTTCTTTGCTCTTAACTATCTTGCTCTCTCCAGTCTTCCTGGGGAATGTCATTTTATCGAGCTATTTCTCTTATATAGCGTAATTTTGGCCACAGAACTCAGTATGATACAATGAGCATGGGAAATTTCACCACAGCTTCAGGAAGTGGGTGAGGATATAAAGAGGCCGCAAGACTTGGGGTTCTGCAGGATCTTTAGTGTTGTCTTTGGCCCCTTGTATTTGCCAAATCAGAATAACAGAATTCAAAAGGACCTTGGAGGTCTTCTAGTCTAACCCTCTGCTCAAGCAGGAGACCCTATACCGTTTCAGACAATCTCTTCTTTAACAACATCCAGTGTTGGAACATTCACAGCTTCTGGAGGCAAGTCATTCCACTGATTAATTGTTCTAACTGCCAGGAAATTTCTCCTTAGTTCTAGGTTGCTTCTCTCTTTATTTCCATCCGTTGCTTCTTGTTCTGCCTTCAGGTGCCTTGGAGAATAGGGTGATTCCCCCTTTTTTTGTGGCACCCCCTATTTTCTAATAATGAGCAGAGGTCTTAAATATCCACTAATAGGTTTTCTTAATAGTATTCATGGTCGCATGGGCCTTACCTGTAAATGTGATGTTTTTATACTTGTTCTTTACTTGTTCCCGGAAGATGAGCTTCTGCTCAAAAAGCCACTGAGACTGCAATTGTGCTATGAAGTCCAAAGGGGCAGATCTGAATGCACAGAAGTCCACCGTTGCTACAGCATGAGACAGAGAAGGAAGATCTCATCATTAGTGTTGAATTGGGGATGCTGCTGCTTTAAGGAACATCAGCTGGGCAAGTGACTCTCATTTAAGCAGAAATGGGCACCTGGAGTTTCCCAGAAATAATTGAGCCAGGAATTCTGGTTGTACGTCATGCCAGTCGTTAAGCAGGTCATCATGTGACAGCACCCAATTTTATGACCTTTTTTGTGACAGCTGCTAAACAAAAGCTGCGGTCGTTGTTCGCTATGGGGCATTTTTGTTGGAAACTAGAATTAAACACTGGTTTCCAGCAAAAACAGTGGTAAATTGTGATCATGTGACAACAAGACACTACAAATGGCTGTCAATGGGGCTGGTTGCTGAGTACCCCAAATGTAATCAGATGACCAGGAGGCCAGCCATCTGAACTTCAAATCTGGATCATAAGTAGCTCTGGGGAGGTCCATCATAACTTTGAATTGTCACTAAGTGATCAGTCCTAAGTCAAAGGCTAATTGTATGTTAAGAGTGCCAGTCTTTTCACATGTCTAATCAATGACTTTTATTGTTGCTTTCCGATGCATCATATTTAGGAATGGAATGGAATGGAATGGAATGGAATAGAATAGAATAGAATAGAATAGAATAGAATAGAATAGAATAGAATAGAATAGAATAGGAATATAGAATATAGAATATAGAATAGAGTAGAATATAGAACATAGAATAGAACACAGAACATAGAACAGAATAGAATATAGAACAAAATAGAATAGAATAGAATATAAAACATAGAATAGAATATAGAACATAGAATGGAATGGGAATGGGAATGGGAATGGAATGGAATGGAATAGAATAGGAATATAGAATAGGAATATAGAATAGAATATATAGAACATAGAATAGAACATAGAACATAATAGAATAGAATATAGAACATAATAGAATAGAATATAAAACAGAATAGAATAGAATAGAATAGAATATAGAACATAGAATAGAATATAGAACATGGAATGGAATGGAATGGAATGGAATGGAATGGAATAGAATAGAATAGAATAGAATAGAATAGAATAGAATAGAATAGAATAGAATAGAATAGAATTCTTTATTGGCCAAGTGTGATTGGACACACAAGGAATTTGTCTCTGATGCATAAGTTAGTATATATGTATCATTTGTGTCTGTATCCTTGCGCCCCTCAATAAATACTTTTCACTTTGCCTGAAGTACTTGGTGCTTTGTACTGAGGGTTTTCTGCAAAAAAGCCACTTTGCAAAAGTTAAATATTTTCTCTCCCAATTCAGGAACTAGGTTCCTCCTATTCATTCTAGGCAACGCAAACACAACTATTTTTAAACGAACATACTGTAAAAACTGCTGAGCAGGCTCTACCCAATGGTTACAGCTCACGGCAGAAGACCAAAAAGGACTGCTAACGGACGGCCTCCGTGGTATAGAAATTCAAAGGAGAGAGATCCCGAGACAAAGCTAACTAGCTATCAGCTAAGAAGCTCTACTGCCCTATCTTGAGGAGCAGGAGACACCACGGAGGCAGTGACAAATGAGACTTTGTGTCCTGTTGTTGTGTTATCCTTAGGGGCACTTTTAAAAAAGAACTTCCTTCCTCCCAGTAAACTTAATAAATAATTGAACAAATTTTTAACAAAGAACAATCATGGAAAACGGCCATGTTTCTGGAGCTCTGTAGGCCATAGAGAGCACAGCCTGAATCTAAAGATGCTTTTCAAAAGGTAACTAGACTTTCTTGTGGTTTTTTTTCCCCCTTGAAGACATTTCCCTTCTCATCCAAGAAGCTTCTTCGGTTCTGGCTCAATGGTGGGAATGGAAGGATTTATACAGGTAGTCCTCGACTTACATCAGTTCATTTGGTGATTCTTCAAAGTTACAACAGCATCGAAAAAAGGGGGCTGATGTCCGTTTTTCACACTTACAACCGTTGCAGCATCCCCAGGGTCACGTGATCAAAATTTAGACGCTTGGCAACTGACTCACATTTATGACCGCTGCTGTACACCAAGGTCACGTGATCCCCTTCTGCGACCTTCTGGCAAGCAAAGCCAATGGGGAAGCCAGATTCACACTTAACAACCATGTTACTAACTTAACAACTTCAGTGATTCCCTTAAGAACCGTGGCAAGAAAAGTTGTAAAATATTTAACAAACGTTTTGCTTAGGGACAGAAATTTTGGGCTCAATTGAGGTTGTAAATTGAGGCCTACCTGAATTCTTTGAAGTTATCTGGACCTTAGCACTCTGAAGGCTGGGGGTTAGCTCTCTGAAAGTCCTCAAGGCCACCTGAATTACCCACCATTCAACCAGAATTGAAGAAGCTTGTTGGATGAGAAGTGAAATGTCTTCAAGGAAAAAACTAAGAAAGTCCAGTTGTGCCTTTTGAAAAGCACCTTCGGAACCACCATGAGCTGGATGACTGAGAATCTCCATATACATAGCAAAGGCTAAAGTTTCATACGGCCCATGTGGATGACGCTGGGTTGTCAGGATGTGATTTAAATGCCCACTGTAAACATTCTTTTTGGTCTTCATGGACGGTGTAGGTGTGGAGAATAGGAAGCAATATGTTGCCGTTCATAAGCTGAATAGTATCCTACCTTGTTTTCTAAGGAAATCCTGAAAAATCTTCTCTTCAGGTGTTGGCTTCTGTTGAGGATCGAAGATCAGGAAGTCTCCTTTGGTGCCCCCAAATCTCAAAAAGGCAGGAGACAAGCCTCTTGCCAATGTACGGAGTTTTGTAGAACTGGGGAAATTAATGCCAAAGATGTAAGGCCATGTTTTTTTCACCCAAACATCACATCTTGCACACCCCTTTGATAGGTTTTGGCTTAGCGTGTTCTGCAAAAAACAGTGTTTTGACTTATAAACTACGATTTTATGCATTGGTGTATCGAGTGACCCATGTCAGGTATGATCTATTCCAGGGGTAGGCAACCTTGGCTCTTTTATGACTCGTGGACTTCAACTCCCAGAATTCCTGAGCCAGCCGGCTCAGGAATTCTGGGAGTTGAAGTCCACGAGTCATAAAAGAGCCAAGGTTGCCTACCCCTGATCTATTCAATAAACAAAAAGCAATTTGCAGTTTATCATACTGTGCAAACCCAAACAGTGGCTTTAACTGATTGGAATTAATTTAATTCAAGGGTAGGCAACATATGTATAGCCCCCCAAGGAATTGGAAAAGAAATCACACTCCTAAGTTGTGTCTAATGAGAAGGAAGGACTCACTGGAGAAGAGCCTAATGCTGGGAAAGATTGAGGGCAATAGAAGAAGGGGACGGCAGAGAATGAGGTGGCTGGATGGAGTCACTGAAGCAGTAAGGCGTGAGCTTAAATGGACTCCAGAAGATGGTAGAGGACAGGAAGGCCTGGAGGAACATTGTCCATGGGGTCGCGATGGGTCGGACACGACTTCGCAACTAACAACAACAACAAGTTGTGTCTGCAAACCTTTGAATAGTGGCAATATAATTTCCTATGGCAATGAACAAATTTAGTACAGTACATCTCACTGGCCTAAGCAATTATCAAACATTAATATAACTTTTACCCCCAAATGAGGAAATGGGTTAAAAAAAACTCTAATACAGTTTCTTCTAAAAATGACACAGTGTCACCTGTGGTTAAGTTCCAAGGACCCTGAGCTCTAAATATTTTTTAAACTCTTACCAGAAGTAATTGACTTCATTGTCAATTCAACCTATTCCCAACTTGATTTTAATCCCCAACTTGCAAAAAGCTGGACTAACTAATGCAGCTTCCAGCTCCTTGTGTAAGCTTTCAGGCACACAACCCGTCAAACTCTTAAATCAAGATTTTTTAAAACTCAAGGACACCGGCAATTTGCAAATCACATGATGACAAGTGATTTACCTGTCAAGTCTCCTGCTCTATGAAGCAGACCAGATTCTTAAGAGCTGACACGGTTGAGTCATTCTGGAGCCGCAAAGTATATAGTACGCTACTTTTAAGAAGGAGCTTCAGATCACCCTAATGATAGAGTGCCAGGAAAAGCTTGCTTTTAATTGAAGGATAGCTAGAGTAGAGACTTCCTGTATTTACAGGTTCATCTGAATGAGGATTTAAGGATTCAGTCTACCCTGTATACAGGTGGCACTTGACTTATGAGCAAAACTGATTCCAAAATTTCTGTTGCTAAGCAAGACGGTTGTTGTGTGAGTTTTGCTCCATTTTATGACCTTTCTTGCCACAGTTGCTAAGTGAATCACTGCACTTGTTAAGTTAGTAACATGGCTGTTAAGTGAATCTGGCTTCCCCATTGACTTTGCTTGTCAGAAGGTTGCATAAGGTAATCACATGACCCTGGGATACTGCAACCATCATGAATACATGCCGGTTGCCAAGCATCCTAATTTTGATCACATGACCATGGGGATGCTGCAACAGTCACGTGAAAAATGGTCATACTTTTTTTCAGTGCCATTGTAATTTCGAACGGTCACTAAACAAACGGTTGTAAGTAGGGGGCTACCAGTATTTTGATTCACACTGATTGCTCTTTATGAATAATGCTGGACAATTGCCATTTTATAGAAGGTGGTTCTCAGTTTGAAGGGTTACAAAAAATAGACAGCTCTCTTGTTTTAAAACATCTTCTGTTTGAAGGAGGTGTTTAATTCATCGCTGGTTTCAAGAAAGGAATACACAATAAGAAATCCAGGGACTGCAATGTGCCCATCCATAATTAGAAAGGGCAACAAACTAAGCAGAACCACCATTTATGAAGGCACAATTTCTCTCCTGATGCTGAGAAGAATAACATTTTTATTTAAATTATAGAATTGCATATGCATGTGCATACGTTTCTCAAACTAAGCATGTGCAAATTCTATGCACGTCTTTGGCTTTTGAAGCTGTCCGTTTTAAGTGATGCGCTTCCTGGGAAGTGCCGCCCGGGCAGTGATGAACCAAGATCAAAGAATGCCACTGAGCTTGTGCAGAGTGTTAAGCCTTCTCCTGGCAGGATATGACTGGCGCTGTAGGCTGCAGATCTTTAATGCAGACCTTTGAGAGGTAGATTTAATGTAAGGTAAAAGGAAGGAAGCTATTAGGAAAGAATGCCAGGGATTTTGCTAACTATCAGATGCGAAGCCTATTTATATTAAAATCAAGGATCACATTTTTGGGCCTTTCTTCTCCCACTTTTGGGGTCTATTGGGATAGAAACCTGTCTTTTTGAAAGGATGGTTAGTTTCACCTGCCTACTTACAGGACGAGTAGTCCTACAACAATTAATTTAGTGATGGTTCCAAGTTACAACAGCACTGAAAAAAGTGATGTGTATGATCTTTTTTCACACAAAGATGATTAGAGGTCTGGAGGCTAAAACATATAAGGAACGGTTGCTGGAATTGGGTATGTCTAGTTTAATGAAGAGAAGGACGAGGGGGGACATGATAGCAGAGTTCCAATATCTCAGGGGCTGCCACAAAGAAGAGGGAGTCAAGCTATTCTCCAAAGCGCCTGAAGGCAGGACAAGAAGCAACGGATGGAAACGAATCAAGGAGAGAAGCAACCTAGAGCTAAGGAGAAACTTCCTGACAGTTAGAACAATTAACCAGTGGAACAACCTGCCTCCAGAAGTGGTGAATGCTCCAACACTGGAAGTTTTTAAGAAGAGACTGGACAGCCATTTGTCTGAAATGGTATAGAGTTTCCTGCCTGAGCAGGGGGTTGGACTAGATGACCTCCAAGGTCCCTTCCAACATCATCATCATCATCATCATCATCATCATCATCATCATCATCATCATCATCATTATTTATGACCATTGCACAGTCACATAATCGAATGCTTAGTAAGTGACTCATATTTATGTCCAGGGTCATGTGGACACTTTTTGCGACCTTCTGACAAGCAAAGTCAATGGGGAAGCCAGATTCACTTAACAATATGTTACTAACTTAACAACTGCAGTGATTCACTTAGCCACTGTGGCAAGAAAGGTCGTAAAATGGGGCAAAATTCACTTAACAACTGTCTCACTTAGCAGAAGAAAGTTTGGGCTCAGTTATGGTCATACGTCAAGGGCTACCTATAACAGACTAATCTGGTACCACCCTACTTGCTTTTAAGTTTGTCAGAATCAGCTGCCACACAGTGATAGGCAGTTCTCGGTTTACAAAAAAGTGATTTACGACCTGTCCTCAAAATTACGTCTGTTGCAGCCAGTCAATTGATCGCGATTTGTTGCTTGGCAACCAGCTCGCATTTATGACCGATTGCAGTGTCCTGAGATCATGTGATTGCAAACTGCAAGCTTCCTAATCAGTTTTCAACAAGCAACATCAATTGGGGAACTGGATTTATTTAAAGACTGTATGTTTCACTTAATGGCTGCAGTAAAGATAGTCATCAAATTGGGTCCAGACACATGACGACTACTTAACAACTGCACCACTTAGTGATGAAAATTCCAGTCTCGATTATAGACATAAGTCAAGGACTACCTGTAACTGAAAACTGATTCAGGATTAAAAATCTGGGTGCCCAAGGCAAAAGAAAGTGTTCTTTTCAAGTTCAGACTTTTCATCTTGAAAAATTCTAGGAACCTAGAGCTTAGATTAACACCATATTGTGATTTAAACTAATGTCCCTGGTTTCTATCACTTCAGACCTGGAGAAAGACTGAATTTGCTTGATGATGATCAAATTTGCAGAGGCTATAAACCAAAATTCTTCAGTTTGTGACATAGCCTGATTTTCAGAGCACACGATGGTCTATTCACAAATCAGATCAAAAATAAACTGCATTATATCTCAGTTGAAAAGAAAGGGTTTCGTCAGTTAAAAACCATGTTGCTTGACGACAACTTCCTTATTAGAGCTAATAAAGCCTCAGATATTTGATAAGGCACTTGAAAACAATAAGTTCGTTTCCTGTTCTACTTTTCCTTTCCTCTTGAACTTCAAGGTCCAATGTCATTAAGCAAAACAATATAAACATGGATTACAAATATATACGCGTGTTCAAAGAATTCCATCTTCACTGATGTAAAAGGCTTTACATGAAGCTAAACTTGGAAAGTGCCCATAAATTCCACTTGAAGTAAAATGTGGCTGCAAACAATGGCAAAGTACAAGCTATGCAGGATGCTTGTATGGAAAGATCTGTACTGTAAACCAGAGGTCCCCAAACTTTTGGGCACCAGAGACCAGTTCCGTGGAGAGAGATTTTTCCACAGACCGGAGAGTGCGTGGTTTTGGGTGCTGCCTGCATCCCACGGATGGGTCTTTGCTTGTTTGTGCGGACCGGTTGCTGGCATGCCGCGGCCCGGTACCAGTTCACAGACCGGGGATTGGGGACCCCTTCTGTAAATCAGAGTTCCCCAACCTTTCCAGTTTGCGGACTGGCAGGGGGTGGGGTAGAGGGGATGGTTCTATGTGAGCAGTGGGCACCCACCGCTGATGCAAATGGAGAACACAACACACACTCGCCCGTTATTCATGTGTGGGGAAACACATGTGTGCACACGCACTCCCCCCCACTTCTGTGGCCAAATAGTGGGCCGTGACCTGGGGGTTGGGGACCCTTGATGTAAACGCCCTGTTTACATAATTAACTATTCTAAGAGGGTAGACAGACTGCTGAGCAAAGTCACAAAGGATGTTCAGCATATTAAGCTACCCCAAAAGTATACAGATATTATAATTATAATAATAATAATAATAATAATAATAATAATAATAATAATAATAATAATAATGATGATGATGATGATGATGATGATGATGATGATGATGATGATGATGATGATGTTGGAAGGGACCTTGGAGGTCATCTAGTCCTGCTCAGGCAGGAAATCCTATACCATTTCAGACAAATGGCTGTCCAGTCTCTTCTTAAAAACTTCCAGTGTTGGAGCATTCACAGCTTCTGGAGGCAGGTTGTTCCACCGGTTAATTGTTCTAACTGTCAGGAAGTTTCTCCTTAGTTCTAGGTTGCTTCTCTCCTTGATTCGTTTCCATCCATTGCTTCTTGTCCTGCCTTCAGGTGCTTTGGAGAATAGCTTGACTCTCTCTTCTTTGTGGCAACCCCTGAGATATTGGAACATTGCTATCTTGTCCCCCCCTCGTCCTTCTCTTCATTAAACTAGACATACCCAATTCCACAACCGTTCCTTGTAAGTTTTAGCCTCCAGTCCCCTAATCATCTTTGTTGCTCTTCTCTGTACTCTTTCTAGAGTCTCAATATCTTTTTTACATCGTGGTGACCAAAACTGGATGCAGTATTCCAAGTGTGGCCTTACCAAGGCATTGTAAAGTGGTATTAACATTTTTTACAATCTACTTGTTAACCATCTTTAATATATCTAATTGCAACTTATAACATTTCTGGTCTTCACTATGATCCAGCTTCTCTCTGTAACCTGCAGTTACATCTGGCCATGCTCATATGGATGCTAAGTTTTAGAAATGATGGATTTGATATACACATCATCCCAGCCTCTAATATTTAGCTGTTTGGCACACTGAGTCTCTTTGCTCTGCCCATTACGCCCAAATAAAAAATGGTATCATTTGAGTGGGATCCTTGTCAATTGTGTACATTCATTCAGATAAGCCCATAGGCCAGAGAACTACCTAGGTCCTGGCAGATTCCATAAATTCACCACTGTAGATTCTGTCTCTCAACTACGGAAGAACTATCTGTGGCTTCTGAAACATGCCTACATTTCAAAATGGAAATGTATTTAAAGAACTCTATGCCAGCTTATGGTGATCTACTGGAGGACCGGTGTTTCTTCTCAGACTGCTGCCAGGGAGTTTCCCTAATTCATACATATTACATTCCTGCATCTTTGTATGTTAGGCAGAAGAGATATATACAGGTGAAAATATCCTCTATTATTTTCTAGGCTTTACTCTAGCAAACATAATGCCTCTACCACCCCATTTTCTGTATGTAATTCTTAACTCTCACTGTTCAAATACAAGATGATAACAGTCCATTGTAGAAACCCAGGCAGTGGGTTAATTTAGTAAGGTTTCTCACAACCTTACTAAATTAACCCACTGCTTGAGTTTCTATAATGGACTGAATCGTAAACTAGGACAAGGATTAGGCTCACATAACTTGGTATAAGTATCCTTTCCAAGGTTGAATTTAACTATGTTTATTGGATTGTGCGAATGTATCTGGTAGATCAGGGGTCTTCAAACTTGGCCCTTTTATGACTTGTGGACTTCAACTCCGCCTGTCTGAGGAATTCTGGGAGTTGAAGTCCACAAGCCATAAAAGGGCCAAGTTTGAAGACCTCTGGATTAGACCAAGCCATGTCAAAGGTGAACAAGGGCCTTAAAGTTCATACCCCAAGTGAACTAACGGAAGAACTATCCCTTTTCTCCCTATTACGTGTAGGAGACTAATTGGGTAACTTTATCTCCTAAACCAGATCAGGAACTCAGGAACTTTTGCATTCAGACTCAACCACTTCAGGTGCCAATAGAGATAAGTGAATAAACAGAATGTTCCAATCCAAAGAAGCTTAATGTAATTGCAGGTATTCGTGAAACAACTCTGAGGTAGGTGGGATTAAAGGCTTTGGCCTAACGATACCTTATCTTCTTCACTCAAATTTTTTTTTTTTGCATTTAATGTTGCAGGTGTTTTGCAGAATAGCGCCCACAGGATAAATTTGCACAGAGCATTTGTTCAGGGACAAAGGCAAGGCTAGCAATGTGAGGTTAAGAAATAAAATGGGGGTTACAAGGCGGTTTATTGATTTGATTCTCATTCAGCTTTTCTGTTCTCACAAGCCTTAATGGGGATGTTGCAATTCTCTTGCAAAAAAAGGCTGAAATGCAGTTTATCACATACCTGAAAAAACAGATATTCCAGCACTATCTCTCTGAAATAAACTGCAAGGATTGCACTGTAAAGAACTGGAAAGAAAGGATAATCAAGCCAAAATTGCGCCATGCAACTGTGCCAGAGATAAATCGGTCTCAGAATATGCAGTCCTATTGAGAAGAATTGCATATCATCCAACGATACATTTCTTGCTGGATTCACTTAAGAGTGTTGTCAGGGAACTAAAACAGTGGGCAGAGATGGGGACAGCAGGATTCCCCGGCGTCTATCTCACCAGCCAAAACACCAGGAAGGAACTACAGGAAATGGCAAAGCAAGTTCTTTAGCCAGGCAGATAATTAAGCGGACAATTGTTCTAGGGAGATAATTATAAGGTACGCTGTCAACTCATTCCTCCTACACCAGTACAGCAAACCTGAATCAGGAGTACATGTTGTCCTTGACTTATATACCATTAATTTAGTGACCTTTCAAAGTTACAATAGCACTGGAAAAAAGTCACATGACCACTTTCATGACCATTGCAACGTCCCCATGGTCACACGATCAAAATTCAGATGCTTGGCAAACCATATTTATGACGGTTGCAGTGTCCCGGGGTCATGTAATCACCTTTTGTGGCCTTCTGACAAGCAAAGTCAATGGGGAAGCCACTTTAGAACCGTGTTACTAAATTAACAGCTGCCGTGATTCACTTAACAACTGTGGCAAGAAAGGTCATAAAATGGGTTTGCACAACACCCAGAAGTTCAGACAATGATGTACTTAAGGTTTGCTAACCCTCACAAGCTACAAAGTAACCAGCAAACTTATACAGTACCAAGTGCATGTTGTCTGAGCCCAATGGATAGATGAATAGCAAAGAAGACCCTTAAAAGTTTGGATTTTTCATCTCTGATAGCTACCCCTCTCCAGTGGTGGGATTCAAATATGTGAACAACTGGTTCTCTGTGTGGATGCCATTTCTGGAAGTCTATTCTGGGCCTGGGCAACAAAAAATTAGCTAACGGTTCTGCCGAACTGGTGCGAACCGACTGAATCCCACCACTGCCTCTCTCCCAAGGAATTTAGGTTACATGGATGGCCATCTCATGTTTTACAACAACCCTGTAAGGTAGGTCAGGTTGAGCACGGCTTAACTAACCCATGCAGCTCAAAATATTTGAATGGGCTCTGCTCTACTCTCAGTGGGTTCAAATAAGGTCCCAGATCTACCCTGCCTGCACCCAGCAGTACACTCGTTCATAACTTTCATTGTCACCAAACCTGCTCTCCTATTTAACAAAGGGCCAAGATTATTAGGGGATTCGAGGCTAAAACATATAAAGAACAGTTGCTGGAATTGGGTATGTCAAGTTTAATGAAGAGACAGATTAGGGGATACATGATAGCAGTGTTCCAATATCTCAGGGGCTGCCACAAAGAAGAGGGGGTCAAGCTATTCTCCAAAGCACCTGAAGGCAGGACAAGAAGTAAAGGATGGAAACTAACCCAAGAGAGAAGCAACCTAGAACTAAGGAGAAACTTCCTGACAGGGAGAACAATTAAGTTATTAATCATGGTTATTTTTAGAATGAATGATATGTATTGGTTAATTTCTCATTTTTAGGATTAATGATAAATCTATTATAACATAGCTGTTTAGCATTATATTAACTATATTAACAGTTAACTATATTAACTGTTTAGCATTATATTGACATTCAATATGTATATCCGGATGACAGTCTGCTTGCTAAAGCGTTGATTTATTGTTGGGGGGTAACCCCAGTATTGTATCTATCCCTACCTTTGGTTTAACCCTTGTTTTTTTACTCTGTGTTATACCCCTACCCATTCTATTCCCTCCCCATCCTTAAAAAATCCAATAAAATATATTTTTTTAAAAAAAACACCAAAAACAATTAACCAGTGGAACAACCTGCCTCCAGAAGCGGCGAATGCTCCAACACTGGAAGTTTTTTTTAATTAAAAGTTTTATAAAGATTACAATATTTCCCCCCCCCACCCCAACCCCCCCTCCCCCCACTTCCCAGAGCTATTCACAGGGTTAACAAATAATAATCATAATCTAAATAACATTAACCAACTATTAAATTACCAAATCTATAAAGCACTTTAACTCCCTTTTTAGATCAATTTAAGTAAATTAAAGTTAAACACAATAACGAACAAATAATATCATAGTAATAATTAAAAATAACAGAAAAAATAAACTATTATAAACTATTAACAACAATAATACTCTAAAATTTACTCAAAAACCAAATGGAACTTTTTAGTCCCATATTTATTCTGGATATAATCTATCCATCTTATCCATCCACTGGAAGTTTTTAAGAAGGGACTGGACAGCCATTTGCCTGAAACGGTTTAGGGTTTCCTGCCTGAGCAGGGGGTTGGACTAGATGACCTCCAAGGTCCCTTCCAACTCTTTGTCCTTCTGTTCCATTTCTCCGGCTCGGGTCGTTCAAACGCGGCCGCCAAACTCCTTAGCTCGGTTGGGGCTTCCCAAGCATTAAAAAAAACGCTTAGGGCTCCGACGCCGCAGGCAGCCGGGGGTCAGGTGCAGCTTTTCAAACCGAGAGGGCTACTGGTGGTGGTGGTGGTGGTGGTGGGGAAGGGGGGGGTTCGTCCCCGTCGGTCAGAGTTCCCCGTGTCGCCCGCGGGCGCCGTCTTACCTACCCGAGGAAGGTGATGTACTTGGGGTCGGTGATGAGGTTGGAGTCGAGGGTGACGGAGAGGAAAAACGGGCTGACTTTCCGCAGCGGCTCGCGGCTCAGCTGGAAGCTCAGCGCCGCCTCGTCCTCCCTTCTTCGCCCCGGCTCCGCTGGCCACGAGCCCGCCGCGTCCCGCACCCGCCAGCCGCAAAGGTGCAACAGCGGCAGCAACAGGAACAGCAGCGGCGGCGGCGGCATCCCGGCAGGAGGCGGCGGCGAGGAAAGCGCTCCGCTTGGCGCCGGCTTGGCTCGGCTCTTCTCTGCTCGGCCGCCGGAGAGAGGCAGGCGAGCGCGCGGTTCCCCCCACCGGCTGTGGAGCTCGGCCTCCCGCGAGTGAAGGACGCCCGGCGTGAGGCGAGGCGAGGCGCCGCGGAAGGAGACTCCTGCCCACGCCCAGCTGCGGCTCTCACGCCCTGCTTGAGGTGTGCTGCTCGTCCCTCCTTGCTCGGCTGCTAACCATGGTTAAAACAAGCCAGGGTTTGGCGCAAAAGCCGTCCCGGGAGAAGATTTGTGGGAAGGCTCACTAGAGAAAAAGTGGCATCAGGAAGGGCGCGGGTGGCGCTTTCTCGGTAGCCACAGGATTGTAGTTTGCCCTTGCATATCTCTGCAAGGTCTGGTGGCTTCCCTCTCATCTGGTGCTCCCCTGGCCTTGGTTTTGCCTCCAAGGAAGTACAGGTAGTCCTCGACTTACAACAGTTCGTTTAGTGACTGTTCAACGTTACAACGGCACTGAAAGAAAAGTGACCGTTTTTCACACTTGCGGCCATTGCAGCATCTCCATGATCGCCTGGACAAAATTTGGATGCTTGGCAACTGATTCATACTTATGACGGCTGCAGTGTCCCAGGGTCATGTGATCCCCCTTTTGCGATCTTCTGATAAGCAAAGTCAATGGGGAAGACAGATTCACTTAACAACCGGGTGACTAACTTAACAACTGCAGTAATTCACTTAACAAATATGGCAATAAAGATTGGGGCAAAATTCACTTAACAACTGTCTCACTTAGCAACAGAAAGGTTGGGCTCAATTGTGGTCGTAAGTCGAGGACTGCCTGTACTGACCGAATCTAAAATCAATTTGGTTCATTTTAATATTTTTCATGTTTTATATTGTGGCTTTTACCATGTTGTGAACCGCCCAGAGTTGCTTCACAGTCAGATGGGCAACATATACATTTATTAACATAAATTCAATAAAATAAATCTAAAAATGAATATTAAGTGAATGAATAAATTTAATAACTAACTAATGAACCAAGGCCTGAGGGGTCCCTAGTGTTTTCTGAACTGGGGTGTTTCCTTCCAGACCTTTCATTACCCAAACTAGGTAACAACATCACTGCTCATTTCAACCCTGAGCTACAACTTATTTTTCTCTATAAATAAAATCCTGGTTTAGCCTTTTGAAGTGACCACAACCAAGAGCAGGGGTGTCAAACTGCCGGCCCATGGGCCGGATGCGTCATGGCGAAACCGCGCCCACCCCATTGCTGGCAATGGAAAAAAAGTTGCGATACCTTGTGACATGTCATGTGACATTGCAAATTTGACATCCCTGACCAAGATGTTTTTACAGCCATGGCCTGACTCCAACCCTTCCGAGCCCAGAAGACTTTCATTTAGTGCAGGGGTAGGCAACCTTGGCTCTTTTATGACTCGTGGACTTCAACTCCCAGAATTCCTGAGCCAGCATGGTTCAGCTTGGAAACCTCTCCCTTTCCCCTCAGCATGGCTGGCTCAGGAATTCTGGGAGTTGAAGTCCACGAGTCATAAAAGAGCCAAGGTTGCCTACCCCTGATTTAGTGGTACACGGACATGACCTTAAAAACAAAAAAGATGGAAGAAGTGGCATTTTGCTAATTTTGCACATTTTGGAAGTAAGAAATTTGCACCCTGTTTTGGGGCATGTGCAAATAAATAACTGCCATTTTGTATTTACGTGACTCCTTGGGCATCCGGACATGAGTGATGCCACAACATAATTTGTGTCTGTACAGTGGTGTAATGATACCCGTGATATCATTGTGGCTTCTTGTCATCTGTGTGAATTAATTGCAACAGCCATTTTCTTTGGTTGTTAACCGAAAGGGGAATTAGCTGGGAGAAACAATATATTTTGAGAAAGCAGAAAAAAGGATGTGGAATGAATTAGTGGGCAAGTTTTCAGGAATGAAAATTATGTTTTATTTTCTCAACTTTTATGTTTTAGCCTGGAAACCTGTACTTTTCAGCCAGCACCGATGATAACAATTGAGACCAATTTGGAGAAACTATGGAATAAAGATTGTCTTGTTGTTGAAGAGTCCTTAGAAGTTAAATGGATAGGTTTTTTCTCCAGTGCTTTCGTGGTGTTGGGACTTTGTGATTGGCCTGCCTATCACAACAATCATTTATGAATGTCCATAAATGTATTATAAAGATTCCAAGCAAGTAGTCATCAGAAACGTTTGAAGATGCCTGAACATACAATGTGAATCACCTGTTTGTAGCCTTCCTAATCTTCTCTAATCAGGAGAACCTGGTGGACTCTGTGTCAGCACAATGTCCCCAGTTTGATATCTTTCAGATACAGCATATTGGGAGTGCACCTTGCAGAATTCCCAGGATTTGACTATTTTAGCTGGAAATTGTGGGAGATGCACTTCCAACACATTTAGGGAACAACAGATGATAGTTTTACGCATCTTTATCAGAAATTAAATTCTGCCTAATTTCTAAGCAGCGTGATAGGATTGGAGTCCCATTCAACTTTCAATTCACTAAGCAGTTTGGGAGAAAACAAATGTGTTCCTTACTGGCTTCAGAAACAAACCTGTTTCACAACAATTTCCAGATCTGTGGACTACAACTCCCACAATTCTTTAGATTGCATGGCTATTGCTAAGAATTCTGAGTTGCTTTACATATCTGGAAGTTATCAAGTTGGAAAAACTGGGCTAAGTCATGTGTCTTCTTATATTTTGGCTTAGCATGGCATGAAAGTCATTGTGGTTTGTTCAACTAACCATTGTTAAGCAGTTCCTTTGAATGATGGATGAACCCAGCCTTTGTATTGGTGCCCAATTTGTACTACTCAGCACCTAGTCTAGAGTTTTTGTATTTTAGGACAGATGAATATATGTTTTACTTAAAGATTGCATCTGGCTAAACTAAAATGTGATATGCGGTGCTGGGTTATGCAAATGGACAAGATGGTTTGATAAAGCTATGATTGTAGTGTAAATATTGCTGAAGGAAGCTACTCTGATGGTTTTACTCAGTCCTCAGTGTTGCAGAACTGTGACACCACCTAAAGAACCTAGTCACAAACTAATTACAACAGGTTTTCCAACTATTAACTAATTGCAGAGGTGTAATCCTAGTGGCCATCCAAAACAGAATTGAGGTGGCTGTGAAATCTAATGATCTTTAAATACAATTTTGTTCTTTTTCCCAGTGTGGGAATCTCACTACAATGACTACACAGGAAATGTCACAACCACCCAGGTATAGAACTCAAGCACAAGTTTCAGAATTTGCAAGAACATGAACACATTTCTCAGTAACTCCCATACACAATATACTTGAAATAATACATTGGGTTTTCTCTGAAAGTTTTGAGGAAGGATGAGGTTGCAAATAGTAGGAAGTGGGATAGGAGCAGGGATGTCCAACATTTTAGCCACCAGGACTACAGTTTAAAACAGATTTACAAGATAGATGCTTCAGAGAAAGAAAAGTTTGGGCTAATAAAAGAGGATCATGGAAGGAGAGATGATTTTCAGAATCTGGGGCTAGGGAGAAGTGGGAGAGTATTTTGTTTGTCCATGTATAAGTGCACATAGTCCATTTTGGATGGCCCAAGTGCAGGCAGGATAAGTAGAAATAGGTTTTCTCTATTAGCATTTGTATCTGTGATCGTATTGCCATGCTTATACCCCAGGTATTTCCTTAATAGATAAAAAAAATTATCTAGCTATTACACAGCCTTGCCAATATTTACAATTGCCTCCTTAAATGTTTCAGAGATTTCTCCACAGTGATCTTTCAGTGCTTTCATTTTGAATATATTTTGTACAAATGCACCTTCCCTAAGAAAACAAAGTCAGATATCTTTGTATGTGAACCAGACCAACATATTTAGCCACTGTGTGGGTGGCTTTTCTTGAGCCACTGTGATGAATAATTATAGTTTATGTGTTGTGTAGAGCCTCTGTGGGTCTGTGATTTTGTCTGTGCTTGTAGTGGCTACCTTTTAATATCTGTACATTTTGTTTATATATTTTTCAGTCTTGTCTGGGGTAGGTTTTATTTTTTAAAAATATTCAGAACCAATTAATTGGCACAGTATATCAAACCATGAATTAGCTATTAGACGTGATTTGCAAGGTACTCTATACTAAAATATGGTTGGCTAATTTGTGGTACTAATACATAGTGTGAAGATAGCCAGGGAGTTAATTACCCAGATAGACTAAACTATTTGAAAGCATATTTGATATATAATTTAGCAAATATAGACAAGTTATGTCAATTATGCCATTATAATTCTCCCGATAATCTCCAAAATAGATTTCAAATAAAAGAATAAAATTAATTTTCCAACATGATTGTGTTAGGAGTCATGAAGTAATCTAATAAAAATAGTGACACTGAAATGAAATGTAAAATCATGTCATTAATGGCAATGTGTCTGAAAGGTAAAATACAAAGCAGATTGCAAAAAAAACCACGTAATTTCATTATGTACAAAACAAAACATGCTGATGATTTTTAAAATAATATTTTCTGATGTATAAATTTTATTACATGAATATATACAGTAAATACAAGCAGTGATCAAGGCGGGAGATAAATCTATTGAATCTTGGATTTATGGAAAAATAAAAAGCCTCATGGAACATCCGTGGGTATTCTCAATAATTCTTCAACTTCTTCTTGTAAAGCCTCAGTCTTCTCAGCAAGGAGCATCTGCATTCAAAGACAAAAAAGTCACTACTTTTTACTGTAGTGCAGACATGTCAAACACAAGACCTGGGGGCCGGATGCGGCCCGCGAAGTGGTTTCATGTGGTACCGCGAAGCCATCCTGGAAACAGTGAGGGAACGGCCCCTGCTGCCTTGGCCCTGGCTGCGTTTCTTGCCTGTTTTTCTACCTCCCTCATCTCAAATATTTTCCAACCACTCTGTACTTAGGAAGAAAGGAAAGAAGGAAAGAAGAAGAGGGAGGGTCTGAGGGAAATCCTGCCTTAGTCCAGTCCTGCTGCCCTTTCACCATCCCCTTGCCCCCTCCTCCTGGCCTATCCTGGGGTCTCCCATCCTATTGCTAAGGAAGCTTTGGATACAAAGCCGGGTCTCCTCCCATGAAGAGGGAATGGGCCTCCCTCTGACTTTGCCCTCATACCCATTATGGGTAACCTGGCTAAGGAGAGCAAGCACAGCAGCATCACCCTTGGGAAAGTGGGGCTGGGCTTGGTGCCGCGGGTGCTTGAGGGCCAGGGTGGGCATTTGACCTCTGCTGCCCAGGGCTCCGGGCAGACTGCACCAACATCCAGCCCCCCCCCACATGGCCTGAGAGGAATGGTGAGGCTCCTCCAGTGGACCATGCCTTGGCACTTGCCCTGGTCCCACCCCCTTCTGCCAGAGACCCTCAGATCTGTCCCACTCCTGCCCAGGCCCCCACAGGCCCCCTTGACGCGAAGATGTAAAGCTGGCCATGCCCACCCAATAGGCCACACCCACCCTGGCCACACACCCCCCGAGGGCAACCGCAATGCTGATGTGATGTGGCCCTCAATGAAATTGAGTTTGACACCCCTGCTGTAGTGTATTTATTGTGTAACTGAGACCAAATAGCTCCCAGGGTGACATATACAGTGTTCATTTCTTAGAAGGTTCACTGGAGCAGAGACTAGACTGAACATATATGAGGCCTCCAATTTTATTTTCTCCCAGATCAATGCCTGCATTTAGGTTAAAAAAACAACAACCCCAACGCATTTGCTTTACATGCAACAAAGGCAAAATCTGACATGTATTTATACCTCATCCACAATCAGCGCAAGTGCTCTGCAGTCCTGCAGAGATCCTAGCAACAGATAAGATCCCAACTATTGATCCTCATAATGCAGGAGTCTACAAACTTGGCCCTTTTATGACTTATGGACTTCCAACTCCCAGAATTCCTCAGCTAGGCATGCTGGCTGAGGAATTCTGGGAGTTGAAGTCCACGAGTTATAAAAGGGCCAAGTTTGAAGACCCCTGTCGTAATGGATTGTCTTTTTTTTTTTTAGCAACATACACAGTTCATCACAGATATCAATATGTATTTCTCAAAAACAGCACTAGACTTCACCCCAACTGCCTCAATTCATAAGACTTAGATAAAACAGAGACAGAATGGCTACTTGCCAAAGATGGAGATTATTCTGACCCTGATTTCTGACGAGGACTATATAAGACCTCTTCCCACTTAAACAGCAGTTGGTCCAGACGAGTGTCTCACTGCTTCTTTCCTTACCTTTGCAGATGAAACTATTTTCCTGGCCTGAGTTCTGGACATATGCACAACATTCTTGACTAGAAGTTCTGGATCTGCATTGGCCAAGTGAGCTAAACTTTTATAGCCCAAGTTGTAGAGTTGCTTGGCTCGAGCCTGTGAAGCAGTGAAGAAGCTAATTAAAGGAGAGAACTAACAATGGATCAAGACGTTACATCAGAGATGTCCAACCTTGGCAACCTTAAAATCTGTGGACTTCAATGCCCAAAATTCTCCAGCCACAACAAACCCACAATGGCTCTCAGCTGAAAAATAAATAGCTGCTAGTGTCTATCTTCACCCTCATCTGCAAAGCAGAACTTGGTGTCCAATAGCCAACAAGGCAAAAGCTGGACCAGAAGCACCCAATCAAAGTCCTTTTGAATTCAGGTGTGTGATTTACATTACAGACACCTGCCAATGTGCCTGTCCTCTACCTCCAACTGGAAACTTTCAGGAAGTAGTGAGCAACCAGAAGAAATTTTAGAAGTCATCCTTACATTCTGCTTGGATATCTAAAAACCCTCCTAGTTAACCTATTTGTTTAAAAAAATAATTCATATAAACTGCATTCAGATGTACTGAACGTCCTTTTTTGTCAGATTAGACTGTACTAACCTCTAAAACTCCAGCTACCTCCATAAGAGGAATAAGTTCTGCTTTAACACAATAGCTTAATCTCTTGGTAAGTTCTGGCAGGAGAGCTTTATAAACCCAAAATTCATCCAGCTCCTGTAAGAAAACACATTAGCAACATTCCTGTTGGTCAGTTTTACTTAGAAACCTATCAATCAAACCTTGCTCAGTTTCTTCTCTTAGCCCAGGGTTAGGCAACCTTGGCTCTTTTATGACGTGTGGACTTCAACTCCCAGAATTCCTGAGCCAGCCATGCTGAGGGGAAAGGGAGAGGTTTCCAAGCTGAGCCATGCTGGCTCAGGAATTCTGGGAGTTGAAGTCCACGAGTCATAAAAGAGCCAAGGTTTCCTACCCCTGTCTTAGTGGGATCCATTTGTTGTATCTAAATTAATGTCTGCAGTAGATAAAAGGATTAAACTGGGCCCTACATATTGGGATGCAACATTGTGATAACACAGAATCTTTCACGTTATGATATGATGACAAAAGAAAAACCAGCTGTTGGAAAATGTCAATATGATGCTGTATTTAGCTAAGCGGTAATTTTATTTTTGTAAACCACTTGGAGTCACTGAGAGTGAGTAGGCGGCCATATAATTTCTCATAAATAAATAAACAAATAAAATACATATCAGAGGGATTGGTTTCAAAATGAGATATACAAAATTACAAGATATCTATGAGTGTTATTTATTTTCAGTTTGAAAACCGTTCAGCATGGGAGCAAAGTAATGCACTGAAAATTGGATCTAAATTTATGAAAGGAAATTGTATGAGGTGATTACCAAAGAAATTATAACTTTTTTTCAAAGAAAAGTAATGAATGATGTTTTTGCCTTGCAGTGAATTATTTAGCTGTTGTACATTACCTCACAAAAATGCAAAACTGAGGAGGAGAATGAAGCCGCTGAATTGAGAAGAGTTTGAACAAATCCTCGTGGTATATTAAATTTTTCTGACACATCCCATATGTTGGTCTCTCTTAACAAGGAATGAAGGATGAGGGACAGGTAAAGTCTATTAACAGTATTACCATCCAGTTCCTAAGAAGATACCAAGTTCATAAAGAAACTGAAAACAACATAAAATCTTTGCAAGCTTCTATTTCTTTAAGTTCCTTAAATAATTGCAGTATATTTCACAATGTAGGAACAATGAAGCATGTATCTAAGGGATATAGTAACACACTTTTCCAAAATAGAATTTGCAATATAAATAACAAAAATATAACTGTAGAATTTTTCTGCTGATTCCCAGATTACAGTTAAAAACATTTTCTTGCTACTTCATTCAATATAGACAAGATCAGATGAATTAATTTAATTCTTTTTGTATTCTTACTATTCTTAGATCATGCATACGTAAGATTACAATTGAATTTCACCTTTTCTTCAAGGAAGGCAATATATCTGGTTTTTTTTCCTACAGTTTCTACCAACTGCAGCTAGAGCAATAATGACAATCCCCAATGAGTGTCACCCGATGTGTTTTATGGTACATCAGCATGGAGATTTCAACATGGGATTCTCCAGTATTTCAGTAATTCTTACGATATTTTCAAAATCCTCTTATTTAATGTTGCTACTTTAACAAGGAGCTTAAATTGGCAAGAGAAAGTGGAGAAGAGAAGGAAGAGAAACTTGTAATCACTGGAATAAATAATCACAAGTGTATTTTTCTGGTGGCCATTCAGATACGCTGTTTAATAAACAAATCTTTCTCTTACATTCTTGATGGCTTGTCCAGATGCCTTTTTGGTAATAAAGCTCTCCGGCACTCCAACAGTGCTGGTTACCTGTTGTTCTATTAGACTTAGTTGATTGAACTAAAACAAACAAATTATAATCAGCTCAGATCTAAAATTAAGCAAATTGTAACTATAGGACACAATCTATCCTGTTTTACATATTAAAACTGAGCTGTTGTATTTATTCAGCTTCAAATAGAGGTGAATGCAAAGATATGTGCATCCTGCTGGGAAGGCTACGGGTGGCTAACAATATCAACATTACATAATACCCAAAAATGTATTAAAAAATTACGAAATAAAAAAGAAACCAGAACTTAGAAATCTGTACCAGCAAACTTCACCTTCAACTGTAATGTACCCACTTCCCAAACTAGATGGAACAAAAAGTCTTTTATCTTTTTCCTGAAGTTCAAGAGGGGTGAAGCAAACTGAATTTCTGCTAAGAGGAATTTCCACACAATAGGGGAAGCTACTGAAAGTGGTCACTTGTAAAAGCCGGGCACGTGAAAATCCTGTGATAGCACTCTGAGTTGCCTATCTCTCTTCCCAGGTTCATAACAAAGACCTAGTTATAATAATAATAATAATAATAGTAAAGTTGGAAGGGACCTTGAAGGTCATCTAGTCCAACCCCCTGCTCAGGCAGGAAACCCTATACCATTTCGGACAAATGGCTGTCCAGTCTCTTCTTAAAAACTTCCAGTGTTGGAGCATTCACCGCTTCTGGAGGCAGGTTGTTCCACTGGTTAATTGTTCTCACTGTCAGGAGTTCTTCCCCCACCCCCACCCCAGGCCATTTTGTCCTCTCCTTGAATAAATGATCTGGGATTTTGGTCTCCTTACTTTAACTTCATTGTTACAATGAACGTGGGTTTCAGGTCAGTATTTTGTCATTTTAATCATTGTTATTTCAGTTTTTTAATTTATACACTGCTTTGAGATGTGATTATATAGAAATGTATATACCTGTATTAAATACATGAATATATACATAAATATAGTTAATACTTCACATACCTTTTTCCTAAAAATAAAACACTTATGATGTATTTGGTAAAATCTGAATCTCTGCATAAAAGCTCTTAATCTTTAACTTATAAGATAAAAAATAAGTATCTCCCACCAGCAAATGAACTCTCAAAAGATCTAAATCCTGTGTGTGCATGATTTAAATTTCTTTATTTAGCCTTTTGTCAGCAGCATATGCATAACTCAATCCATTTCATTTTATACTGTAATGGGAGTGCCAAGGAGCCCAAACACACAATTTTAGTATAGACAGAGAGGCTATAAAAAGGCAAAAGTCTCTTCCCAATGAAATTTACAGAAGACAGAGTTTTAATTATCCTGGTGTTGTTAGGAATACTCCTTGCTATTATTCTAGGCCTAGGGAGAAGATACCCAATGATGCTTTTTTTTGGAAGCATCTTACCTGTTTAAAATAGACCATCCAATTTGGGCTACACTGAGGAATCATATCATATGGTGTTATCAGATAGATCAGATGAAGGTAGCTTTCAAGTATTAGCCCCTCAAGTCCTTTCTTCAAATCTGTGTAGAGAGTGTCACAGTGTGCCAATTCAATTGAACCTAAGATAGGAGTAAAATTAAGGATTACATGCAATCAGCATCCTGAGGTGAGTAGAGGCATCCACAGGATCTGATCCTAAAACAGTGGTGGCGAACCTATAGCATGGGTGCCAGAGGCGGCACTTGGAACCCTCTCTGTGGGCACACGTGCCATTGCCCCAGCCTTGCCTCCCCCCCGACACTCTCCTCTCCAGCAGCCCCCCTGAAGGAGACTCGCCCTCGAGTGTGGCCCACACGGAGCAGCGCAGCCAAGGACATGGCAGCCAGGCAGTGTAGACAAGTCTCTGCCCTCACACCCCATCATGCAGTTGATGCTGCAGGGCGCGGGCAGAGGGTGTGGCCGCCATAGCGCTGCTGGGCTGCCTGGGCGATCTGAGGCGGGCCCTGGAGGCGGATGAGTGGTCCTGTGGGCAGGCGGGGGGGGGGCAGAGCAGGGGCGGCAGGGGGGTGGAGCAGGGGCAGGGCCAGTTTTTGGGCACTCGGTCTCTAAAAGGTTCGCCATCACTGTCCTAAAACAACGAAAGCCGGAGTCTTGCGGTAAACTCCACCTTTTCTAATACATGCACGAAAGGGGTGGAGCTTGCACAGCCCTGTCATTTTCCCTCTACCCGGTGACCTTCCCGTGGATGCTTCTAGAGGGGACAGTTTCATTCTGCTTATTGGTAAGGCTGATTCTGCTTACCTGCCCTTTAACCAATAACACAAGCATCTTTTACCTTTGTAGGTAGCTCGGCCCAACTGAGTGATCCCTAGATTATTCTGACAGTTCTTTTCGCTGTCAGAATTTTCTTTCTCTTTTAGCAGCCCATTTTGTTTCAGCCATTGTAAGGCTTCCATTGTTACGTCCTGCAGGCTCTTCTGAGGCAGGAGCTGTGGCTGTATACTAAGTAAAGTTGCACCCATGAACTGGTAAATTTCCTCAGGATTGTTTGCTACCTGTAATAGAATACCAAAGGCCAAATATTAAACTAAGACTAACTAAAGGCTTAGTTTGGGAGAAAAACAATTTACAGCCAAGACAAAAGAGAATTTTATCATTAGTTATTTTACTTGAGAGAGTAAAAGAAGTTATGGTGGCGCAGTGGTTAGAATGCAGTATTGTAGGCAAACTCTGTCCATAGCCAGCAGTTCGATCCTGACCAGCTCAAGGTTGATTCAGCCTTCTATCCTTCCGAGATCGGTAAAATGAGGACCCAGATTGTTGAGGGCAATAGGTTGACTCTGTAAATCGCTTGGAGAGGGTTGTAAAGTGGTATTTAAGTGTGCTATTGCGATTGCGATTACTTCTAAGTTCTTACTTCCGAACTTCTCTCACTAAAGTATTATAGCTGAAAATTAACGTTTTAGAATTACCAACCTTTAAACCAACCACCGATAAAAGCAAACTTCGGATGCCCTTGTTGGATTCCAGCAGAAGAGTGCTGTAGCAGCTTTCTAGGGGACTGGTGATTAAATTTTGAACCTTAAAAACAAATTTACAGCATGAATTAATGAAACATAATAACTGTGAAAAAAAAGTTATGATTCTGACATGTGCTTGTAACATTATGAAATGCCTGCTCCATTGCATCCTGAGCATTATTTTAACTGTATCATTTCCTGCAATTAATGCCTTGCTCAAGTCATCTATCATTAGGAACATTAGCTTCTCAGAGGTAGCCCTATGTATTTGCAGTATCTTTTCTCAAAATATATAACTATGCATTATCACTTGCTTTACAGTGACTGCATTGTAATACCAATCTATTCAAGAAGATGTGAGGGAAATAGAAAATAAAACTGCTTTTAAGTTTTTGTGATGCAGGACAACTTCACTGTTTTAATTAATCAATAAACACAATTGTCTTTAAATGCCACAATCCTGTCCTAAATTGATGAAAAGAGGGCTCACTTTCCACTAAAGCACAGATTTGTAAACTTACAGTAGGTTATGATATTTCTTGGCAGTGACATAATTATGAAGCTATCTTTAAATGTATTTACTAGAAGAAGAAATAAATTACTTCAGACCAAGGCTTTATATATTTGAACTCCACCCACTACAGTATTATTTAATCAATTAATCCTGACGGCTTAGAAATATCAAACGTTGCAATTCTTTCCATTTAAGTTACCAGGTCTTTGTCTTTCTCTTGCACAATCAAAATACTTTCACCAGCCTTATCAATGCCAGCACGACCAGCTCGGCCAATCATCTGTTTATACTGGTTCTTCTTCAAGAAATCTGTAGCAACGTACGGCGCTCTTAAAATAACCCTGCGGAATCCATGAACAGGGACTTTAATTACTTCTCACTTACATCCAATTTTTTTTTCTTTCCTCACTAAGAAAAAGCACTTGAAAATACTTTTAAGGTAACAGGTGAATCATACAATATTTAAAATTACGAACACTAAAACCAAAATAATAATAATCTCAGTAGAAAGCAGAAGCTTCTTTTGGAATGCTTAAAGTGCATAAAGGAGTAATGGTCACAATGGAATTATTGCTAATAATGGAATAAAATGGGATATCCTAAGCCAGTGGTGGCGAACCTATGGCACGGATGCCAGAGGCGGCACTCAGAGCCCTCTCTGTGGGCACTCGTATCGTCGCCCTAGTCCTAGGCCTTCAGCTGGGTTTTATAAAACCTTTTTGCTTTAGGCCTCCGCTGCCGTGTAAAAAAAAAAAAAAGGTTCAATCAATAAGTCAATTTCAACTTCTTGCGGGAAAAAAAGATCTTGCAAAGTTGGAATTGATTGATTGAACTTTTTAGTCCCACCCAGTCTGCCGTTACCACTGCAGCCACGCCCACCCAATGGGCCACGCCCACCCGGCACCCGACGATGCATAAGTGGGTTTTCGGTTGCAGTTTGGGCACTCGGTCTCTAAAAGGTTCACCATCACTGTCCTAAGCCATAAGTACATTGAAATCAAACCAAAGACTTTACTTTGATATGCATTTGTTCTGGAATAAAAGCAGACACAGTTCAAGTATGGAAGTCGCTGATCCAAAATGTCATCATTTCAGTGGCCCAATTGGGGAATTAACTGTATTTATGGAGGATAAGGCTATCAACAGGTGTTGGGAGCTACTTACATATTATCTCCAGTGAGGGGTCTTTGGTGTTCTCTGAGCTTGGTTATTGTTTTTTTGTGGTTTTTTTGCAGATGTTTCATTATCCAAACTAATTAACATCATCAGTGCTAGTAAGGAATGGGAACTGGCACCCCTACATTACCGAATACTATTTCTAGATCATATTCTTTCAGACTTCGGGTGGGATTCGTGTGTCTGAACATCTGTTTCTAAATAATATTCTGGAAACAAAAAAATTGCATTTAGGGAAAGATTTGGGTCCAGTCCCTGGTTTTTAATGGGCATGGATGGTTTTTCTTTTTCTAAAAAGAGAAACAACGAATTATTAGAATTTCCGTAGCTGCTGTTTGAGAGAGCCAACTTGGATACTTAAGGAGCATCTGTCAATGCTGCAACGAATTGAAGCTATTTTCACTTTGTTTTTGGTTGCCACTTATTTAGAAGGGGAGGAGGGGGGGAAGTGTAGTTTTAAGTTAGCCATAACAATTCTTAGGTATGGGAACCAAGGTCATTGCTGATTACATTTTGGCTGGGCTGGAGATCTGGGAGGAGTGCCCACGTTTACTAACAATTGGAGAATGTGATTTATGACATCTAATTCGGGTGGGAATTGTTAACTTTGCAACTTTGTAACCAGGGGGAGGGGAATTTAGTCTTGGGTTCACCTTTGTACGTGCCGTTATTTTGTAGCCAAATAAAAACGTTCTTTAAGGACGAATTCCTTGTCTTGAAGTTCTTTTAATTGGTCTCATCTATCGGAATCACGACGGCATCACTCGGTTCTTGGATCATGCCACAAGATGGCTTTTGGGGGATTCCGCGAAAGAAATGTTAGAATGTTTACCCTATTTCACATGAGGAACATAAAAAAAAAAAGCCAGTGCTATAACCTTCGAGCGGGCAGGTTGACTCCCGCAGCAAGCGTAGATGTACAGGTTAGCAGACAGAGGAAGCCTGAGGAATAAGCTGCTTCTATACATTTCCGCTCATCGCTGGTGAGACCGCTGTGGTGGTAAGCAATTCCAAATGGAATTGTTCGCTTCAAAACTGGACAGAGTTTTCCACTGCAGATGCTTCTTAACTCTTTCAGAAGATTGTATTTTTCTTTCTCCTTGATCTTTTTAAGCGCTCTAGCAAAGAAAGGGTAGAATTAGACAATGGGTATCCTCAGACTTCTTGGGACTTTGTTCACAAGACACTTTTGTTCCAAACGTAACTAGTTGTTTTCATCTAGGATGAACAAGGAACGATCCGTTACAAGACGCACCAAAAGTTCAAATGTACAGGTAGTTTTTGACTCAGGGACTGGTCGCTCAGCGACCAAAGTTATAACAGACCTCCCCAAAACTTACATCCTGATCTTGAAGTTACTATGGCCGTATTCCCCCTGGGCTCAAATGACTGTATTTTCACTTTTATGGCCATATTTTCGACGCTTTTGGGCAGTTTCTGGGGTTTAGTCTTAATTTCTGGCAAAAAAAGGGCCAGAAATTGGGTATAATGGATTCACTTAATTACTGCAGTATTTGTGTGATGTCTACCATACTGCAGCCACTGCAAAAAATGTTCTAAAGTCGGGTCCAGTCATAGGGTGAGCTGCGTAACGACTGCAATGACTTATGACCATAGGCTCCATTTCTGTCATAAGTCAAGGACTATTTGTATTCTTCTCCACTGATTAGCTTATAATTAAAAGACTAGAAGTGCGTCGTGGAATATGGTCTCCCTTCCACATCTGGAATTTGAACCCAGCTTCAAATATATCTGGCTGGAGGTAACCATTTCCGGCTGACAAACCCGTTTCCCAGCCTGGCAAATACAAGTTTGCCTTTGGTTTGCCCATTCCACTTTTTGGAAAGAGTGGTAAGAACCAGTCTTGCGACTTGGATAATTGTAAAACATTCTAATTTCCAAAGCCAACCATGATTTGCTGAAAGGAAAGAAAAGATGGAACATGGTACAAGAAAGCACTTGACCTGATTTTCTAGGCTGTGAATTAGATCAATAAGGGAATACTAAGAAAATGAGAAGAGATCAGACAGGAAACTTGTCCAGATAAGCTAATTCTACTTTAGGATGTAAAGCTACACTGCAGGTCTGACGGTATAATTCTCCTACTGTCTCCTTTACAGCCAGAGAAACTAAAGAGGGTCTCTTCTGAGCCTGTTGTCCTATCCATTATCCTGCTGCAGGCTAAGCTGTCTCTTCTCTGACCATTCCCTAGGCAGCATCTCTTGGTCCTGTCTCCCAAGGTCTTTCCCACATGACATTATAGCTATACTATTGAGTTCTTTGGATCAGTACAGATTACAATGGCAGTAGTTCTCCAGAGTATTAGATATTTTCCAATCCTATACACCAGGGGTCTCCAAACTTGGCAACATTAAGACTTGTGGACTTCAACTCCCAGAATTCCCCCAGCCTGTCAGACTGGCTGAGGGAATTCTGGGAGTTGAAGTCCACAAGCCTTAAAAGTTGCCAAGTTTGGGGACCCCTGCTATATGCCAATTACTGTTATTCTTTGACATATGAACATATCCTGCAATGCTTTACATTTGCTTAGGATGCAAATGCAATATGTCTGCATCAAATTAACACTGACACCAGGAGATCCATGAAAATGTTCATTTAGCATAACATTTCTCAACCTTGGCTGCTTTAAGCTCTGTGGACTTCAACTTCCAGAATTCCTCCATCAGCATGGCTGACTGAGGAATTCTGGGAACTGAAGTACACATAGCTTAAACTGGCCAGGGTTGAGAAACACTGATTTAGCAATTAAAGTGCACATAGGAGACATACCTGTTTATGTGTTTGCATATCATTTCTGCTACGTTTTCACAGTTTTTTTTAGTAGGACAGAAGACAAGGCAGGAGTGCTTGGGAATAACCTCTGTGACCAATGCAATAAGATGATCAGGATCTACCTTCTGAAGATTACTAGAATACTAAAATATTAAGCAGTGTTATTTCTAAATGGAAGCAAATTGTTGTAATCTCAATTTGTCAAAGTACTTGTGCTAAGCTTCTATCTATAACTTTAATTGGATATAAAGAAAGCAAATTATCAAACAATCCCTACTTGATGCCTGAGTTTTAAATACTTGCTTTCAACGTGCTTAATCTATTAAATAATTTCTAAAAAGAAATACAAAATAAGCATTTGATTCTCCAGGGTTTTACACCTCCCACTTAAGGCAGTAGAATCAAGATCAGCAAAGCATCACAATTATGTACAAAAAATGAAGAAATAATTTGAAAATTAAGTACAGGTAGTCCTCAACTTACAACCACAATCGAGCCCAACATTTCTGTTGCTAAGTGAGACATTTGTTAAGTGAGTTTTGCCCCATTTCACAACTTTCCCCACTACTTTTGTTAAGTAAATAACTGCAATTCTTAAATTAGTAACACGGTTGTTAAGTGAATCTGGTTTCCCCATTGACTTTGTTTGTCAGAAGGGTGCAAAAAGGGACCACATGATCCCGGGACATTCCAACTGTCACAAATGTGAGTCAGTTGTCAAGCGTCCAGATGTAAATCTTGTGACCATGGGGATGCTGCAACTGCCGTAAGTGTGAAAACTGGCCTTAGGTCACTTTTTTCAGTGCTGTTGTAACTTCGAATGGTCACTAAATGAACTGTCGTAAGTTGAGGACTACCTGTATATTTTGTTTACTTATGATATTTAAAGTAGGTGTTCCTAAACCTTTTGCCATGATACCTTCCTTGAGTGTAGCGTTTTCCAATCTTAGCCATTTTCAGATGTGTGGGCTTCAGTTTCCAGAATACCTCAGCCAGCAATGAATTCTGGGAATTGAAGTCCAAACATCTTAAAACTGTTAAGCTTGGGAAATACTGCTTTAATCTAATCTTAATATACACACCTCTCCTAAAAACACAAATGGACAATGAAAACCACACAAAACTTTATTTTTAATAATAATAATAATAATAATAATAATAATAATAATAATAATAATAATAATAATAATAATAATAATAATAATAATAATAATCATCATCTTTATTGATTAGCCCTTGGGCCATATCAAAGTGCAAAGTTCCAATAACAAATCATTACCAAAGTCTAATAAAAGCAATTTAAAATAAAATTTGATAAAATACAGTTTAAAATGGAACTAGAATAATATATGACTTAAGATGAAATTGGAGTAAAATACAGTCTAAAATGAAGTTAAAATAGAGTACAATAAAGAAGACATAAAGAATAAAAAAACCACTGTCTGTGTTTATCCCGCCACGTTACTTATTTGCAATATTTAGGGAAAAGTGGATTTATTGAAACAATGTACCATTAAAAGATTATTCACTTATCTCCTGGACTCTGCAGCATCTCAAGGAAGGTATGCTGCACACTTTGGGAATCGCAGTTTTAGAGACTGTTATGGTGCTTTAAGTAATAACGAATGACATGCTGTTAGAACATGGTTTTGAAAAAGCCGCGGCTGAAAGTGAAGTTGCAAACTGAAAATGAAATGTCGGCATATTTAGCTGCATTACCTTGAAATCCAAGAGACGTGAAAACTTAAGGCCATTTTCTGCTTTGCTATCAAGTTCATAGATGCGGTCCTGTATTTTAATGTATTCTTTCAATTCAACCTATATTGTGGAAAGGTACGTAGAATAATTGGATTAGATCATGGATGTAATTGGAAAAGACTTTTTGAAAAGAGTTGTTTATATTGAAATTACAGCAACATAAACATATTTAAATCTCACCTTTCCTAGACAAGCCCAAAGGACCTGTGTGACATTGTTATTTTTATGCCACAGCAACCCTGTGAGATGTTTAAATCACCAATGACCTCCATGACTGAGGACTTGAATTCAAATCTCTTTGATTTCAGTCCAACAACTGAACCTCTACGGCATATAGCAGTGGTGGCAAACCTATGGCACACGTGTCAGAGGGGGCACTCAGAGCCCTCTCTGTGGGCACGCGCGCTGTCACCCCAGCCCCGCCTCCCCATAACGGCCCCCTCCTCACCAGCAGCCCCCCCCGGAGGAGAGTTGCCCCCGGGTGTGGCCTGCACGGAGCAGCGCAGCCAAGAACATGGCAGCCGGGCAGCGGGGACAAGATTCCGCCCTCGTGCCCTGTCACATGCAGATGATGTTGCGGGGCGCGGGCGGAGGGCGTGGCTGCCATGGTGCTGCTGGGCCGTCTGGGTGATCTGCTGTGGCAGGCCGTGGAGGCGGTGGGTGGCCCTGCAGCAAGGCAGGGAGTGGAGTGAGGGCAGGGGTGGTTTTTGGGCACTTGGTCTCTAAAAGGTTTGCCGTCACTGGTATATAGACTATCCTCAACTTACGACTGGTTGCTTAGTGACTGTTACAATGGATCCCCCCCATCAAAAAGTACTTACAACTTCATTTCAAAGTTACAATGGCTGAACCAGCCCCCTCTCCTTGCAATCATATCATTGCATTTTGACACTTGTCATGGGCACCTGTTTTTTTGCCTGTTTCTGGCATTTATTTCTGGCTTCTGGCGAAAAACATCCATTGGGTATAATGGACTCGCTTAATGACTGTGGCACTCATTTAACAACTATAGCATTTGCTTAGCAGCCACTGTAAAAAATGTAAAACCAGATCCAGTCACATGGGGACCCGTTTAATGGCTGCAATGATTTACAACTCTTAATCCTGGGGCAATTATGGTTGTAAGTCAAGATTCCTGTAGTACCTAGATTTTTTTTTTTTTCAAAGAAATTTTATTATTTTCCATCATAAAAAAAACAATCATAGGCGTAATAAACACAGTAACATGTAAACCCCCCCCCCCCCCGGACTTCCCAAACTTAATCCCAGGATAATATTCATATATAAGGAAACAAATACTAATATCTCTAACTCCACAAAGTATCTTAATCTACATGAAAAGATAGAAAGAATAAACAAAATAAGAAAAATCTAAAAACCTAAGTTGTATTCTACCACTCTATGCTTCTTTTGAATATAAACAATCCATCTTCTCCATATTGATAAAAATTGTTCATTTGAATGGTTCTTCAGATAAGCCGAAATCTTTGCCATTTCAGCAAGATACGAAACTTTCAATCTCCAGTCTATGTAGTACCTAGATTTTTCTCCTGAGTAAGTACATGCATTGTTCTTGTTGGCTTTTTAAAATATAGCAAACTAGATACTTCCTAGTATAATACAAATTTAATTAAGATGAGCATTTCCCCTACTTTTACACAGTTGTGACAAGGAAGTAAAAATATTTCCAGGTCTTTCATCAAATAACTGTAAACATCAAAGTGACTGAACAACAGATCAAACCTTCATTTTCAAACCAATTTGTCTATTTTTTGTAAGGTGATTACACCAACTTCTCTATAGAATTCTCTATAGGAAACTAAACTGCCTTTGCAAACACTATTCCAGGAGTAGGCAACCTCGAGTCATGAAAGAGCCAAGGTTGCCTACCCCTGCACTATTCATTCACCTCTGTTACTATGTAACAATTATTTCTCAGAAAGTTCGGTACATTTTTTTAATTCAATAACATACAGGTCTGAAATTACTTGTGTAGAATTCTGCTTTCAGGAACTGCTGCAAGTCTTCAACATTTTTTAATGTTGCACTCATTCCAATGATCTGAGTTGTTTCTATGCAAAAATGAAATAGATCAGGCTTAAATGCTAAACATGCATGCCTAAGAATTTAAATATGCAAGAATTCACATTGCAAACAAAATTACTAAAAGAATGTCAAGAACTTCTTACATAAAAATATTGCCATTATGCTTTCATCTCAACACACACACACACACACATGTATATGTATATGTATGTATGTATGTGTATGTGTATGTGTGTGTATATATATATATATATATATATATATATATATATATATATGTTTTCTGAGGTTTTCGCGAGTGTTTGTATGTAGGTCTTTGGTTATTCGGGTTTTCTCCCGCGTAAAATTGGAAGTGTCTTGGTGACGTATATATTCAACTATACTGAATACTGTTCCAATACAAACAGCATGAAATATATTTCTGAAAGCCTCTGAGAGGACAAAAATTCCTTATTCTTAAAAGCACACAATGAAATCTTCAAATAGTAGTCAATGATAACTAAGTTTTACTGAAATCAATGCGAATTATCTTCCGAATGTAAAGTCACAGGAGTATCCATATGTTTTATGCAGCTTCTCTCTGCATCTACAGAAAGTGGCAATCAAACAATTTCAAGATGCATAAATATATAAGAGACTGTTTTTTAAGAATTGTATTTCCTTGTTCTTACAAAAATGCTAAGCCATGCATAGTTTGCAAGCCAGAATTTGGCCAATTCTGTTTATAACACTTTACAGTGTTATATTCTTATGACCACATTTTGGCACCAGAATGTCAATAAAAGTAAGATAACCCTTTTGAGTTATTTGGGGAAGAGTCTTTTTTCAGTGCGCAGCCCTTTTGTAGGATTTTGAAACTGCCACTCTCCCTTACAATAACAACGATACTATAACAATACAATAACAACTTATGACCACGTTTGGCACCAGAATTTCAACAAATGTAAGATAATCCTTTCATGTTACTTCTTCTTTTCAGATAAATACAGTGTGCAGCTGTTTTGTAGGTTTTTGAAATTGCCATACCTAACCTATTAGTATACAATATAGTGAGTTCAGAGATGACTTTTCAGATATTATACAGAGTTAACTTACTGCTTGCATACAAAATCTTAGAAAGAGTCATTTCTAGTGTACTGCCACGACCACCTTCTCCAAGCATATGCAACTTTAAATGAGAAAAAGATATCAAAATCACCAAGCTGCAAAATAATTTACTGAATACAAACAAGCTGGAAATACTAAATAATGATAAAACATCGTAACAAACCTCATCAACTACTACTAGACCCAGGGTGTTGATTCTCCCTGCTTCTATCAAGGCATTCACCAGGCTGTGTCCCTTTTCAATAGTGGCAATGTACACAGATTTCTTTTGCCTTCTCTTGATTGGAGGAATCCTGCCTTTACTTCCTGCATATTCTTCCACCAAGAAACCCAGCTCCATTCCAAAACCACACAAACTCCCAACCTGGAAAAGGAAGAAAATGGAAAAAACGTCATTTTACGATGGTACAATTTCACAACAGCAAATAGAGTAGAAGCATTTGAAATGTGGATTTACAGGCGGCTGTTACCTATAAGCTGTGTTGACAAGATCAGAAATGAGGAGGTGATAAGCCGCCTGGGAAAGCCAAGGGAAATCATCAAAACAATTAAAAAACGAAAATTAGAATATTTTGGACATGTGATGCGACACCCAGAAAAATACGGCCTACTCCATTTAATCCTCCAGGGAAAGATTGAAGGCAAACGAGGTCCAGGCAGAAAAAGAACATCGTGGCTTCAAAATCTAAGGAACCAGTTTGGAGAAAACTCAGCAGCACTTTTTCGTGCGGTGGCTGATAAAAACAGGATCACCAACATGATCGCCAACGTCCGATAACGGATATGGCACAAGAAGAATAAGAAGAAATAAAACGTAGGCATTTTCTTGGTTGTTCGCCTCCCCACCTCCAGTACAGGTAGTTCTCGCCTTACGGCCACAATTGAGCCCCAAATTTCCATTGCTAAGTAAGACAGTTGTTAAGTGAATTTTGTCACAGTTTACCACTTTTCTTGTCATAGCTGTTAAATGAAATAACTGCTGTTGGTAACTTAGTAACATGTTTATTAAGGGAATCTGACTTCCCCATTGACTTTGCTTGTCAGACGGTCACAAAAGGGGATCGCGTGATCCCCCCTGGACGCTGCGACTGTCATAAATACGAGCCAGTTGCCAAGCATCCGAATTTTGATCACGTGACCATGGGGATGCCGCAACAGGCGTGTGAAAAATGGCCATAAATCAATTTGTACGGTGCCGTTGTAACTTTTAATGGTCACTAAATGAATAGATGTAAGTGGAGGACTACCTGTACAACAGAATTGAAATCCCAACTGTGCAAACCCAGCATTTTATCCTACCACAACTGGAGCCCTCCTATGGATGGGAGTTAATCAAATTCAATGATGGAGATGAATATAAAGCTGGTTTCCGCACCTTCTCCTGGACTAAAGCCACATAAGGCAGGATCATTAAAACATCTCTTTGCTTGCAGAGTAATTCTCGAAGAATTAAAATTTCAGCCACGAGTGTTTTTCCACCACTGGTTGGCAAGGAATATATTAGGTTCTTTCGCTTTTGCAGGGATTCGAACATTAAGCAATCATGTTGCCAGTCTGTAAAATTAAAAGGCATTTCTTATAGTCTTCCTTTCCTGTCTTATAGTATTCATAATGATTCACGATGAAAATTAAACTGTTTGGGGATTCTAAGAAAGCTTGACAAACTACACACTTAAAATTGTATTGTTTTATAAGAACCTAGGACAGTGATGGCGAACCTTTTAGAGGCCGAGTGCCCAAACTGCAACCCAAAAACTACTTATTTATCGCCGCGTGCCAGGTGGGCGTGATCACCTTGATGTTGCTTGTGGGGAGGGACGCCTGTGGGGGCCGGGCAGGGGGAGATCCAGGGGGGCTCTGGCAGGTGGGGCGGTGGGCAGGAGGCTCGTCCTGCGGGATGAGGCGAGGCAAGGTGAGGCAGGGTGGCACTGCCATTGTCACAGGGCAAGGTGAGGCAGGGGCCGGGGCGGCTGCTGCCTGACACCATCAGCCCCCGCACACAGAGGCCAGCGAGCACATGGGTGCTGGGATGCATCTGGCCACGTGGGACCTTGGCGAGTTAGTGAGCGGCTGGTTGAAGATGGTTGCCATCTCCAGGGCGTGGCACGTGTGCCCACAGAGAGGGCTCTGAGTGCCACCTCTGGCACGTGTGCCATAGGTTCGCCACCACTGACCTAGGAAATACTTAAAAACAAAAATGTAAACTTAGTACTGTACAGGGATAGCTCCTTTGTTTTCGTACTTCAATGAAAAAAAAAGAGTTCATTTTGGTTGCCTGGCAACTGACTCACCTTTATTGCCATTTCAAGTGTCCTGCAGACATTGGCAGCTATTTATGATGGGTTTTTTTGCTAATTTCCAGCATTCCCCCCCCCCCCCGGTTTCTGGCAAAAAACATTCATTGGGGAAAATGGATTCGCTTAACAACAGTGGCATTCGCTTAACGATCACCACAAAAATGTCAAAAAAAAAATGCAATGCCCGAACTTACGACCGCAACAATCTATGACTGAAATTTCAGTCTTAATTACGGTCGTAAGTCAAGGATTACGTGTAAAATAATTTGGTTTCACTCACAGAACAAGCAAAGATTGCACCGAACTGGAATTTATCATAGTAGCAAAGGTCACAATAAACAAGAGATGGGTGGTGTTACCATAAAGCTTCTCAATTCCTCTGATACGTAGCAGTAGCTCCTTGACTTTGGTGGGTAAACCATAGAAAGGGCCGATATCTACAAAAGCCAAGTTGTCAGTTGCCTCCGCAATGGCCATCTCTTCAGTTACAATGGCTTCTTTCAGCTGTTTGCTTTTAGAAACCAATGAAGCAGAGGATCTGGCATTCCCGGCCATTGTGTTTTTGAGATGGTCTTTGAGACTCTTCCGCCTACTTGGTTCAAACAAAGCAGTTCTCACCGACTCACAGTCTTGTTTATTACTCTCTGTGTCACTGCAGTATGGCAGATCTGAGACGTCCAGCTGACAGGGTATTTCTTCTATGGCCGTTTCTTTCTGAGAACATTCATCTGAATGTTGACGAAACAAAAGCTGGGAGGATGGAAGACCTTCTAGATCATTATCTTGAGGCTCTGCGCTATTCTCCTGTTCCTTCATCCATTTCAAAGAATCATATTCTCTTATGACTCTGGAGCTAACTGCAGCATTTGTCTCTGAAAATACCTGTTTTGTCTCCGAAAATACCTGTTTTGTCTCCGAAAATACCTGTTTTGTCTCCGAAAATACCTGTTTTGTCTCCGAAAATACCTGTGCCAGGTTCCTGGCAATTGTCACCTGATTAGCTCCACCTACAGGCCGCACAGCAGTGTTGCGATCAAAGCTGTCAGAATCCAGACTATCCCTACCAAAGGGCATGCATTTTTGCTCTATATCATCAATTTCAGTTAAGAAAGAGTTGTTGCCAGAAAAGCTATCATAGTCTGCAAACATATCATCACTGTCAAAATCCTGAAAGAAAAAAAAAAGAATGACTCAGGTGAAAAGTGAATGAGACTTCTTAATACTAAGCGACTGTATCTTGGATGATAAAACATTCATTCTATGGGGGTGAAATAGTATTATACAGGCAGTCCTTGTCATGCAACTACAATTGAATCCAACATTTCTGTGCTAAGCAAGATAGTTAAGTGAGTTTTGCCCCATTTTACGACTTTTCTTGCCAGTGATTCAGTTGTAAGTTAGTAACCCGGTTGGTTAATTGAATCTGGCTTCCCCATTGACTTTTGTCTGCCAGGAGGTCGCACAAGGTGATCACATGATTCTGGGACACTGCAACCGTCATAAATACATGCCAGTTGCCAAGCATCTGAATGCTGATCACGTGACCATGAGGATGCTGCAACGGTCATAAGTGTGAAAAACAGTAATAAGTCCCTTTTTTCAGTGCTGTTGTAACTTCAGTCACTAAATGATTGGTTGCAAGTTGAGGACTACTTGCTTATAAAAAGGCATGAGTGAGTTGTTGACCAAGACACTCCTCTTTTTTAAAACATCAAAGTTTCCCTTATATCCTTAATATGTAACATGAGCAGTTCAGCTGAACATCATTTAGACCAGTACAAAAACAGAAACAGTTGCTGAAAGGATACAGGTCTGGAGACCACATTACCATATCATCTTCAGCCATGCCTGAGGGCCTATATATAAGGCATGGTTTGTCATGTTGCGATGTCACTGGAATGATTGACATTCTGGATCTCTTTTTTTTTTTTTTTGATGCAAGAATGGAGTACTGCAAGGAATTATTAGAGGTTCCTCCCAAAGGAAATCCACCTGACTGTTCTTTGGAAAGACAGATTCTGAAGCTGAAGCTCAAATACTTTGGCCACCAAATGAGAACAGAGGACTCCTTGGAGAAGACCCTGATGTTGGGAAAGACGGAAGGCCAAAGGAGAAAGGGATGGCAGAGGATGAGATGGTTAGACCAGGGGTCTTCAAACTTGGCTCTTTTATGACTTGTGGTCTTCAACTCCCAGAATTCCTCAGCCAGCTTGCCTGGCTGAGGAATTCTGGGAGTTGAAGGCCACAAGTCATAAAAGGGCCAAGTTTGAAGACCTCTGGGTTAGACAGTGTCACTGATTCAATGAACATGAATTTGGGCAAACTCCGGGAGACAGTAAAGGACGGGGGTTGAGGCAGCTGGTGTGCTGTGGTCTATGGGGTCATGAAGAGTTGGACACGATTTAGAGACAGAACAACAACAACAAGGAATTTATCTTTACAGAGGATAGGTCAATTTTGGGGGATTTTTAATGGGTGTATTATGTCTCTGCAACACACACACACACATGCACACATACAAGAGTCCAAAATGTTGCTCTTGCCCAACTGAACTAGCTCACCTTTCTTTTTTCCCCACCTCCCCTTAATCAGCATCACTTGAGTTCAAATGTGGCAAATCCAACTGGCTCACCAACTCTTCCCACAAGAGTCTCCCAGCCTCAAATCAGCACGGTTTACTTAACTGCACAATAATATTAATGACTAGCTGTACCCAGCCACGCGTTGCTGTGGCTGTCTGGTAAAAGCGTGTGTTGCTTTTACGTTCAACAGATGGCGCTGTTTTTAAAAAAAAGCATGTTTTACCTGTCACAGGTGTGACATCTATATAAGTATATAAAAACACGCGCGTATTCGAATGCAACGTTGTGTCAAAATTTCAAAGCAATCGGTGAAGAACTTTCAGAGATTTAAGATTTTGAACAAACAAACATTTACATTTTTATTTATATAGAAGATAATGATAATGGATAACTGGAGCACCACTTGAACACCATAGGCATTGACAAATTCACCGTCAGTCAATTACAGAAGGCTTACATCTCTTAACAACATAAAACATCATCTGCCCATCCTAGATCCTTGAGGACTTCATAAATGGGTAAAAATGCCAAATCCAGGTAAAAAAACATCTGACTGATTGTGCGACCAATAATAATAATAATAATAATAATAATAATAATAATAATAATAATAATAATAATAATAATAATAATAATAATAACAACAACAACAACAACAATAATATAATAAATAAATAATTAATAATAAAGAGACTGGGCAGTCATTTGTCTGCAATGGTATAGGGCACGGGGCCTCAACCTTGGCAATTTTAAGACTTGTGGACTTCAACTCCCAGAATTCCTCACCCAGCTTTGCTGGCTGAGGAATTCTGGGAGTTGAAGTCCACAAGTCTTAAAGTAACCAAGGTTGAGGACTCCTGGTATAGGGTTTCCTGCCTAAGCAGGGGGGTGGACTAGAAGACCTCTAAGGTCCCTTCCAGTTCTGTTATTCTGTTATAATGGAGCCTCCCAGCCTCAAGTCCGCTCGACACGATGCCCGGAGAGGCCTGGAATAGGCAGTACCTCCGGCTTCGGCTCCTCCAGCTCTTCCTCGCCTTCGTCCGAGTTCAGTTTCTTGCTGGCCGGCGGGGAAATAGACCGGGATCCCCCTCGGCAATTTATGCCGGGCGAATCCGCCCCTTGCCCCGGTTGCCGTCGCCGCCGCCTCCTTCGCTCCTGCGTCCTTCTCATGGCAAACCCACCGCCCTCCATGGAAAAGCGGTATAACCCTAGCCGGGCTCAACTTCCCGAGTCAGCCGGTGCTGCATCAGACAGGCGGGTACAGAATTGGGCCACTTCTTACGACAGGCAGCGACTCCATTTTCTCTGATTCCCCCCTTTTTTCGGGAAAGGAACCGTCCGCTTCTGAGCGAGGACTGTACCATCTACTAAAAAAAGGGGCGCAGAGTTTCATTTACGCGGGACTCCGAATAGGCACTTCCTGCCCTCGCGTCCTATTGAAGGTGAACGCATGAGCTTCCGATGAATGAACTACAACTCCCGGCATCCCTCGCATAGGCGGCCATGATGGCAAGGGCTGATGGGACTTGGATTCGAAAAAAAAATAGAACTGGCATGAATCACGTGCTGTTATGACGAAAGACTGCCGGATTGGTTGAGCGGAAGATACTTCCTTGAGAGGATTGGCTAGCCGCTAATGAACTCTATTGGCCGTTGGAGCAACCGCAGTTGAGGCGCGAAAGCTTTTTTTTTTTCCTTTTCTGTAAGCCGGACGTGTTGTGAGAGGGACTTGATTGGACGTTACTTTCCTATCCGGTCTGAACCGGAAGTTTGTAAGGGGGAAAAGATGGCTGCCGTGGTAGGCTTGGTTTCTTCTCCCAAAATTTCGGGAAGGTTTTATTATCTCTTCGCTGCTGTAAGAAACGGAACCTGTGCGCCTGGCCTGGGTAAGCGAACAGCAACCCTGTGGAACCTGCGAGGAAAGATAATGATAATCTTTTCCATGTGATTGGGCTATTAATTTAGGATAGAATAGAACAGGGGTCTTCAAACTTGGTCCTTTTATGACTTGTGGACTTCAACTCCCAGAATTCCTCAGCCAGCGTGCCTGGCTGAGGAATTCTGGGAGTTGAAGTCCACATGTCATAAAAGGGCCAAGTTTGAAGACTCCTGGAATAGAATAACGAAAGAATTCAGGCATTTGAGCAAAGAGATGGGAGTTGTTTCAGACGCTCATCCCTTCTGATGTGGTTGCCCACCTATCGGGACCCTTGCCCATCAAAACGAGAGCACCTTAACAACGGAATTGTCTCCAGAGAAGCATAACCAGCCCCCACATTAGAATAGTTTCGGCGCCACCTTTCTATTTTCTCAGGGTTTTTAATTGGCCTTATTATTACAGGTAGTCCTCGACTTACAACAGTTCATTTAGTGACTGTTCAAAGTTACAACGGCACAGAAAAAAGTAACATGATCGTTTTTCACTCTTACGATCATTGCAGCGTCCCCATGGTCACATGATCCTAATTCAGAGGCTTGGCCACTGACTCATATTTATGATGGTTAGAGTATCCTGGGATCATATGATCAGCTTTTGCAACCTTCTGAGAAGCAAAGTTGATGGGGAATCCAGATTCACTTAACAATCATGTTACTAACTTAACAAATGCAATAATTCATTTAACAACTGTGGCAAGAAAAGTCATAAAATGGAGCAAACTCATTTAACAAATGTTTCACTTAGCAATATAAATTTTAGGCTCAATTGTGGGCGTAACCTGAGGACTACCTGTATTTTGAATGACCACCTTGGCTGCTGTCATTTTCATTTTGTGTTATATTTAATTTTAGTGCAAAGTCTATCTTTTTATTGAAAACTGCCCAGAGATCTTAGGCTATTGGGCAGTTTAAAATAAAAAAAATGAAATAATAAATACTTACAGATACTGTACGTAAAAAAGGGCCATATATGAATTTTGGGAATTAATGCATCAAAATGTTTACTTGTTATAATTACCTAGTTTGGATGTTATGAGCCTTTGCAGGAGGTATATCTTGGAATAGAATAATAAAATAGCTTTTGTTGTTAATGGGCTTTGTAAATATGATCCACTATGCAGTTCACAGTATACTTTTTTCTCTATCCCTCCACAGCTTTCTTTTTTTTACATGATGTACCTTGGACTGATCCAGAAGTGCTGTTCTTATGTTCTTTCGCATACTACAGCAAACGAGATTATTTTTCAACTATATTGTTTCAGTTATGCATTTTTAAATGGCTACTACAACACAGTCATTAATTTGTCCATGAAAGCTATTAGTCAATAACTTTTTTGGAAGCCTAATATGAAGTAAACAGTTTCTGCTGCTATTTTTGGAGGAACAGACATGCCTAATATTGAAACGTAAGCTTTACAAAATCTTAGGCTAGTTTTTAAAAGTTGCCTTCTGACTATCAGCTTGACTGAGGAGAATTAGATCACACTCTATGAGCTTGGCTTCTGTAGTGGAGACAGTTATCAGTACTTCCTCCACCAGTCTGTATCTTTTTAATAATGTTTCTGGAGAGAATTTCTCCCAATATGGCTGGGAGCAGAGCAAGCCAGACCTTCTCTGGTAGACTTCTTACTTATTTGCAGGCTTTTCTTCCACTAGCTTGCATGGGATTCCTTTTTGTTTAGGATAGCTATCCATATGATTAAATGCAAGCCTGAGCTGTCAGCATTTTTGCTAGTTTCAAATACATCATTCATGTGTCCATCTCAGTTTTTTTTTATATTGATGACAAGTTTGTATTTTTGCAGAAGGTCAAAAAGGAAAGAAATCTCCAGGAAATCAGAGCCATTTCTGTTGTTCTTTATTTGGCTGATTAGTATATTTTAACAGTTTGTACATTTGTATTTCTTTTCAGGTAGATCATGGAAACGAGAGAGTAGTTCATATAGTGAACAGGAATCCACCCAAGCAGATATGGTAAGATACTACTACAACATACTTAAACTCCATGTATTGTTAAATATTTGATACAGAATGTCAGAATATAGTGAATACAGTAAAGTGCTTGTCATATATGTGTTATTAATTTTTTTAAAAAAGAAATCTGGTTGCACTTTCCATAACTCATAGGGACCAATATAAAATATCTACAAATAGAATGGGGATATGTTTCTAATTTCTTCCAGTAAAATTGTGAAAAGTTGATCCTAAATTTAAAGGGATATTGTAGATTAACCCCTTTGAAAAAGGGCATATAGGACATTATAGTTACACCAGTTTGCAACCTCAATATTGTGTCATTGTAGCCAATCTAAATAAAAGTAGTTTTAGCCCTCTTGTGGATTTCCTGGTCTGGTCCATCTAGTGTGGCTGACATAGTTTGGGCAAAAGGATACCTTTCTTGCTGAAGGACTTCAGAATAGGAAGAGCTGAAAGAAAAATACTAAAATTTCTGTCATTTCAGCCTGTATCGATAGAAAATCCCTACAAGGAGCCTCCTAAAAAGTGTGTCTTATGTGGTGTAACCATTGACTACAAGAATATACAGGTAAATTAATAAGTATTTTAGTTTGATGTTGTGTATACAGTAGTGGCCAAAATTGTGGAAACCTTTTGGGAAAAGTGTACATTTGAGGTTTGATAGTTAATAACACCACTTTTTTGGGAGTAGTACCATAAAATTATATATCAATGGAAAGATAATTTAATTAAGAATGTAATGCAACATAGTTTGTTCAATTATCTGTACTGTATTCTATGAAAAGTTATAGCCAAATAACCAGAAAAAGGAAGTACAACTTGCTTAGGTTGATATCAGGTAGCTTTCCTTTCATCTGATTGTAGCCAATGAGCATGAGTGTTTAGAGAGCCAGTCAGGTGTCATCTTGTTCTGGCAATGAGCCAATCAGATCACAGTAGGATTCAGTTATTGATGTCATGTATTGAAGCTGAGAAACTTGGTGGAAACTTAACCAAAGGTGGCATTTCTACTGTACATTTTCCCCAAAAGGTTTCCACAATTTTGGTCACTACCGCATTATAGGAAACAGCAAAAACATTTTTAAGATTAGGTTGGCCTAGATACCAGGAGAATGGGAGTTCTAGACCTCCAGTAGGAATGAAAGCTGGCTGGGTGATGGTGGGCCAGTCACTTTCTCTCTTCTGGACCCACCAGCCGAAATTACCTGGTCAATGGGATCCACAGCATACCCCTTCTGCTGGTGTGGGTATGATAGGCTAATTCGGGGTAGGCAACCTTGGCTCTTTTATGACTCGTGGACTTCAACTCCCAGAATTCCTGAGCCAGCCATGCTGAGGGGAAAGGGAGAGTTTCCAAGCTGAGCCATGCTGCTCAGGAATTCTGGGAGTTGAAGTCCACGAGTCATAAAAGAGCCAAGGTTGCCTACCCCGCATCAGGATGAGTTGGTTTCTCAGGTAACCTGGATCCATACCATGAAGAGCTTTCAAAGTGACAGCCAACATCGTGAATTGGCAAGCTGTTCAGCTCACAAAACAATGGTAACAGAGGCCATTGTAGGGCCCCCCCAAACCGTCCATGCAGCTGTGTTCTGCACCAGCTGAAGCTTCTGGATACTCTTTATGTTTTATTTGTTTTTACTCAGGAGGTGCCTTGTTTTCTCTTGTCTGTTTTTAATTCTTTTAATTTAGTATCATATTTTGTAAGCAGCCCAAGGTGTGCTGCAGTGGGCATAATAAATTTAAATAATTAAAAAAACCCTATTTAAATCTATGTACAAGTGAGAAATGAAGACAGGCCAATCATGTATTGTTTTAGCATAACAAATGCAGGCAGGCCTTGCTTAACAACCAATTCCTTGGTGAACAATTGAACTTACGACCGATCTCCCCAGTTACTTATAACTTGTTTTTTGAAGCTCCAACAACTGCACATGCTTATGCACACCCCTCAGTCACATGAATACAATTTTCTACAGTTTTTGCCAGTTTTTTTCTGGCAAAAATTGCCCATTGGTGAAAGTTTGCTTAACAACCACAGCATTCACTTAATGACTGCTGCTAAAAAGGACATAGTATCGAGTGCAGTCATGTGGTGACCCACTTAGTAACTGCCATAGCTCAATTATTGTACTTTGAGGGCTACCTATAGTATAACATATTTCTTGCTGGCTAGATGTAGCTACTCTGAAGGCTTATAGCAGTGTATACACACTTTCTTACTACTAAGAATTAACTTGACAATTTTTGCTTAATCACAAAATTAGGGTTAAAAAGGATGGAATACGTGACTCTGCTCCCACTTTTGTATCTAGTTTGATATGCTGCATTTTACCCACCAGAGATCTCTACGCTACACTCTACCCCAGGGTTCCAAATTAAACTACATATTTTAATTACACTGGTAAAAAGTTATTGTGTATACCAGGGGTAGGCAACCTTGGCTCTTTTATGACTCGTGGACTTCAACTCCCAGAATTCCTGAGCCAGCCATGCTGAGGGGAAAGGAAGAGGTTTCCAAGCTGAGCCATGCTGGCTCAGGAATTCTGGGAGTTGAAGTCCATGAGTCATAAAACAGCTAAGGTTGCCTACCCCTGGTGTATACCATGGGCAGACAAAGTAACAAAGACACATCACTAGAAGCTAAAATCACAAGACTACGTCTGATTTACTTTGGCCACATCGTGCATGCAAATTCATTGGAGAAGACAGTGATGCTAGGAATGATTAGTGGAACAAGGAAGGGCCAGCAAAGAACACACTGGCTTGATAACATCGAACCTGATAGAGGAACATCCAACAACTGAAAGGAGCTGTGCTTGAGATGGTAGCATGGAGAGGGCTTGCCTGTAAAGTTGCCAAGTCGGACACAACTAAATGGTTAAAACAACCAAAAGTTATGGTTTTAGATTTTCGAATAAAATATTATGAATTTACACCAACACAGTCCTTTTGTTTAAATAAGTATGAAATATTGTCCAATCGCAAATATTTGCTAACAAAGGTATTAATTTTATTTAATTTTTACTGCTTTGAAGATTTAACCAACTTATTTCTCCAACAGCTTTTATCACAGTTTATTTCTCCATACACCGGTCACATACATGGTCAACATATAACAGGTATGTACAAAAAATACTTATAGCAGAATTTTATCTACTCATATCCAGATTCAATAGTGAAATATTGTTCAGTACTTATAATGTAAGAATTTTAAATAGTTGACACCCATTTTGAGTTATACCGGCCCAAGTACCTGCTTTGTAAAGCAAGGAAGCAGAAAAAAGTTACTTAAAATAATTTTTATTTTTGAAACAAAGGCTCAAAGGAAATTGAGCAATTAGTATTATTGGAATAATTTTTGAAATGACTATTTGTTTGCTTCTTAGGCTTATGTACAAAGAAACAAAAAGAAATAGCAAAAGCCATTAAAAGAGCCCATCGCATGGGTAAGTATTATAAAATAGTCATACATTTGGATAATTTATAAAAAATATTTTGTTTGTAAAACTCAATTATTCTGTTACAGGATTTATGTCGGTTATGCATAAGGACCCAGTGTTTCGCAACGACCCCAAATTATGTAATATTAAATATCCAGAATAAATTGTATCAATCATGGTTAACCTATTTTTGTAACTATGTTTATTATTAGAATGTTAATAAACAAGCTATCAATATGTCCATGAGAAGCCTATTATTTCATATTGTATAGTGAGTACAAAACGAATTGTATCCTCAAATGTAGCATTATAAGGAGAAAGATGTGTCTCTATAGTGAATATGATTGCTTCAACCTATATGGCAGTGATGGCGAACCTTTTAGAGACTGAGTGCCCAAAAACCGCCTCCCGTCCTTGCTCCGCCCTGCCCGCTGGGCCATTCACCACCTCCATGGCCCACCACACATCACCCAGGCAGCCCAGCAGCGCCTTCTGCCCGTGCCCCGCAGCATCTGCGCGCGACAGGGCGCAAGGGAAGAGTCTTGTCCTCGCTGCCCGGCCACCATGTCCTTGGCTGCGCTGCTTCCTGTGGGCCGTGCCTGGGGATGACTCTCCAAGGAGGATGCTGGAGAGGGGGCCATGGGAGAAGGCGGGGCTGGGGCAACGGTGCACGTGCCCACAGAGAGGGCTCCAAGTGCCGCCTCTGGCACGTGTGCCATAGGTTCGCCACCACTGCTATATGAGGTCTTTTGAACAACAGCTGTTGCTTCATATGCAGGATAGAAAGTCAACCTTTTCACCTAAGGATACTGTAATCCTACTTTAAATTAGCATCACTGGGACTCATTCCTCTCAAATTCAATTTTACTTACACATTTTAGCTCTAATACGTAACAAGGCTGTAAAAATTCTGAGTATTGAAACAGAATGGAAAGTGATAATTGGGAATGGAATTCTTAGGTTGTTCTTTTTCACTGCAGTGTTTTGATTCTAGGGCCAAGGCTTCACTTCAGAGCCAGCTTTGATATTTAAAGAAAGTACCATTGCATTCTTAATATTATTCTTATTAAAAACAACAGATAGGTTCTTTGACTTTGCTGTTTTCTGCTGTACTCTTTAAGAGAGTAAAAAATGTAAGATTTAGTGAGGAAAAGCAATCTGAAACTTATTCCAGGTTGTAAGAATGATGCCAGTTTAAAAGGGCGATGTTTTATTTCCAAAACGTTGACTCAAGTATTCCATGTATTAATGAAGTGTGCTAATAACATAAGTAGCAGCAATGAGGTGAGAATAACAACAACAACAAAAACTCTTTGTCACTGGAAGGGATTCAAGAGTTGAAGACAGTGTACGCCCATCAGGGGGTCACATCTTCAGTTGCTTTGGTGTTACTCGTAACGTTTAATTCTTGGTCGTTACTTTCCTGGTCCTCCTGAAATAGTTTTTGATTAAGGTAGAAAGACCGCAGTCTTTTGCATGTCTTTGGCCCGCTTGTGTTCACAATAGCTTTTCGCTTCGTTGCCTGCCTCGTGTCTGCTTCAGGGAAATTGCTTTCTTTGATCATTAAAGTTAACTGGTCCGTGATTTTGATGTTGTGGTCAGCTGTGCATTCCTGCTTAGAAATCTGCCTTCCTTTTAAAGTAACCATGCTTGTCTGCAGCCCAGAATTTGGGAAAAAGTGCTGCATAGCTTGACAGAGAAAAATATTCTCGTTTGGCTCCTCTGAGTAATTTCTATCTTTTTCTAAGAGGAAAAGAGAAAGGAAAAAGTCAGATTAGAGGATATTTTCATTATATGGAAAGGCTGAATCTATTAATTGAAAAGCAGCATTTTTTCCCCCTTATAGTGAAACAGTTTATTACATGCCCAAATAACAATATAGGGTATATCGTACCAAGGAACTGGATTTCAGATAAAGCTAATTTTTATTTAGTGAGGATGTAGCAGGAATTACAAAGGGTCACCCCTCTCCTTATCTTTTTCCTACTGGAATAGTTAGTTTCCTTACTAGTTGGCAAGACAGGAATTATAATTTGAATTTAGTTTGTTCAACAATTGACTACAATTTTAAAATGCTCTAGAGCAGGGGGTCCCCAACCTATGGTCCACGGCCCAGTACCAGGCAGTGGCCTGTTGGCCACTGGGCTGCAGGAATAGCTGGCGAGCCCTCCCACTTGTGGTAGTGTTGCTGCATGGGTGCCAATGGCCCCATTTGCGCATGCGTGGGGGTGCTAGCACCCCCACCAGTGTCACACGATCCTAGCGGCCTGTTTGGGCATGCGCATGTTTGGGCATGCGCAGCCCATTTACGCAAGTGCGCCGCCGCAGGCACACGCAGCTCGCTTGTGCATGTGTGCACACTAGGGTTGCTGCCGTGCACACGCCCATTTGTGTGTGCAGGCATGCGGGCCACATGCGTGCACATTGCTCCTCTCCTTCTGGGCTGCCAAGCTGGAAAGGTTGGGTAACTCTACTCTAGAGATTGCCCAACCAATCTCAACATTTAAAAATTTTTTTGTACTTTCCTTAAACTAGATTTTATTTTAAATCACTTTTCTGATTACATGTAATAAGTAACTAATTTTTAAAGAATGAAATCTTGTTTTATTTTTCTGCCTGGCTATATGTTACAGCAGCTACAGTATATACCAGGCCACCCCTTGGTTCCTTTACATTGTTTGTGATATATATACATATATATGCACACAGAAACCCATTTATCATTTATAAAATCCTTTATTATTGGATAAAAAGTGAAGACCATTGTTTTTGCCTTTTTGTAACATATAAACCCCTTGTAAAATATAAATGGGTGCTTGTGACAGCTCCAGGACGCACCTATTAAATGCCAAGTTTGAACCATGGATGGAGATGGATAAATTAAATGGAAATTATGGCATGCACCGTGATCCTCTCTACTGTATAAGCCACCTTTTTCTAGTTACAGATAGTCCTCAACTTATAGTCAATCTCTTAGTGTCAGTTCAGTTACAACAGACCTCCACAAAGGTACTTATAACCTGGCTCAGAAGCTCTGCCTCCTGTGGTCACATCACAATATTTTGGTTGCTTGGCAACTAGCCTGAATTGATGGCCAATTGAAGCGTGCTGTGGTCTTGTGACCATGATTTACGATGCTTTAGCTCAAAACCGGCTTTTATTTCCAGGTTTTGGCAAAAATGCTCCATAGTGAACAATAGGTTTGCTTAAATATCTGGATGCAGTGGCACAGTGGTTCGAATGCAGTAGTGCAGGGGTCCTCAACCTTGGCAACTTGAAGACTTGTGGACTTTAACTCCCAGAATTCCTCAGCCAGCAAAGCTGGCTGAGGAATTCTGGGAATTGAAGTCCACAAGTCTTCAAGTTGCCAAGGTTGAGGACCCCTGCAGTAGTGGAAGCTAATTCTGCTGGCGAGTTTGATCCTGTCTGTCTCAAGGTTGACTCCACCTTCCATCCTTCCGAGTCAATAAAATGAGGACCCAGATTGTTGGAGGGCAATATGTCGACACCGTAAACTGCTTAGAGAGGGCTGTAAAGCACTATGAAGCCGTATATAAGTCTGAAGTGCTATTTGCTATGGGTCGTTTGCTTAACGAGTACTGCAAAAAATGGTCCAGTCACGTGATGGCCCGCTTTACGGCTATCATGACTTATTTCTCTAACAGGCAAGCTTCATTACAGTTGTAAGCTGAGGATTACCTGCACTCTCTTGGGCAGCTGTTTGGCAAAACGGCTGGGGCATAACTAGTGAGCAGGTAAAGGAATATGGGAAAGGGCGGGTTATCGTCTGATCCCAATGCTCATGCAAGGAATCAACAATAAAATGTTGCAGCAAGCAAGTTCAGAAACACGAAGCATTTGTGGCTGACTATATTAAAGGTTTGTCTGTGCTCTAGCCCAGACATGTCAAACACAAGGCCAAGGGCCAGTTGCGGCCCGCAAAGTGGTTTCATGTGGCCCGCGAAGCCATCCTGGAAACAGTGAGGGAACGGCCTCCGCTACCTTGGCCCTGGTCCAGGCCGGCTGGGAGCCAATGTACAATTTTGTGGTGTCCATCTATGCTGAAACGCATTCAGTCTTAGCTCCACAAGGCCGTCTGGAAACAGCGAGGAACCAGCCCCTGCCACGTCGGCTCCGCCCCCTGGGTGCGTGCTGGGGAGGTTTCACACTTTGTGAGGAATGAAGAAATGGACCATGCCTTGGCGCTTGCCCCGGTCCCACCCCCTTCTGCCAGAGACCCTCAGATCTGTCCCATTCCTGCCCAGGCCCCCACAGGGACCCTTGGCGCGAACAATGTAGAGTTGGCCATGCTCACCCAGTAGGCCACACCCACTCCATCCACGCTCACCCAGTAGGCCGCACCCACCCTGGCCACACACCCCCGCGCCCCCAAGGGCAACCGCAATGCTGATGCGCCCCTCAATGAAATTGAGTTTGATACCCCTGCTCTAGCCATTCTCTATGTTCACTTACCAATTCCACTTTTCTTGTGAAAACAAACGTGAGAAAATGGCACAGAACTTTCTCGAATTTAAGTTATTTTGCCAGATAACCTACAACAATGAACCTTTATAACAGTGGTATATGCAGCGTCCGAATGCTTAAAAACAAAACCTACTGGATCTCGACATATATGCCACAAAGAAGAGGGAGTCACGTTATTAGCCAAAGCACCAGAAGGAAGGACAAGAAACAATGGTTGGAAATTGATCAAAGAGAGAAGCAACCTGGAATTAAGGAGAAACTTCCTGACAGTGAGGACAATTAACCAGTGGAACAGCCTGCCTCCAGAAATCATGGGCGCTCCATTACTGGAGATTTTCAAGAAGAGACTTGACATTCACCTGTCTGAAACGGCTTGAGCAGGGGGCTGGACTAGAAGACCTCCAAGGTCCCTTCCAGCTCTATTCTATATATATATATGAACCAGCTTACTAAACTGGTTATTTTCGCAAACAAATGGATATCTTTGTAAGTGCTTTATTTAACACCAATGAACAATTTTCAAAATTACAGCTTCTCCATGTTTTGTTAAGGAAAAATAAGGGCGATAACTACACAGGTCTTTTATAGCAAAACCAATAAAGAACGTAATAACGATGAATTAAGAGAATTCTTCTCTATACAATCAATTTGTAATATGTTTTAAAGGCCTGAAGGCACAATAAGCTTTTTTTTTTTTTTAGGCACAATTACCTGTAGTTTTCTTTTGTTCTTTTTTGCTTCTTATTTCTTGCCTCAGCTGATCTATTTGTGATAACAGATTTTCTACTGATTTTTCACTATCCACTACTTTACTGCACAGATTCTAGAAGAGAAAAAGAACACTTCTGTGGAATGCAAGGTTTTTTTTGTCAGCAATCAAACATTTTTAAGCATCACTTTCTAGTTCCACATTACCCTAATTCCTATATTCTTCATAGGAATGCGCAATCTTTAGCCTGGAGGCTGCATAACTACCGTGTTTCCCCAAAAGTAAACCCGCCCCCGAAAGTAAGCCCCAGCTGATTTTTTTTGGGGGGGGGTGGACCTAATATAAGCCCTCCCCCGAAAGTAAGCCCTACTTAAGGACCTGCATGGACGGCCTCTGTGATGAGGAGAAGCTGATGGGGGAGGGGGGATCCGGTATACCAGTTCCTTACCTCCGCCTGGCTTGTTCCGCAGCCTCATGGCAGTGGCATTGGGCGCGATGCGCGAGGTGGCAAATGGCCGATTTTGGCGCGATGTGGCCATTTGCCGCCTCACGTGTCGCACCCAATGCCGCTGCCATGAGGCCCCGGAACAAGCCAGGCGGGAGGTAAGGAACTGGTATACCAGTTTCTTATCGCCACCTGGCTTGTTCCGTGGCCTCATAGCAGCAGCCAGGAGGCGGTAAACGGCCGGTTTCGGCATGATGCGGCTGTTTGCCGCCTCGCATATTGTGCCAATGCCGCTGCAATGTGGCTTGGCCGAAAGCGGTCGTGGAACAAGTGGGGCAAGTTCCCCCCTCACCTGCCCATTCAGCTACAGCTTTGGTGGCTGTAGAGAAGAGAACTTTGCAGTTCTGCCTACAGAGCCACCAAAACAGCAGGTGGAGCATCGGAGGCTCGGGGAGGGAGGATGCTGAAGTGGGCGGTCGGGCCATTGGCAAGAGCAATGCGTCTCAGTGGAAAGGGGCCTCGGAACAAGTGGGGCAGGTAAGGAAAGAAATCCTCGCTCCTCCCCAGAAATTGCCTTACTTTCCTTACCTGACTCCCAGCCCCATGCCGTTTCTCCTTTGCGATCCGCCGCTGCAGCGTGCAAAAAAACAAAGGTTTTTTTGGGGGAAAAAAGGTGAATCAATTCCAACTTCACAATCTTTTGCGAGAAATTGGAATTGATTGATTGACCTTTCCCCCCCCCAAAAAAAACTTTGTGTCCTTGCACGTGGTGGCGGCGGATTGTGAAGGAGAAACGGCACGGGGCTCGGAGTCAGGTAAGGAAAGAAAGTCAATTTCTGGGGGGAGCGAGGATTTCTTTCCTTACCTGCCTCACTTATTTACTTGAGATGCATTAACAATTGTCTTTCAAATTTTCTACTGCTACTTAAAAGTTACAAAATAGGTATTCACAACTTACCTTTAGTTCTGTCTGCAAAGTAGAATACATTTCATTAATCTTATGAACCTCTTTTAGAGACCCATCTTCATTAAAGAATTCTGACCTTTGATACAAAAAAAAACCCACCTCCTTAGCATGTACTATTTTCAGAAAATACAGTACTGAAATGTAGATATTTCAAAATGTAATCATAAGATTTACAAACCCTTAATTCCAGCAATCTTAACCACTTTATCTGTGTTTTAAACTCAAGTATTCAATGTACTAGAAATGAGTTTACAGCAAAACTGCTGAGAAAAGAACAAAAAGTTGGACACTGAAGTTAGAATATAAAAACAGCAATTGGGATGTTTTCATGCTCCAGTACCAAAAGCCACTGAGCTGAGAAATAAAACTGAAAAATCAAGGCAAGATAAAGGATTGTTAAGTATTTTATGTATTTTTAGAATATTGTGAAGGGAAGCACAGCTGAAACTCTGAACAGTTTTTTTCTCACATAGCACGGATGTTTTAGAATATTTTGACCAAATCCCACTGAGGATACGGGCAATATGGAACATACATTTTCTTTAAGCTACCCAAGTCTGAAATCAACCTAAAGAATAACTGAGAATGCCATACTGTAAAAAATAGGAGAGGGCTGTTTTCCTACCTGTGTTCTGCGATCACTTTATAAAGGCCCGAAGAGATGCAGGAACCAGACACAGTTCGATAACCTTGCTGTTCTGCCATTCCTAGATTGGCTACAACTACGGGCACTCTCTGAAAAAGTCTACAGAAAACCCAAATATATCATTAGAGATACTGGAGGTTTTATTCGTTTTTTTCTGTTGCAGATGACAAATGTGCCATTTTGCTATTTATCTTCAAGGACAACGGGAGTTTAAAGGAAGAGTAGGTTGACATGTGAGATGCAGCTTGTGCAGACAGTCCTCAACTTACCACAGTTCATTTAGTGACCGTTCAAAGTTGCAACGGCGCTGAAAAAAGTGACTTATGACCGTTTTTCACACTTAATGACCATTGCAGCATCTCCATGGTCACATGATTTATATTGGGATGCTTGAAAACTGACTCACGTTTATGACAGTTGCAGTGTCCCCGAGTCATGGGATCCCCTTTTGCCACTTTCTGACAAGCAAAGTCAGTGGAGAAACCAGATTCACTTAACAACCATGTTACTAATTTAACAAGTGCATTGATTCAGTTAACAAATGTGCCAAATAAAATGGGACAAAACTCATTTCACAAATTTCTCACTTAGCAACATAAATTTTGGACTCAATTGTGGTCATAAGTCAAGGACTACCTGTCCAGATAAAATGGTCAGGGACTGGAGGAGAGGGGAAATGTAATCTGATATTATAGACCGGGGGGGGGGGGGATCTCCAAACCAACTTAAAACAAGTGTGGACTTCAATTCACAGAATTCCTCAGCCAGCCGTGCTGGCTGGGGAATTTTGGGAAAGTCCACAAGTCTTAAAAAGTTGCCAAGTTTGGAGACCCCTGTTATAGGCAGATAAAATAACTTTTAGGCTTTATTTCATCATTTTACAATTTTAATTTTTGTAAGAATCAGTTGATTAGTGTTGCCAGAGATGATAAAAGTAAAATACGAAATTTTAACTGAAATGAATAATTTTCATTGTAATAGGACAGTGATGGTGAACCTTTCAGAGACCGAGTGCCCCAAAACTGGCCCCTCCCCAACCCTTGCCGTGCCCCCACTCCGCCCCACCATCCTGCACCCTGCCTGCCCGCAGGGCCACTCATTGCCTCCAGGGCCCACCACAGATCACCCAGGCAGCCTAGCAGCGCCATGGTGGCCACGCACTCTGCCCGCACCCTGCAGCATCAATTGTGCGCGATGGGGCGTGAGGGCAGAGTCTTGTCTACACTGCCTGGCTGCCATGTCCTTAGCTGCGCTGCTCTGCGTGGGCCACGCTCAGGGGCGACTCCTCCAGGGGGGCTGCTGGTGAGGAGGGGGTCGTGGGGGGAGGTGAGCAATGGCATGTGTACCCACAGAGACGGCTCCGAGTGCCGCCTCTGGCACCCATGCCATAGGTTCGCCACCACTGTAATAGGGTGTCTTTCTAATTTCAAACAGGGAATTCATAGAGAGAATCTAAAGTTATCCTGGAGGGGGGTGGATGAGCTTTGCCTTCAAGTCAGCGTTGATTTTTAATGACTGCCTGGACAAGTCTGTCCAGTTTTTTTGGTAGAAGTGTTCTGCCCTTGTTTTCTTCCTAGGGCTGAGAGAGAGTGACTGGCCCAAGATCATCCACCTGGCTTTATGCCTAAGGAAGGATGAAAACTCACACTCTCTCCGTTTCTAACTTGGTGCCTGCACTGATCTGGTTCTCTTACCTTGAGTTACACAGTATTAATCCCAGATCATGCTATTGTAGCGGTCCCCAACCTTCTGGCTTTATGGACCGGTGGGGGGGGAGAAGAGGGGATGGTTCCATGTGAGCAGGTGAGCATGTGTGTGCATGCTCACCCAAGCAGACCTGTGCTCACACGCCGTTTCCGTGGCCTTATTCCGAATAGGCCACATTATTGGGCTGCAGTCCGAGGGTTGGGGACCCGTGTGCTATTGCACTGGAACATGTTATTTCTGACCGGAATGAATATGTAATTGAATGAAAAGAAATCGTGCAAGATTTGTTACTTACCCTTCTTGTGGCTTATGTAAGGCATATTCAAGTTTGTAAGTGGATGAACTTGAAGAGGTTACGTTGGAAGTGAGTAACAGGAACACAAGACCCTGGTTTGATAAGTGTGACTGTAAGTGCTGGTGAAGAAGCTGTTCTCTAAACGTCATTGTCTGATCAGTATTACGTCTGAGCTTGTACCAGCCTATCACATTCTGAAAAACAAAAGGGCATTCTTTAAAAAAAGCTACACAGAAATGTGTTATTACTTTCAAAGTGAACATGAAGCAAAAGAACCACAATTAACATTTTAACCCATGAGTCAGCACAAGAACTAATAATACAGCTGGGATAAATGAATACCAGTAATTATATCTACCATAATCTTTCAAAGAAATTCACAAAAGTTACTGGCTCTAAAAATGTACTAATTTGTCTAGTTGGCTATTTATATTTTGCAATTGAGTATGTATGTACGGTATATATATCTGTCTGCTTTCTTTCAATCTATTTATATGGCTGCTCATCTTTCAACAGCGACTCTGCATCTTACCTACAATCTTAAAAACTGAAAATGCAAAATAAACAAGAGATTAAAAAACACGGCTAATGGCTAATAAGTTTCAAAACAATTTGTTGCATCATATAAGGAACTGACTCACATTTAGCCCCAGCTTTTATGCCTGCCTTTATTTTAAGCCTGGTTATAATTTATAATTATTTTCAACAATACTTATTTCAAGGTCAGCATTTTCCTTTTATACATATACATTTTAACTTAAATTCTAACTTAAGAATGCTAAAAAACAAAAATTATACACATACACACGACAAAAAATCAGCCAAAGGAATATAATGGTAATGGGTGACAAGAAGCTTGTAAAAGTATAAAGTACACTTCTAAAGAGTACATTTCTTAGTCAGTGTTAATTCAGAAGTACCAGTAGTTAAATATAGGTAGTTGTTGTCTTGCAACAGTTTGTTTAATGACTGTTTGAAGTTACGATGGCACTGGAAAAAGTGACTTATGACTGTTTTTCACACTTACAACCATTGCAGTATCCCCAACGTCACATGAATAAAATTCAGACACTTGTCCATCGACTCATATTTATGACGGTCGCAGTGTCCCGGGGTCACATGATCCCCTTTTGCGACCTTCTGACAAGCAAACTCAACGGGGAAGCCAGATTCATTTAACAACCGTGTTACTAACTTAACCACTGCCGTGGTTTGCTTAACAAGTGTGACGAGAAAGATCATAAAATGGGGCAAAACTCACTTAGCAACTCTCTTACCTACCAATAGAAATTTTAGGCTCCATTGTGGTCGTAAGTTGAAGATTATCAGCATGCTCCATTCCATAATCAAAGTACAAAAATTCTGACAACAGTGTCCAATATAATTCCCTTTGAGGAAATTTGTACAAAGAGACCCATTATCTGAATTTTTAGGGAGATATATCTGGGAACAAGACCCACTGACCTTGCTGAGACAACGTTACTTATCAACTCCTAATCGAACCACATCAATCAATCATGCTATGGAGAACTGGGGATGTCTAAATAAAATTGTTTTTGAATACGTTAATAAATACAAAATACCTTTTTGTATTAAATCTAAATACAAAATACCTTTTTGCACCCTGACAATATTTTCTTCAGTGTTGGTTTATTCAGTTCTCCAGCTGCGTTGTAAAAGCTAAAAATGATGAAATAGAAACACTGAATTAAATATATTTGCAGTCAGTATTTTTTTAGCAAATGTTTGTTTCTAGTCATTTTTTCCCCCTGAGACTTCCATAGGAAATCAAAAATAAAAATAAGTACAGAAATCAAACGTTTTGGCCTTGGGAAGTAGACAAGAATCATAAATCATAAATGTTCCTTTTCCCTACAAAATTATTGAATTACAGTTATGTTCTGTGACAGTAAAATGTTAGCTATATGCATGTTTTTTGTATGGTTGATTTGCAGGGAGATAAGGGCCAATATCATAAAATAACCACTGTCACTCTGTTTAATGTGGTTGAAAAATAATAAATTGGCTATTGGCTGCATTCTAAATAGTTTTATAGAACCTGTGGGTATACGCTTGGAATACCATATTAATCACAGCAAGGGGAAAGTTAATTTAAAATGTAAGATTAAGATGATTTTGCAAATTAAATGGAACTCACTTCCACATAGAACTCACATTACTCTCAGTCAAGTTTATATTGGAATAATCTACAAGATTGCAGTTTCCAGTTTTCTTTCTTGACAATTCTGTTCTTAGGATCCCATTACATGGATATGAAGCGCTCAGTGCAAACAGATGCTGCCCTTTAATTTTTCCGTGAACTTTTTGAGACTATTCTGCAGATGTGATTCTAATTCACAATCACAGCTAATTCTACCCTCCTGCACTTTTTAAATGTGCCATCTTATGTTTTATAAAAAGATGAACAATTTTTTTTTACCTACCTGAAGAGTTGATAACATGGAATGTGCTTTTGTATATCTGAAATAAAGTAACATATTACGTATATTACCTGTTCCAGAAAGTGTAATGTAGACATGCTTCTGTTATGTTCTTAAATTATTTAAAATAAAAGTTCTGTATGATTCATACATTGTTCATTACATGGCTTTTTGCATTATAATTATGTGAGATTTGTAAATCTTGGAAAAATCATTTAATTCAGTATTTCATGGAACACCTTTCGGTTTTTCTACTAAAAATGCAGATGAGCTAAAATTCGTATTGTCAAGAGGTTTTGGAAGGATAACATGTGGCCGGATTTTTGGAACATTAGAATTAATTTCAAAAATTAATGATAATCTCCATTTATGGGGATGGTGGCAAATTTAAAGACTTGGACAGTTTTTCATAGCGTAGAACAAATCCATTTATATCCTTCCTTTTATAGTTCTTACAAAGCAGGGAAATTAAAGACCTTTTGGAATAATTTCAGAAATAGGAGGAAGATATAGGAAATTATATGTGATGGGAAATATTATTGTGATCCATTTTGTTCCTTCTGAAAGCTATAGTAAAAATAGCACATATTCCCATTTTATTGGTACTATATATAGATTGTATGGTCTTAGAAATCTAAGGCGGCAGATGGTGGAGGTAGAGGGAAACTTTGCAAAACTTATTCAGGTGCGCAAAATCTTTCATTCACATGTTAAATAAATATTGCATCTGAGCTATGCCTTCTGCCCTAAGAAAAATGGACCCTTTGAAGCTTGCAACAGTGGTGTTTCAAGCTAAAGATTACACCAAAATGCTGGAAACTAGTTTTTGCACTTTGAAATCAGGTGTTCCCCAAAGTTTTATGCCTGAAATTATTCAAAAGGAAATTATTTTGCACTCCGATATTTCGTAAATTGGTGTACAACTTACCAATTGTATACACAACCTCGACATCATCCATCTGAGAGTCGGTAATGCTGTTTTTGGCTTCACCTTTTACATCTCCAAGCAGAAAACCTTCCTTTATGAGCAAAAGGGAAATGTGTGTCAAACCAAGACCGTATTAAGAAATCCCAAGATTCAAATTCAAATGTAAACCTTGATTTTTAAAAAAAAAAAAATGCTGAAAAGACAACTTAAAAGACAGTGATCTGTGATAGAATAGCAGGCTGCTAACTTTCAAAAAAGATGGCACATACTTTTTTCCTAAGCGTCTTGCTCTCTCTTTTACTTCATTTTTATTCCTCTTGACATGAAATAAAATTGGAAGCAAGGGTTAAACTATTTCATCCATGTATAGGCTTGAGAGCCAAGCAATTGAAATGAGGATTCACTAACAGATTTTGGTTAATAATTTTAATATTTTTTAGAAAGGAAACATTGTTTATTTAATACGGAAAAATACATATGTATTATTCAATATGAACAAACAATTCATTTAAAGCAATAAGGTTCAGAAACAAATGCCCAGTCATCAAATATAAATTCTTAATCCTACCCAATATTTGAAAGTCTCCTTCATGCAGATGTAATATTTATCACAGGTACAGACCAGTTGCTTAGCAACAGTTTGAAGTTATGAGGTACCCCCAAAAGCTAGTTATGACAGATTTCTAACAGCTGTGCACCTTTGAAGTCAAATTACTACATTTTGGGTGCTTGGCAACTAATTCACCTTTATCATTTTTATTTATTTCTTGACAGTGTCCAGTTTTTTCAGCCAGTTTTCAGGAAAAAAAAAAAGCCCATTAATACATTGATTCACTAAACAACTACTTCAAAAAAGTCATAAAATCAGGTCTGGTCATGTAAGTGACTGTCATAATTTAGGATGGAAATTCTAACTGGGTTCCATTCAATTACAAATCAAGGGCTATTCGTATTCAGAATCAGTCAAACTACTTACATCATTTTCATGAGGCAGTCTATAAGGGGGCTGCAGTAATGTAAGATGAAAAGCAAAAGAAGTATTTTAACTTTTGCAAACTAACCAGTGGGTGATACCTGACAGTGTGTTCCTTATAATCTCACTTGGTAATATTTCAGTGTTCCTTATAATCTCACTTGGTAATATTTCAGAGTCAAAGCATCCTGTCTACAGTCTTCCCTGCCAGCCTTTCTGGGTAGATCAACTATAAATGCCTAACACTTTAATTCATTCTATTTTCTTTTACATTCCCCCAATTTATAGGATAGGATCATCCACATTTATTCTTCAGCTCTGTGTAAATCAAACTTTTAGGAGGTGGGGGATGAGTGATGCATACAGGGCCACAGCTAGGAAAGCCGGGGACTCACCGAAGCCTCGGTATTGCATTGCATTGCTTCCTGCAAAGTTACGGAAGTCAACAAGTCAATGAAACAAACTGGAGTCTGCCTCTTCAGTCGGAAGAGTTTACGCTGGCAGAGGCTGTACACTTGAGCTTTTGAGGAGAGGGAAATTCAAAATAATACTGCATCCAGCAGCTGCAGAAAACAGAGCAAGCCAACTTTGCTCACAACGGGAGATCTTAATATTAACATGGATGCCACGTGCAGGCACGAATCAATCCACCTCAGATTGGAAACAGCCGCGCAAGGTTTTCCTAAGGCGGTGCGCGCATTCAATTTTTGCAACAAATCCCGGGTCTGTTTGCAGCAACTCTTGGGCTCTGCTCTGTGCCTGGAGCCAAAGCTCCTAGGCGTTTGAAAAAAGCACCTTTTCAGAAAACTCTTAGGATTCCCAGCCCAGGGCGGCCAAGCCTTAAGCAACTACTGTACTATAGTGGAGCATCGAGGATCTTGGATTAAACACCAGGCAGATCCCAGTTCAAATTAAGACTCAACCTTGATTGCACTAGGCGCGCTTCTTCCCACCTACAGCGCAGGGTTGTTGTGGGAACCCATAGTAGGAAAGAACCGTCTGGCGTTCCTGGAGGAAAGAGACGGCTGAACTCCGCCATTTCCCCCCCACTCCAATCCAAAATCAACACTTTGGGGAAATGCCGGCGGGGTATCGGGAGCAGCCCCATCCGGCTCCAGGCGAAATGAAACTGAAACTAAGCCTCGCCACCCGAAGAAGACACGAGCGCGCTCCCTGTTTGAAAGGTGTCCGGTTCCCTTTTTGGCATCCGGATCACGGTTGCGTCTCCCCCCCCCCCAAAAAAAAAACAACAACAACCGCGCGGCGAACCAGGTTCAATCCAGGGCGCAGTGGGACCCCGGACCGCGATTTGAGGCGTCGGCGCGGGCAGGGAAACCTCTCCAAAGCGCAGCGCGGGGGGCGCTTTACGTACCGAATCTGAGTCGGTGCTGAAGTGGTGGAAAGCGAGGGCGCCGAAGAGGAAGCCCGGCAGCAGCGCCGTCGTGCTCTCCCCCTCCATCCCCAGCGGGGCGCCTTCCCCGGGGTCTCTCCGACGGCTGGGCTGGCGCGACGGAGGAGGAGGACGACGACGACGACGGCCCCGCTGGGAGGAAGGACGGAGCAACAATGGCCGCGCCCGGCCCGCCAGCGAGGAGGCGAGCGCGCAGAGACCTCTAGCGCCCAGAGGGAGCGCGGCACTGCGCCCCGCCGCCTTTGCGCGCCGGTGGGGAGGAAGGCGCCGCTGGCCCTCCGCGCCCCGGTTCGCGCTTGGTCCGCGGCCCCCGATTTTGCATCCACCGCGGGAGACCCCGCTTCGACCCCGTTCTTGGTTCGGCTGCGCTAAGGCAGCCCCGCCAACCCACGGTTAGCCGGGAAAAACCACCCTTCTCTGGGTCTACATCCACGGAACGGTAGACCTTGATGGAAAAAAAAGAACCATCGTGGTTTGGCGCGCGGAGCCGTGAAGGAGGCAAGTTATGAGGACGAGGGGGCGCGAGCAAGAATAATTTTAAGGGAGGCAAGGAGGAACGAAGGACAGGTGGTCCTCGACTTGCAGCCGTTCGTTTAGTGACCAGTCGTTTAGTGACCACTGAAAAAGGATCTATGATCGTTTTTCACACTTAACGACCATTGCAGCCTCCCCATAGTCAGGTGTTCAAAATTCGGATGCTTGGCAACTGGCTCATATTTATGACTATTAGTGTCCTGGGGTCATATAATCCCCTTTTGCGACCTTCTGACAAGCAAAGTCAGTGGGGAAGCCAGATTCACTTAACAACCGTGTTACTAACTTAAAACTGCAATGATTCACATAACAACTGTGCCAAGAAAGGTCGTAAAATGGGGCAAAACTGACATAAACGTTTCACTTAGCAACATAAATTTGGGGCTCAATTGTGTTCGTAGCTCAAGGACTATTAATATTCATCGGGTTTTAAAGCATGTTATTTATCAGGCCGCTGTTTAATGGGCCTTCCCTCCTTCCCCAAGAAAAATCAGCTGAGGGTCTTTATTTATTTTAATCCCAACTTTATTATTTTAAAAAATAACTTAAGGTAATGAATATACCAAATACTCCTTCCTGCTCCTGTTTTCCACAGAACAACAACCATGTGAGGTAGGTTGGGCTGAGAGAAAGTGACTGGCCCAAGGTCACTCAGCCAGCAGGACTAAAACTCACTTTCTTCTAGTTTCTAACTTAGGTTTTGTATCCCTGTTCTATATTTTGTATCCCTGTTCTATACCCTTCCAAGACCGAGTGGCTGTGGTTGCCAGCGCCTCGGCATAGTCAGCTGACACCATCGCTGACTATAGGGGGCGAAACTTTGGCCCCCTCGGAGAGGGCGCGCAACTTGGGAGTCCTCCTGGATTCGCGGCTGGCACTGGATGACCATTTGTCGGCCGTGACCAGGGGGGCGTTTTATCAGGTTCGCCTGATC